>NC_142874.1:140208272-140519365 GCF_051225735.1 Oryctolagus cuniculus
AGCTTGCACTGGGGCTGCGGAGCCGCGCGGCTCCTGGACGCCGTGGGGGCCCCTGCGTGCCACCTGCGCGAGTTCGAGCGGGACGCGGCCGGCGGCGGGGCCGCGCAGCCCAAGGCGGTGTTTGTGCTGAGCGGCCTGCTGAAAGGCCGGACTGTGGACACCCTGCGGGACATCGTGCGCCGCAGCCACTTCCAGTACTGTGTGGTGGTCACGGCCGTGAGCCACGCCGTCCACCTCACGGCGAACCACGTGCCCGCCGCGGCAGCCGCCGAGCTGGAGGGGCAGCGGCCGGTGTTCGACCAGCTGGAGGAGAAGCTGTGCGAGTGGATGGGCAACCTGAACTACACGGCCGAGGTGCTGCACGTGCCGCTGCTGCTCGCCCCCGCGGCCGCGCACCTGGCCCTGACGCCGGCCTTTGCGTCTCTGTTCCCTCTGCTGCCCGGGGATGTGCGGGTCCTCAACAGCGCCCGTCCGGACAAGAGGAGACTGGGGAGCCTGGCCGAGGTGGACGCCGCTGCCCTGACGCCGGAGCTGCAGCTGCAGATCAGGTGCCTGGTGTCCGGGCTCAGTTCCCTGTGTGAGCATCTGGGAGTTCGGGAGGAGTGTTTCGCCGTGGGCACCCTCAGCCGAGTCCTTGCTGCAGATCTGGCGAACTATGCCCCTGCCAAGAACAGGAGGAAGACTGCCCCGGGCAGGGCGTCGGTGGTCTTCGTGGATCGGACGCTGGACCTCACAGGTAAGGGGGACTGCCGGGGGCGTGCTGGGTGACCCTGATGGACTGGCACGTTAGCCAATAGCACGCAGCTGGTTATGAGCTGTAATAGGTAGGTGTGTCCTCAAGGGATATTGGCTTGTTCAACAACTGCGTACAGTCCAAGAGATTGGAAAAATGGAATTTTTTTTGCATTGGAGGAGACTTGTTCACCCAGGAACCTTTTGGGTTGCTAACCCTAACCCTAACCCTAACCCTAACCCTAACCCTAACCCTAACCCTGGGAAGGTTCATCGGGGACTCTCATCTGCGGCAAGGGTTTTGTTCGTTTGTTCGCTGTACAGATTTATTTATTTGAAAGAGCAACACACAGACAGGACGAGTCAGAGTAGAGAGAGCTTCCATCTGCTGGTTCACTCCCTAAATGGCTGCAGCAGCCAGGGCTGGGTCAGGCCGAAGCCGGGAGCCTGGAGCCCCATCCAGGTCTCCGACGTAGGTGGCGGGAGCCCAGGCACCTGCACCATCCTCCACTGGCTTCCCCGGGCACTTTGGCAGGAGGCCGCATTGGAAGGGAGGTAGCGAGGGCTGTGTGGTGTGCCGGCGTCACAAGCAGTGGCTTAACCGCTGCACCTCAGCACTGCCGTCTGTCCTGGGAGATGGTGACGGATGACGCCTGGAGGGACAACGCCTGCACAGGAAGACATGAACTTAGCGTGCAGCTGGGGTTTGGGTTTCTTGAATGCAATGTGAAAAAGTGAGAGTGAACCTTAGCTCTCCCCGGCAATGCGATGAAATCGTAGAAAACGTCCTGATGTTCATTGGTTTATTCTGAGTTCTCATTTTGGAAATTGGATAATCTCAGGTCGTGGGATGTGCTGATTATCTATATACACATGTAACCCTTCAAACAAGAGAAGCAAGAATACTCTCTGGTACTTGACCCGTGCGTTTGTTTTCAAAGGCCAGGTTTATAGTTCTGTGATCAGGTGAGTGCAGAGCTGTTGGAGGTGCTGAGTGTCCAAGGCAGGGGCAGGGCAGGGTCGGGAAGCGGCCTTGGTGAGCGTCTCCTTAGTAGGTCAGAGGTTTTTTACTGTAACAATTGATTGCAGGTCATAAATACAGAAGTGTAACTTTGTGCCTGGAAGACCCTCCCTTCCTTCGTGTCCCCTCCCCTCGCCCAGTGCCCGGGCTCTGTGCCGTCTCCTTCCTTCGTGTCCCCTCCCCTCGCCCAGTCCCCGGGCTCTGTGTGTGCAGACACAGTGCTGTCTCCTTCGTTCATGTCCGTGTCCCCTCGCCCAGTCCCCGGGCTCTGTGTGTGCAGACACAGTGCCGCCTCCTTCCTTCGTGTCGATGTCCCCTCGCCCAGTCCCCGGGCTCTGTGTGTGCAGACACAGTGCTGTCTCCTTCGTTCATGTCTGTGTCCCCTCGCCCAGTCCCCGGGCTCTGTGTGTGCAGACACAGTGCCGTCTCCTTCCTTCGTGTCCCCTCCCCTCGCCCAGTCCCCGGGCTCTGTGTGTGCAGACACAGTGCTGTCTCCTTCGTTCATGTCCATGTCCCCTCGCCCAGTCCCCGGGCTCTGTGTGTGCAGACACAGTGCCGCCTCCTTCCTTCGTGTCGATGTCCCCTCGCCCAGTCCCCGGGCTCTGTGTGTGCAGACACAGTGCCGTCTCCTTCCTTCGTGTCCCCTCCCCTCGCCCAGTCCCCGGGCTCTGTGTGTGCAGACACAGTGCTGTCTCCTTCGTTCATGTCCGTGTCCCCTCGCCCAGTCCCCGGGCTCTGTGTGTGCAGACACAGTGCCGCCTCCTTCCTTCGTGTCGATGTCCCCTCGCCCAGTCCCCGGGCTCTGTGTGTGCAGACACAGTGCTGTCTCCTTCGTTCATGTCTGTGTCCCCTCGCCCAGTCCCCGGGCTCTGTGTGTGCAGACACAGTGCCGTCTCCTTCCTTCGTGTCCCCTCCCCTCGCCCAGTCCCCGGGCTCTGTGTGTGTAGACACAGTGCCGCCTCCTTCCTTCGTGTCCGTGTCCCCTCGCCCAGTCCCCGGGCTCTGTGTGTGCAGACACAGTGCCGCCTCCTTCCTTCGTGTCCGTGTCCCCTCGCCCAGTCCCCGGGCTCTGTGTGTGCAGACACAGTGCCGTCTCCTTCCTTCGTGTCCCCTCCCCTCGCCCAGTCCCCGGGCTCTGTGTGTGCAGACACAGTGCTGTCTCCTTCCTTCGTGTCCCCTCCCCTCGCCCAGTCCCCGGGCTCTGTGTGTGCAGACACAGTGCTGTCTCCTTCCTTCGTGTCGATGTCCCCTCGCCCAGTCCCCGGGCTCTGTGTGTGCAGACACAGTGCCGCCTCCTTCCTTCGTGTCCCCTCCCCCGCCCAGTCCCCGGGCTCTGTGTGTGCAGACACAGTGCCGCCTCCTTCCTTCGTGTCGATGTCCCCTCGCCCAGTCCCCGGCCTCTGTGTGTGCAGACACAGTGCTGTCTCCTTCCTTTGTGTCCCCTCCCCTCGCCCAGTCCCCGGGCTCTGTGTGTGCAGACACAGTGCCGTCTCCTTCCTTCGTGTCCCCTCCCCTCGCCCAGTCCCCGGGCTCTGTGTGTGCAGACACAGTGTGTCTCCTTCCTTCGTGTCCCCTCCCCTCGCCCAGTCCCCGGGCTCTGTGTGTGCAGACACAGTGCCGTCTCCTTCCTTCGTGTCCATGTCCCCTCACCCAGTCCCCGGGCTCTGTGTGTGCAGACACAGTGCCGTCTCCTTCCTTCGTGTCCCCTCCCCTCGCCCAGTCCCCGGGCTCTGTGTGTGCAGACACAGTGCTGTCTCCTTCCTTCGTGTCCGTGTCCCCTCGCCCAGTCCCCGGGCTCTGTGTGTGCAGACACAGTGCTGTCTCCTTCCTTCGTGTCCCCTCCCCTCGCCCAGTCCCCGGGCTCTGTGTGTGCAGACACAGTGTGTCTCCTTCCTTCGTGTCCCCTCCCCTCGCCCAGTCCCCGGGCTCTGTGTGTGCAGACACAGTGCCGCCTCCTTCCTTCGTGTCGATGTCCCCTCGCCCAGTCCCCGGGCTCTGTGTGTGCAGACACAGTGCTGTCTCCTTCGTTCATGTCTGTGTCCCCTCGCCCAGTCCCCGGGCTCTGTGTGTGCAGACACAGTGCCGCCTCCTTCCTTCGTGTCGATGTCCCCTCGCCCAGTCCCCGGGCTCTGTGTGTGCAGACACAGTGCCGCCTCCTTCCTTCGTGTCCCCTCCCCTCGCCCAGTCCCCGGGCTCTGTGTGTGCAGACACAGTGCCGTCTCCTTCCTTCGTGTCCCCTCCCCTCGCCCAGTCCCCGGGCTCTGTGTGTGCAGACACAGTGCTGTCTCCTTCGTTCATGTCCGTGTCCCCTCGCCCAGTCCCCGGGCTCTGTGTGTGCAGACACAGTGCCGCCTCCTTCCTTCGTGTCGATGTCCCCTCGCCCAGTCCCCGGGCTCTGTGTGTGCAGACACAGTGCTGTCTCCTTCGTTCATGTCTGTGTCCCCTCGCCCAGTCCCCGGGCTCTGTGTGTGCAGACACAGTGCCGTCTCCTTCCTTCGTGTCCCCTCCCCTCGCCCAGTCCCCGGGCTCTGTGTGTGCAGACACAGTGCTGTCTCCTTCGTTCATGTCCATGTCCCCTCGCCCAGTCCCCGGGCTCTGTGTGTGCAGACACAGTGCCGCCTCCTTCCTTCGTGTCGATGTCCCCTCGCCCAGTCCCCGGGCTCTGTGTGTGCAGACACAGTGCCGTCTCCTTCCTTCGTGTCCCCTCCCCTCGCCCAGTCCCCGGGCTCTGTGTGTGTAGACACAGTGCTGTCTCCTTCGTTCATGTCCGTGTCCCCTCGCCCAGTCCCCGGGCTCTGTGTGTGCAGACACAGTGCCGCCTCCTTCCTTCGTGTCGATGTCCCCTCGCCCAGTCCCCGGGCTCTGTGTGTGCAGACACAGTGCCGCCTCCTTCCTTCGTGTCCCCTCCCCTCGCCCAGTCCCCGGGCTCTGTGTGTGCAGACACAGTGCTGTCTCCTTCGTTCATGTCCGTGTCCCCTCGCCCAGTCCCCGGGCTCTGTGTGTGCAGACACAGTGCCGCCTCCTTCCTTCGTGTCGATGTCCCCTCGCCCAGTCCCCGGCCTCTGTGTGTGCAGACACAGTGCTGTCTCCTTCCTTTGTGTCCCCTCCCCTCGCCCAGTCCCCGGGCTCTGTGTGTGCAGACACAGTGCCGTCTCCTTCCTTCGTGTCCCCTCCCCTCGCCCAGTCCCCGGGCTCTGTGTGTGCAGACACAGTGTGTCTCCTTCCTTCGTGTCCCCTCCCCTCGCCCAGTCCCCGGGCTCTGTGTGTGCAGACACAGTGCCGTCTCCTTCCTTCGTGTCCCCTCCCCTCGCCCAGTCCCCGGGCTCTGTGTGTGCAGACACAGTGCTGTCTCCTTCGTTCATGTCCGTGTCCCCTCGCCCAGTCCCCGGGCTCTGTGTGTGCAGACACAGTGCTGTCTCCTTCGTTCATGTCCGTGTCCCCTCGCCCAGTCCCCGGGCTCTGTGTGTGCAGACACAGTGCCGCCTCCTTCCTTCGTGTCGATGTCCCCTCGCCCAGTCCCCGGGCTCTGTGTGTGCAGACACAGTGCCGCCTCCTTCCTTCGTGTCCGTGTCCCCTCGCCCAGTCCCCGGGCTCTGTGTGTGCAGACACAGTGCCGCCTCCTTCCTTCGTGTCCGTGTCCCCTCGCCCAGTCCCCGGGCTCTGTGTGTGCAGACACAGTGCCGTCTCCTTCCTTCGTGTCCCCTCCCCTCGCCCAGTCCCTGGGCTCTGTGTGTGCAGACACAGTGCTGTCTCCTTCCTTCGTGTCCGTGTCCCCTCGCGCAGTCCCCGGGCTCTGTGTGTGTAGACACAGTGCCGCCTCCTTCCTTCGTGTCCGTGTCCCCTCGCCCAGTCCCCGGGCTCTGTGTGTGCAGACACAGTGCTGTCTCCTTCCTTCGTGTCCCCTCCCCTCGCCCAGTCCCCGGGCTCTGTGTGTGCAGACACAGTGCCGTCTCCTTCCTTCGTGTCCCCTCCCCTCGCCCAGTCCCCGGGCTCTGTGTGTGCAGACACAGTGCTGTCTCCTTCCTTCGTGTCGATGTCCCCTCGCCCAGTCCCCGGGCTCTGTGTGTGCAGACACAGTGCTGTCTCCTTCCTTCGTGTCCCCTCCCCTCGCCCAGTCCCCGGGCTCTGTGTGTGCAGAAACAGTGCTGTCTCCTTCCTTCGTGTCCCCTCCCCTCGCCCAGTCCCCGGGCTCTGTGTGTGCAGACACAGTGCCGCCTCCTTCCTTCGTGTCGATGTCCCCTCGCCCAGTCCCCGGGCTCTGTGTGTGCAGACACAGTGCCGTCTCCTTCCTTCGTGTTGATGTCCCCTCACCCAGTCCCCGGGCTCTGTGTGTGTAGACACAGTGCCGCCTCCTTCCTTCGTGTCCGTGTCCCCTCGCCCAGTCCCCGGGCTCTGTGTGTGCAGACACAGTGCTGTCTCCTTCCTTTGTGTCCCCTCCCCTCGCCCAGTCCCCGGGCTCTGTGTGTGCAGACACAGTGCTGTCTCCTTCCTTCGTGTCGATGTCCCCTCGCCCAGTCCCCGGGCTCTGTGTGTGCAGACACAGTGCCGTCTCCTTCCTTCGTGTCCGTGTCCCCTCGCCCAGTCCCCGGGCTCTGTGTGTGCAGACACAGTGCCGCCTCCTTCCTTCGTGTCCCCTCCCCCGCCCAGTCCCCGGGCTCTGTGTGTGCAGACACAGTGCCGCCTCCTTCCTTCGTGTCGATGTCCCCTCGCCCAGTCCCCGGCCTCTGTGTGTGCAGACACAGTGCTGTCTCCTTCCTTTGTGTCCCCTCCCCTCGCCCAGTCCCCGGGCTCTGTGTGTGCAGACACAGTGCCGTCTCCTTCCTTCGTGTCCCCTCCCCTCGCCCAGTCCCCGGGCTCTGTGTGTGCAGACACAGTGCTGTCTCCTTCGTTCATGTCTGTGTCCCCTCGCCCAGTCCCCGGGCTCTGTGTGTGCAGACACAGTGCTGTCTCCTTCGTTCATGTCCGTGTCCCCTCGCCCAGTCCCCGGGCTCTGTGTGTGCAGAAACAGTGCCGCCTCCTTCCTTCGTGTCGATGTCCCCTCGCCCAGTCCCCGGGCTCTGTGTGTGCAGACACAGTGCCGTCTCCTTCCTTCGTGTCCCCTCCCCTCGCCCAGTCCCCGGGCTCTGTGTGTGCAGACACAGTGCCGTCTCCTTCCTTCGTGTCCCCTCCCCTCGCCCAGTCCCCGGGCTCTGTGTGTGCAGACACAGTGCCGTCTCCTTCGTTCATGTCCGTGTCCCCTCGCCCAGTCCCCGGGCTCTGTGTGTGCAGACACAGTGCCGCCTCCTTCCTTCGTGTCGATGTCCCCTCGCCCAGTCCCCGGGCTCTGTGTGTGCAGACACAGTGCTGTCTCCTTCGTTCATGTCTGTGTCCCCTCGCCCAGTCCCCGGGCTCTGTGTGTGCAGACACAGTGCCGTCTCCTTCCTTCGTGTCCCCTCCCCTCGCCCAGTCCCCGGGCTCTGTGTGTGCAGACACAGTGCTGTCTCCTTCCTTCGTGTCCGTGTCCCCTCGCGCAGTCCCCGGGCTCTGTGTGTGTAGACACAGTGCCGCCTCCTTCCTTCGTGTCCGTGTCCCCTCGCCCAGTCCCCGGGCTCTGTGTGTGCAGACACAGTGCTGTCTCCTTCCTTCGTGTCCCCTCCCCTCGCCCAGTCCCCGGGCTCTGTGTGTGCAGACACAGTGCTGTCTCCTTCCTTCGTGTCCGTGTCCCCTCGCCCAGTCCCCGGGCTCTGTGTGTGCAGACACAGTGCTGTCTCCTTCCTTCGTGTCCCCTCCCCTCGCCCAGTCCCCGGGCTCTGTGTGTGCAGACACAGTGCCGCCTCCTTCCTTCGTGTCGATGTCCCCTCGCCCAGTCCCCGGGCTCTGTGTGTGCAGACACAGTGCTGTCTCCTTCGTTCATGTCTGTGTCCCCTCGCCCAGTCCCCGGGCTCTGTGTGTGCAGACACAGTGCCGCCTCCTTCCTTCGTGTCCCCTCCCCTCGCCCAGTCCCCGGGCTCTGTGTGTGCAGACACAGTGCCGCCTCCTTCCTTCGTGTCCCCTCCCCTCGCCCAGTCCCCGGGCTCTGTGTGTGCAGACACAGTGCCGCCTCCTTCCTTCGTGTCGATGTCCCCTCGCCCAGTCCCCGGCCTCTGTGTGTGCAGACACAGTGCTGTCTCCTTCCTTTGTGTCCCCTCCCCTCGCCCAGTCCCCGGGCTCTGTGTGTGCAGACACAGTGCCGTCTCCTTCCTTCGTGTCCCCTCCCCTCGCCCAGTCCCCGGGCTCTGTGTGTGCAGACACAGTGCTGTCTCCTTCGTTCATGTCTGTGTCCCCTCGCCCAGTCCCCGGGCTCTGTGTGTGCAGACACAGTGCTGTCTCCTTCGTTCATGTCCGTGTCCCCTCGCCCAGTCCCCGGGCTCTGTGTGTGCAGAAACAGTGCCGCCTCCTTCCTTCGTGTCGATGTCCCCTCGCCCAGTCCCCGGGCTCTGTGTGTGCAGACACAGTGCCGTCTCCTTCCTTCGTGTCCCCTCCCCTCGCCCAGTCCCCGGGCTCTGTGTGTGCAGACACAGTGCCGTCTCCTTCCTTCGTGTCCCCTCCCCTCGCCCAGTCCCCGGGCTCTGTGTGTGCAGACACAGTGCCGTCTCCTTCGTTCATGTCCGTGTCCCCTCGCCCAGTCCCCGGGCTCTGTGTGTGCAGACACAGTGCCGCCTCCTTCCTTCGTGTCGATGTCCCCTCGCCCAGTCCCCGGGCTCTGTGTGTGCAGACACAGTGCTGTCTCCTTCGTTCATGTCTGTGTCCCCTCGCCCAGTCCCCGGGCTCTGTGTGTGCAGACACAGTGCCGTCTCCTTCCTTCGTGTCCCCTCCCCTCGCCCAGTCCCCGGGCTCTGTGTGTGCAGACACAGTGCTGTCTCCTTCCTTCGTGTCCGTGTCCCCTCGCGCAGTCCCCGGGCTCTGTGTGTGTAGACACAGTGCCGCCTCCTTCCTTCGTGTCCGTGTCCCCTCGCCCAGTCCCCGGGCTCTGTGTGTGCAGACACAGTGCTGTCTCCTTCCTTCGTGTCCCCTCCCCTCGCCCAGTCCCCGGGCTCTGTGTGTGCAGACACAGTGCCGCCTCCTTCCTTCGTGTCCGTGTCCCCTCGCCCAGTCCCCGGGCTCTGTGTGTGCAGACACAGTGCTGTCTCCTTCCTTCGTGTCCCCTCCCCTCGCCCAGTCCCCGGGCTCTGTGTGTGCAGACACAGTGCCGCCTCCTTCCTTCGTGTCGATGTCCCCTCGCCCAGTCCCCGGGCTCTGTGTGTGCAGACACAGTGCTGTCTCCTTCGTTCATGTCTGTGTCCCCTCGCCCAGTCCCCGGGCTCTGTGTGTGCAGACACAGTGCCGCCTCCTTCCTTCGTGTCCCCTCCCCTCGCCCAGTCCCCGGGCTCTGTGTGTGCAGACACAGTGCCGCCTCCTTCCTTCGTGTCCCCTCCCCTCGCCCAGTCCCCGGGCTCTGTGTGTGCAGACACAGTGCCGTCTCCTTCCTTCGTGTCCATGTCCCCTCGCCCAGTCCCTGGGCTCTGTGTGTGCAGACACAGTGCCGTCTCCTTCCTTCGTGTAAGAAAGGGAAGTGCTGTCCTTGCGGCCGATGACAGCAGCGGGCTCACCGGAGCCGGCTGCGCCCTTGCCTTTCCCGCGTCCATCGCCGGCCTTCTCTCTTAGATGTTGCTTTGTCCTTAGCTTCACACCGTTGACTTCAGACTGCGAAATCTCGTTTTGGACTCCCGGTGTCCAACCTCACTTCTGTTTTTCTTCGTTTTATATCAGTTTTAAAAGACTTGTCCATACTTTCAGTGTTAACATTTACTACACTTTTTCTGGGTAAGGAACATTTTAAATGGGCATTTGAGAGGCAGACAGAGCTCCCATTCACGGGTTACTTGCCGGCAGCGGCTAGGGCTGGACCAGGATGGAAGGTGGGAGCCAGGGCTGAGCCTTGACTTTGCTGTGCGAGGCAGGGTCCCAGCTTCCTGAGCCATCAGTGCTGTCTCCTCGGGTCTGCGTTAGCAGGGAGCCGGAATCAGGAGCCGGAGCTGGGTCTTGAACCCAGGTACTCCGAAGTGGGCTGCGGGCCTCCTGACTGGTGTGTTAATTGCTGGGCCAAGTGTCCGCCTCTCCAGTTTTTCCTGGATTCCACTTCAATCAGGTTTTTGTTTAATTTCTCTTTCTTCTTCTTTTCTTTTTTTGGGATCAGAAGCGGAGCAGCTGGGGCTTGAAACGGCGTGCATATGGGAATGCCAGCACTGTAGGGGCAGCTTTACCTGCTATACCACAGCGCTGGCACCAGGCTTTTATTTTCCAATACTGTCCAGAAAATTTCTTTGTCAGGGGCAGCCATAGGTTCTGTATCAAATCCAGGGTTTGGTTATCAGCATTCATTCAAAGCAGTAGTTGACATCATATGCCATACAGACAGTTTCAAAAAATTAAAGAAGTAGGGGCCGGCGCTGTGGCGTAGTGGGTAAAGCCGCCGCCTGCAGTGCCGGCATCCCATATGGATGCCGGTTTGAGTCCCGGCCACCCCATTTCTGATCCAGCTCTCTGCTATGGCCTGGGAAAGCAGTAGAAGATGGCCCAAGTCCTGGGGTCCCTGCACCCGCGTGGGAGACCGTGAAGAAGCTCCTGGCTTCGGATCAGCGCAGCTCCGGCCATTGCGGCCATCTGGGGAGTAAACCATTGGATGAAGGACCTCTCTCTCTCTTTCTCTGCCTCTCCTCTCTCTGTATAACTCTGACTTTCAAATAAATAAAGAAATCTTAAAAAAATATAAATATGAGTGCATTTGTGTATGTGTTAATTTTTTTTTTAATTTTATTTATTTATTTTTATTTGAGAGGTAGAGTTGTAGACAGCGAGAGAGAGAGACAGAGAGAAAGGTCTTCCTTCCATTGGTTCACTCTCCAAATGGCTGCTGTGGCCGACGCTGTGCCGATCTGAAGCCAGAAGCCAGGTGCTTCTTCCTGGTCTCCCAAACACTTGGGCCATCCTCCCCTGCCCTCCCGGGCCACAGCAGAGAGCTGGACTGGAAGAGGAGCAACCAGGACTAGAATCCAGCATCCATATGGGATGCTGGCGCCGCAGGCCGAGGATTAACCAAGTGAGCCGTGGTGCAGGCCCCAATGCGTTAAGTCTTTTTAACAGCTAACTTTTTGTTAATCATACAAATGAACAACTGAAAGATTGATTTGATACAGAGATGTTTTAACATAGATTTATGATTCCTTGTTAGTATACAGGGCTGATTTCAAGTTGGTCCATAGCTGTATGGTCAAACCTGTTGATTAAATGTTTAAATACTCCCATCCTGGTGAGGAAAAGAACCCTCCACCTCCAGAGACCATAGCCACCGAGTACTGATTCCCAGTGGGAGGGAGTGAGAGGTCACCCCGGCTCCTGAGACCACAGCCACCGAGTACTGATGCCCGGTGGGAGGGAGTGAGAGGTCACCCCGGCTCCTGGAGACCTGGAGGGGGCTGATGCAGTGAGGTCAGGGTGGTCGTTGGAGGGGGACGTGCACTACTCGTCCCTGTCTCCAGAGTGGGCCCGGGTTGAGTGGGGTTGTGGGGTAGGTGGTGATGGCGGCATGGCTGTTGGCATGGGTGCACCCAGCTGTGGATGTGGTGTGTGCGTGCTACCTGTACTCCCTGCCCTCCTACGCTGTCCGTACGTCGTGGGCTTAAGCAGGCTTTTGTGTCTGGTATCTGCTTTCGTGCGTCTTCTCTGCTGGATTTGGCTGATGGGAGGCGGCCATAAGGTAGGGTTGGAAATGGTACTGAGAATCCGGTTACTAAGACTTGCTTACCCACATTCAAATTTCACTTGAAGGTGATGTTAAGAGTTGACTGGGGCGGGGGGAGAGCAAAATGCCAGCTTTAGTACGGACAGTGGACATCATGTGCGTGCCTCTGTCTCTCGCCAAGTGGGCTCTGAATGCCGATTCCCTGAGTTGGCAGGTTTGGTTGCTCAGCATCAGGACTGGGCGAGAGCGAGGCTTCCACCCCTTTCCCGCGGGCACAGCCTGTCCTAGGAGGAGCAGAGCCAGGTAGAACCCTGGATACCGTGGGAGTTAAGGGTGAAGGAGGTAGAGCAAGTGCAGGATGGTGACGTTACCCTGTCGCTCCACAGGAAAGGAGACTCAGGAGTTGCACAGAAATGTGAGTATCTGGGGCCTGCACTGTGGGACCGTGCGTTGAGCTGCCGCTGGTGACGCCAGCATCCCATATCAGAGCGCTGGTTTGAGTCTCAGCTGCTCCACTTCCCATCCAGCCTCCTGCTATTGTGTCTTGGAAGGCAGCAGAGGATGGCCCACGTACTTGGTCCCCTGCCAGCCGTGTGGGAAATCGGATGCAGTTCCCAGTTCCTGACTTCAGCCTGGACCAGACCTGACTCTTGTGGCCATTAGGGGAGTGAACCAACAGATGGAAGATCTATCTCTCTCTCTCTCTCTCTCTCTCTCTCTCTCTCTCCTTCTCTGTTACTGTGCCTTTCAAATAAATAAAATAAATGTCTTAAAAAAAAAAAACAAACCCAGAGTATTCTGTTCTTAAAGGATGGGAGAAATGAAGTCAAATACCGAAACATCTCAAGATGCTAAAAGGCTGTCACACGTTCTCGGGGTGATGGAAGTGACTTTTGGCTCTGAGTCCGGTTGCCCTATCCCAGTGCAGAGGGCAGTGGGCGTGGGGTGAGCGAGCGCTCCTGAGGACCCCTCAATTCCTGCTTCTCTCTTTCTTCCCTGTCAGCATGGGCATGATAGTGACCCTAACGCACAGGTTCTCATTGTGACCTCCGATGCTCTTGACCGTAAACCTTTAGTCCTTGAAGCACTTGGCTTCATTTAGGATTGTTGCTGGACACGAGGCGTCTATTCGCTTGGACGCCAGTGTGAGCTGCTCAGAGGGTTGCTCTGTACCCGTGACAAGGGCAGGGGGCAGTGGAGGTCGCGCTCCCCAGAGAAACTGCCTCTGCGGAGCTGTTTGCAGCCTTTTCTAGCCAGGGGAAGGGGAGGCTCCAAAGAGCAGGGGGAGGCCCCTGCTGTGGCTGTCTCCTCCCCTCTCCAGGACTCCAGTGTAGAAGGAGAGCGCAGCTCCCGTCACGAGGCTGCGAGGATGTGGCTCACGCAGGTTTCTTGCAGTTTGGACTGCTCCTTGTTGTGGCAGTCTTGTCCCTCCGGGTGCAGTGTTGCAAAGTGAGCTGTCCTGGACCGTTCTCTGAAAAACAAGCCCAGGAGAGTCACCTTCTCCGCCTGGCTTCCGGCGCCCTCCCTCCCCTTCTTGCACAGATGCAGCACTCTCAGCTGCAGGATCCTCGTCCTTGAGGGTCAGGGAGGAAGGGCACTGGTTTGTAACCACTTCCTGCTGACAGGGCTGCCATCGCTGTCCACAGCCTACAGGAGTCAAACCCCAGAACTGCACGATTCCGAGTTAAGTCTTGGGTCACCAGGGGTAGCCGTTAGAGGTCATCAGGAATGTGGCAGGGCCACGGGCAGGACGTAGACGGGTACAGTGTCGGTTCCTTTCGAACAGCAGTTTTAGGTCTGACACCTGCTCACAAGGGTGTCTATCGGGAGAGTTCAGGTAGGCACAGGAGCTGTCTTCCATAGGTGTGGGACATCCAAGGAGTCCGGTTAGGGTCCAGTTGTTTAATTCGCTCTTCCCGTATGACTGGGGTCTCCAGACAACCTTGGACACTCAGGCCACCACCTTTGAAACAAAAGACGACCATTGTCACTTTGTACGGTCCTAGGCAGACCAAATCTTGGATAATTTCCCTGAGCAGGCTTTTACTGATCTCTCCAGCCTTTTCGCTTTGAGGGGGGAGAGTGCCCACACACCTGCAGAGGGACCCACAGACATTTGGAGACATTTTTCCGGCTGGGGCTGTGGGCATAGCTGGGAAGTGGACTTGGTGTCTGTTGGGCCAGGTGCCCTCCCCTGCACTGCTTTGGCTGTGGGGCTGTGGGGGCCTGGCCTGCACGTTGGTTTTAAGGCCATGGGTGCATTGTTCTGCTGTCATATCTACCGGTTCCTTCATCCCTGGGGTTTTGGTACCTTAAGTAGCCGGGGCTACATTGTGCCTTTCCCACAATGGGTGGCACTATGGGCACACTTAACAGCTGCCCAGCCTGGGTTCCAGGGTAGCTACACTTGTCCTCCTTTTTCTCTCTGCACCCATGCCCCCTCGAGACAGGAGTCCTTTGAAGACCCTCTCGTTGGGCTTCCTGTGAGCCTAAGACCACTGAGGCTCAAACTTAACACGGGGCAGAGAAGAGCAGGGTAAGGATGTCTCCCGTCCGGGCTGCCTGCTTGGCACTGGCGTTGGCGGCGGCGTTGGCTGGGCTGTCGCGCCCTCTCCTTACTTCACAGTCTCCCTGTGGAGTCCTCTGCAGTGCACAACAGCTGTTTCTTAGGTTGTTCCTCAGCCTGAGAATTTGTTCACCATATTTAATCTCTCGGTGGCGGCCTTTCGGAGCCCTCTGTCTGCTGGTGGCTCCGTGTGCGAGTACTGCTGAGAAGGCACACCTGGAGTTGTCTTTGCTGTTCCCAGTTCTTGTGCCCTGGTCGGGACTGTCATTTCTTTTCATTGTCTTCTGTGCTGATGTCCCTGGAGAGGGCTCTGAGCTGGAGGAGTTCCTTGTAAAGACGCAGTTGCAAACCCTGCCCCTGACCATTGCCGTAAAACCGTAACCATCTAGTAACCACGTTTCTTCTATGCCAGGCAGACGTTCACTTCTGAGATCTCTGCTTTTTGCATTCTTAATTATTTGTCTTCATTTTGCTTAAAGACAGCAGCAGACAGAGATGGGCTGACAGAAATCTTCCTTCCGATGGAGATCTTCCGCCTGCTGGTTCACTCCCTGACTGCCTGCAACAGACAGGGCTTGGGCAGACTGAAGCCAGGAGCCTGGAGCTGCATCCGGGTCTCCCACGCTGGTGGCAGGACTCCAGTGCCGGAGTCATCCCTTGCTGCCTCCCAGGTGTGCACTGTCAGGAAAGTGAAATGGAAGTGCAGGACTGAAACCCAGATACCCCACTATGGGTTGTGGTTGTCCCAAGCAACATCTTAGCCGCTGTGTCCAATGCCCACCCCCTTGAGCCGTTTTTTTACTTGAGCACACCAGGTCTGTCACTGCAGAGCCGTCCTGGGCGGGGGTCCTGAGACCCTGGCAGCAGTGTGGCAGATCCGGCAGGGCTGTAGAGCCATGTCTGGAGGGTGCAGAGCCGTCCTGTGTGGGGGAGGGGAGGGACCCGAGACCCTGGCAGCAGTGTGGCAGATCCGGCAGGGCTGTAGAGCGATGACTGGAGGATCCAGCTACAAGGCTAGACACTGTAGCACCCACCACCAGTCAACCAGTGGTGACCTTTTGTTTTAGAACATTGGCTTTAACTTTTTAAAGACCTGATTCCACTATTCAAGGAGGGCAGTTTCTGTTCCTTTTAGTAAGTCCTGGAGGGCTTTGTGATTAACCCAGATTGGTGTTCAAATGCTGCAGAAGCAGGCCCATCCCTGGATTCCGGTTCCAGGTGGAGCCGAGTTACAGAGGGCCAATTTGTGATCTGTGGACGGGCGCCATCATTACTGGGCTATTATAAAACCTGGATACTTTTCCATTTCTTTATAAATTTGTGACATCTCTTAGATACCTTATAGCCCCTCTCTGCCAGATAATTCAAGTTTTAATGGTGTTATCAGAAGCCGCCTTTGAGAGCTAGTGATAATATCATTCACGTGTAAGACTGTTTCTTTTTTATTTGTAGCTCTGTTATGTATGTACTCAACATTTCCCCCAAAATTGTAGGAGAGTTTTTAGATCCTTGTGTTAAACCAGTCCAACTGTGCTGAGATTTCTGGTGATTGTTTGAGTCCTCTCACTCAAAGGGAAATAGCTCTTGGGGCTCAGGATCCAAGGGAATACAGGATAAAGTAACTTTAAGTCTAAGGCAGTCTACTTGCTACCCCCTGAAAAATCGGACCACCGAGTGTGGAGACTTGTGCCATGCAGAGAGTGCCCTGGCCTGTGTCACTCACAGCCCCCCAGTGTGGCACACCCACACCCACCAGCCCTGGTTCCGTAGTAACATCACAGCAGTCCTACAGGGAGGTCTCAGGCCTGGCGGCCCCCTGACGGCCCCCTGACGGAGGGATCTGTCTGAAACTGGTGAGATTTCAGGCTTGCTCCGAGTCTCGGAAGGTGCTGCTCCACCCTGGGTTACCAGCTGCCTTAGCGTTGTCTTCTCAGGCGAGGGCTTTGGCAGCTCATCCTACCTGACTGATCCACACCTCCGGACTAACTCCAGCTAAAGGGCCTTCTGGAATGGTTCAGGATTCTTAGGTGTCTCACGGGGGAGAGCCAGGAATTCAGTCCCTGGCTCCTTGGGACGTCCACTTCTACTTGGTTTACTGGGTTTCTCTCCCAAGAGTGCGATGGAGCACTCAGGGACCTGCAGAAGTGAGTGAGAACTTGGGAGCCCATGTCGCAGGTCCCGAGGCCTGCTGCTGCCTCGCCCAACGCTTGCTGTTCTGTTCCCTGTAGGAGAGAGCCCTTGTCAGCTCTCCGTTCAGATCTGTGGCTCCACTTGAGTGCCCTGTCTTGCCAGGGGCTTCTCCAGGATGTTGACTTCCTGAGGAAGCAATCAGGGCCCCTGCCTGTCTCTCCTCTGCCAGGGCTGCCCGAGCCGCCCTCTCCCAGCGTCCCTCCTGCTTGCAGTCTGCACCCTGGCGAGGGCCTCACTGAGCTAGTAACCTCTCTCTGGTCCCATGTTGTGGACCGGCTTCCTCACCCACTGTGGGTTGCTTGGAGCAGACGGGAGCACTCTGGCCAGTAAAGGTGCCTGGCTTGCGTCTTTCTGTTGCCCTCATCTTCTGTCACGTCCTGGTTGTTGGAAGCCTTGAAAGGCAGCCTGTACCGACTGAGAGGGATCGGTCTCGGGACCAGTCGCCAGTTTCTGAGGCTTTCTCCTGCGTCCAGAGCCCTCTATATGCTGTCGTGTTTAGAAGCCCTGACTCCCCTGGGCTCCAGGTCCCAAGAAGTTACTGCCTAGGAAGGCAGAGGGGTCGTCTGCTGGGTTCCCCTGCACCTCTCTCAGCCTCCTCCCGTCTGCGGGGTCCTGCTTCCCTCCTGTGTGCCTGTTAGCAGCACAGTCCTGTAATGCTGTACTTTCTGCACGTCCCCTGCTGTCCTGGGCATCAGCCTGGGGCCCTTGTTGGGACTGATCTTCAGGGGCCCCCACACCTGGTTGTGTTTGCCCGGCTGCTGCTTCTCTGGCTGTGGCTAGCACAGCTGACTGTTTATCCACTGTCAGGAGGGTGCTCGTTAAGCTTGTATCTGCCCAGGTAGGAGTTGTGAAAATCCCCGTGATCAGTGTCAGGAATTCCGCAGGGCCGGCTCTCAGGCCTTTGTGCCGTCCACGTCCACGGTCGGGGAGGCGAATGGCACGTGAACACCCCTCCTGCTTCCCTGGCTCCCCATCAGGACGCTGACAGAGGGGCACGTACCTCTCCCAGGCTTGTTACCATCCCGTCTGTGCCAGGTTGTCCTGATCCTGGCGTCAGGAAGGGGTGGATGTGGTGCCGAGCACGCGCCTTCTGTGAGGGGAGGGTGAGCGCCCGTCTCAGGGCTGCGGGTTTGTGGAGATCCTCTTTCAGGCTGTTCATTTTGTCCCCCCCCCCCCCATTAAAGGGCTTTTGGAACTAGACTTTATTTCTTGCTCAATTTTGGTTTCATCTTGGACAATCAAAGAGCCAGATAAGAAGGGTATGGAAAGCAGTGCATCCCATCACAGTGGGGTTTGCCAAAGCCCTGTGGTGGTTCTCCTGTGTACATGGAGAAGAGGTTTTCTCCAACTGGGCAAAGCTCGAAAACCATACCATTAGGAAATGTACAAATAAGGAGGAATAAAATTCCAGACTTAATACCCCAAAGCAGCAGAGAGATGAACCGAGAAACACAGTTTTCCTGAGCTTTAAGACATGAAGTTCCAGAGCCAGTGTTGTGGCGTGGCCGGTAAAGCCACCGCCTGTGATGCCGGCATCCCATGTGGCACCAGTGTTGTGGCGTGGCCGGTAAAGCCACCGCCTGTGATGCCGGCATCCCATGTGGCGCTGCTTCGTGTCCCGCTGTTTCACTTCCCATCCAGCTCCTTGTTAATGGCTTGGGAAGAGCAGCACAAGATGGCACAAGTGCTTGGGCCCCTGCCACCCACCTGGGAGACCCAGAAGGAGCTCCTGGCTTTGGCCTGGCCCAGCACTGGCTGGTGTAGCCACAACACCAGTCCCAATAAAAACATCTTTTTTTTTAAAAAAAGATTTATTTCATTTATGTGAAAGGCAGAGTTACAGAGAGGTCTTCATTCACTGGTTCACTCCCAAAATGGCTGGGTTAGGCCAGGCCGAAGCCAGGAGCCAGGAGCTTCTTCCAGGTCTCCATGTGGGTACAGGGGCCAAGCACTTGGGCCGTCCTCCCCTGCTTTCCCAGGTGTATTAGCAGGGAGCAGGATTGAAAGTGGAACAGCGGGGACTCGAACTGGTACTCATATGGGATGCTGGCGCCTCAGGCTGGGGCTTTAACCCCCTGTGCCGGCCCCATAAATACATTTTAAAAAATAAAGTGTGCGGTTCCCTCTTGTTTTCTGCGTGCTCTGGTAGAGATCTCTAAACCTGAATGCAGTGGCACCAGGAAGGACGGGTCTGGCAGCCCGGAAACCTGGCTCGGAGACTCCTCAGCCCTCCTCCTCGTGGTCCTTGGTGTCCCAGGGCAGAACCCGACGTGGTGACTCCAGTGCCCGGGAAAGGCCGGCCCTCGCCAGGCCCCAGTTCGTTCCTGATTGCCCGCGTCCTGTCCTGCTTTCCCCTCCAGCAACTCTTGGACACCCGTGAGAGCAGCAATCCCCAGTTGCCTCTCAGCTCCGTGAAGCACTGGACAGAAGGGGGTTCAGTGGCCACCTCACCTCTTGTGTCCCCGAGTCGGCAGCTCCGGCCTGCCAGGTCCCAGGTGAAACTGCCCGTGTTGGCGGGAAGGAGTGGCCGACTGGAGAGCTGGCCATGGAGGAGCTGCACCGCCGCGGCCTTGCTCCCGACTCCCGGTCAGCCCAGGCCGGGGACAGTCCGGGTGGACTTGCCAGTTTCGTAGGCAGGTGAGACTGGAGGGCCCTGCAGCTTGCAGGGGACCCCAGGCTGCAGGCAGCAGGGAGCCCGAGGGCCCTTCCTGCCCAGGCAGCTCGCGTCTTCACCCACTGTAAGTTCTCCCCGGGCAGAGCCTGCACTGTTACGGGGAGGAGAATTCACACTGGCTCTGGCAGCTTTGGCTGCTCCTTGTGGCAGCCTGGGCCCCCGAGTGCGGTATAGCAAGGCGAGCCCTCCTGGAAGGTTCTCTGAAAACAGCCTTAGAAGCTCAGATTCTGAGGCGCTGTGATGGGACGGGGGCCTCTCAGGGGAGGTCCTAACTGCTGTGCCCAGTGCTTGCCCCATTGCAGAACATTTCACATTTCTGTAACAAAGGAAAAACAGCCCTTTGAAAAGTTATGATGCAAATTCTGGCATTTTATGCATTTTGTAAATGGAGCATCTGAAATCATTGTGAGATTGATAGACTCTGAATGCTTAATCTAAACGACACTAACTAAATTTATTTATTTATTTTGACAGAGTGGACAGTGAGAGTGAGAGACAGAGAGAAAGGTCTTCCTTTGCCGTTGGTTCACCCTCCAATGGCCGCCGCGGCCGGCGCGCTCTGGCTGGCACACCGCGCTGATCCGATGGCAGGAGCCAGGTAACTTGTCCTGGTCTCCCATGGGGTGCAGGGCCCAAGCACTTGGGCCATCCTCCACTGCACTCCCTGGCCACAGCAGAGAGCTGGCCTGGAAGAGGGGCTACCGGGACTAGAACCTGGTATGCTGGCGCCGCAAGGGGGAGGATTAGCTTATTGAGCCGCGGCGCTGGCCAAACTAAATTTTAAAAATGAATATTGACCCCCAAGCTGGATGTGTCACAAACTGTATTCACAGAAGAGCAGCACAGGCTGGTGCCATGGCTCACTTGGCTAATCCTCCACCTGTGGCGCTGGTACGCCAGGTTCTAGTCCTGGTTGGGGCGCCGGATTCTGTCCCAGTTGCTCCTCTTCCAGTCCAGCTCTCTGCTGTGGCCCGGGAGGGCAGTGGAGGATGGCCAGGTGCTTGGGCCCTGCACCCGCAAGGGAGACCAGGAGGAAGCACCTGGCTCCTGGCTTTGGATCGGCACAGCGCTGGCTATGGCGGCCATTTGAGGGGTGAACCAATGGAAGGAAGATCTTTCTCTCTGTCTCTCTCTCACTGTCTAACTCTGCCTGTCAAAAAAAAAAAAAAGCAGCACATATGGGATGGATATATCTTTTTTACTAAGTCTTAGGAAGCTGAACAACAGTCATGAAAAGTTGGCATTTTGGGGACTGGCGCTGTGGCGTAGCAGGTAAAGCCACCACCTGCAGTGCCGGCATCCCATATGGGCACCAGTTTGAGTCCCAGCTGCTCTACTTCCGATCCTGCTCTTTGCTATGGCCTGGGAAAGCAGTAGAAGATGGCCCAAGTCCTTGGGCCCCTGCACCTGCGTCGGGGATCTGGAAGAAGCTCCCGGCTTCGGAGCTGCCCAGCCCTGGCCGTTGTGGCCATTTGGGGAGTGAACCAGCAGATGGAAGACCTCTCTCTCTCTCTTCTGCCTCTCTGTAACTCTGCCTTTCAAATAAATAAATACATCTTTAAAAAAAATGTTGGCATTTTGTTCTGTCAATTTCTGATGGGATGTGAATTGCATTTCTAATTAGGTAAGTCTCATATCTCATCATGATGTGGCAAACACTGGAGGGAAATAGTCAGCCATAGTCCTACCAGCAGTAGGTAACCCTTGTTAAGATTTGAGGTATGTGTGTAATTATATGTACACTTATCTTACTTGGGAAGCAGAGAGAAGCAAAAACCTGCACACAAAGTGAGCCCCTGTCCCCTGGTTCACTCCCCAAATGCCCACAAGCAGCTACAGCTGGCCTCTCAGTCCAGGTCTTACATGGGTGGCAGGAACCCAATTACTTGAGCTATGAGCACGGCCTCTCATGGTACACATTGGCAGGAAGCTGGAGTCGGGAGTGGGAGCCTTGACTGAAGTTTAAGCACTGAGTTATGGGCCATGGGTGTCCCAGTTGCTGGCTTAACCACCAGACTAAAAGCCTGTCCCATATATCTTTTTTTTTTTTTAAGATTTATTTATTTATTTGAAAGTCAGAGTTACACAGAGAGAGGAGAGGCAGAGAGAGAGAGAGAGAGAGGGGTCTTCTATCTGCTAGTTCACTCCCCAGATGGCTACAACTGCTGGAGCTGCACCATCCGGATCCAGGAGCCAGGAGCTTCTTCTGGTCTCCCGTGCGAGTGCAGGGGCCCAAGGACCTGGGCCATCTTCTACTGCTTTCCCAGGCCACAGCAGAGAGCTGGATCGGAAGTGGAGCAGCCAAGACTTGAACTGGTACCCTTATGTGATGCTGGCACTGCTGGGTGGTGGCTTTACCCACTATGCCACAGCACCATCCCCCCATATATATTTTATTATAACAGGGATATATGTTCACCATACAAAGCTTAGAAGCACTACATAAATAGTAGAATATAAAAATCTCAATTTGAGAACTAATCCAATAAATAGATGTATATAATAATAAGTTAAAAAATCATTCCTCTGGTTTTGAACATTTAGGATGTTAGAATAATAGTTCAAGCAAATAAATGTTACTTTGGTTCTATAAAACATATCTCTTAGCCATTAAACATGAAGGAAAAAATAAATATTTTCTATCTTGATTTCTTGTAATCAGAGCATTTCAAGCACTTTAATTTGCAGGGTTTAAGGGACTGGTCCTTGCCAAAGATCCCTGCGATTGGTAGGAGAGGGGAGTGAGCAGCGGCTGGGCTGTGGGGCCGAGGACGCAGGAGGGAAACGCAGCACACACAGAACGCTTGTTTGTGCCAAGAGTCTGCGAATGGCAGATGAGAAGTAAGAGTGGCTCGGGGCAGGATCAGATTATGGGCACGAGGTTCCAAGCAAAGTTACTGAGACGATAAGCAGAGGTTTATAGAAGTTTTTAGTGAGCGAGGAGGGAGCTAGTGGAGAGAATGCATGCAGTTATGAGGCGATCCTAGCATCTTTATTTCAAGCTTATTTTAAAGACATAATTCTCGGGGCCAGCACTGTGGCACAGTGGGTTAACACCTTGGCCTGAAGCGTCGGCATCCCATATGGGCACTGGGTTCTAGTCCTGGCTGCTCCACTTCGATCCAGCTCTCTGCTATGGTGTGGGATAGCAGTGGAAGATGGCCCAAGTCCTTGGGCCACTGCACCCGCGTGAGAGACCTGGAAGAAGCTCCTGGCTTCCGATCAGCGCAGCTCCGGCCATTGCAGCCATCTGGGGAGTGAACCAGCAGATGGAAGACCTCTCTCTCTCTCTCTCTCTCTCTCTCTGCCTCTGCCTCTGCCTCTGCCTCACTCTGTAACTCTGTCTTTCAAGTAAATAAATAAGAGCACTAGGTGTGTGTGGGTGTGCGGAGCAGAAACTGACGGGGTGTGTTTTCGATGGAGGGGTGTGGAGAAACCTTCGTGCAGCCTCCTCTCCCCCCACCCTGAGCTCACGTTTTCGTGGTCTGCGTCCACAGGCGCCGTTGGGCATCACGGAGACAACTTGGTGGAGAAGATCCTTGCGGCGCTGCCCCAGCTCCCCGGCCACACAAACGACGTGGCGGTTGACATGGTGGAGCTCACGGCCCTGCACGCGGGGGGCGACTGTCAGGACGTGGTCGCGCCAGGCTGCCTCGCTCAGGCCAAGTAAGCTCCATGGGTGTTTCCTCATCTGCTTCTTCCGCTGCCTCCTTTTTTTCCTGGACAGCCTATTCCTGCAGAAGGGAGATGGTGCGCAGCCAGTCGTGGCGAACAGCACTTAGTAAAGGGCTCTTGTCCGGAACTTTGACGTAACTATATCCATCCAGCCCAACCGTAGGTCAGAAAGCGTGGGGTTGTGGGGGAGTGTAGTTTGGATGCAGTCAGCCTGTTCCCAGGGTCAGGTAAGCGAGTCGGGTTATACATCTGCGTTTCCCAGCTGGTTTCACGTGGAATGAGTGGAGGCCCCACCATTTCTGTCTCCCCTTTCGCTTGTCCCCTGACTAAGAAGCAGCCCCCTGGCTGTGAAGCAGTGCCATCCCTTCCCAGGTAAACACCATGCTCGGGGCAGGGGGGAGAAGTTGTGATTTCTTATTTTTTCCCATGCCCAGAGACATCAGAGAAAGAGGATGGTGTGCGTGAAGTCTTGCACGGTTTCAGACGTGACAGAACATTCAGTGGAGCGTGCGACGGCCACCTTCTGCCTGGGTCCCCCTTGGGCAGCGCTCTCGTGGGAATGGAGCTCACTCCCCCACCAGAGAAAGGGTTGGAAGGGGAAGCAGTGTCTAGATTTGACTCTTGTCTTTGTTACTGGTTTAAACACAGCCGGATCTCTGGCATCGCAGTCTCCGCTCCTGACAGCACCAGAAACGTTTGGAGTTTCCTGTGGTGTTCTGAATTAATTTGCACTTCCTGCAGTTTTCAGCTTTCTGTGGATGTTAATGACATTCATCGGATGCCTAGGGTGGCTGGGCCAGTGTGGGAAGAAAATATAAGGTCTAGACTTTGCCTTTCTGTCTGCTTATGCATGCAATAAAAGCAGAGGCCCAAAGACCTGCAGCTCCATGGAGGCAAAAGTACTCCTTACTGTCCGTACCTGTAGCTGTCCTGCGGCCAGTGCCAAGTTAATTATTAAGGACCTACCGAGAGCCTTGCTCTAGGCTCAGACTTAGAGCATTTGACACTGTTCTTGTTGAAGAGTCATGATGTACTGCATGTTAGAAATGACACGAAATCGAGACTGATGTGGCTGCTCCCACAAGTACACTGTGAGGTTCACGTGGCTTCTGTAGACCAAGGTGGGCCTCGTGGAAGTGGTGGAGCTGGACTTGACTACGCCTTGATGGATTTGGAGACGTGGAGAGGGCTGGCATGAACGGTGGTACAGACACGAGAGTGGGCAGGGCCTGATGAACCGGGTTGTGAAGAAGAGAGGCAGCTTCATGGCGGTGCTCCTGCCACCAACTCTGTGAGCCTCTCCCGGACACGCTGTGTGCTAGACACGCTCCCAGGCACCTCACGCTGGAGAAGTCATTTTACCTTTACAGGGACCCAGTGCGGTAGGTGTTGTTATTCCCATTTTACAGGTAAGGAAACTGAGACAGAGAGACATTGAGGAGCTCAGCAGGAGGAGTAGGAGCTGGAGCTGGACGTGAACCCGGCATGCTTGGCTCCAGGCAAGCCCCCCAAGCAGCGCCAGGGACAAGCGAGGTGTGGAATGGGCAGAAGTCAAGCGGCTTCATGACTGTACGTGGGGTCTTGCTTGTTTACTGTGATGGTTATGCAGACAGCAGAGATCCATCTGGGTGAATTTTAGTGAAAGAGAAACTTGCTGAGGGATATTGAGTCGCTCCCAGAAGAGGAGGATGCGTTGATAACCGGGTTTTGGATGGAGCAAAACAGGTCTAGGGCTGCAAGGAGCAGGGGCTTGGGAAAGGCCTCGTGGAGACCCTGGTATCAGAGGGATGGAATTCTCACCATTTTTTGTCTTTGAATCATTCTGCTTAAGATTAGAGTCTGGGGAAAATGCTAAGATTGGGCTCTCTTGGCCAGTGTTTTGCTCAATGGGACTTTGGAGCTGTTCATACTAAAGTTAGGCTGCCAAGGGGTGGGCGCTGTATAGCAGGTAAAGCTGCTGCCTGTGACGCCGGCATCCCATTTAGGCGCTGGTTGGAGTCCCAGCTGCTCCTCTTCTGATCCAGCTCTCTGCTAATGGCCTGGGAAAGCAGTGGAGGATGGCCCAAGTGCTTATGCCCTTGTACCCACGTCTGGCACAGCCCTAGCCCTTGCAGTCATTTGGGTAGGGAGCCAGTGGAAATCTGTCTCTCCCTCTCTTTCTAACCGTGCCTTTCAAATAAATAAAATACATCTTAATAAAAATCATCTATTCTTTAAAAAAAAAAATGAAACCAGGCTGCCAAGACCAAATGGCCTGAAGTAGGGGGAGTTCTTCCAGGAAAAACGGAAACTGCTATCAGAATTAGGGGGGAGGGACGTTGCACTGGAGAAACAGCAGAGACTGGAAATCCTTATCAGAATTAGGTGGGCGGGGGAGGGGGTGTTAGACTGGAGAAACAGCAGAGGCTGGGCTGCAGTGGCAGGTGCACTGGGTTAAGCCATCGGCTGCAGTGCCAGCATCCCATATTGGAGCGCTGACTTGAATCCCAGCTGCTCCACTTCTAGTCTGCCTTCCTGCTAATGTGCCTGGGTAAGCAACTGATGATGACCCAAGTAACTGGACCCCTGCACCCACGTGGGAGACCTCAATGGAGTTCCAGGTTCCTAGCTTTGGCTTGGATCAGCCCTGGCTTTTGGTGGTCATCTGGCGAGTGAACCACTGGGTGGAAGATTCTGTCACTCCCTCTCTGTCACTCTACCTTTCAAATGAATAATAAATAAATAAATCTATCTTAAAATTCCATCAGATGTCCTTAATAGTAGCAGATACTCACAGAGGAGTTACTGTGTAGCAGGCACTGTCTTGGGCACTCAATATATATATGTTTATTTTTTTTTAAAGATTTACTTATTTATTTGAAAAGCAGAAATACAGGGCAGGGGGGAGAGAGAGAGAGAGAGAGAGAGAGAGAGAGAAAGAAAGAAAGAAAGAAAGAAAGGAAGGTCTTATCTGTTGGTTCACTCCACAAAGGCTATAATGACCAGGCTGGGCCAGGCAGAAGCCAGGAGCCAGGAGCTTCATCTGGGTCACCCACATGGGTACAAGGGCACTTGTGTTGTCTTCTACTGCTTTCCCGGGAGCATTAGCAGGGAGCTGGATTGGAAGTGGAGCTGCCGGAACTTGACCTGGCGCCCATATGGGATGGCCCCTACACCACAGCCCTGACCCCCATATTCACCTATTTCATTTGCACAACTCTGTGCAGTAGATTCTGTGAACATCTCCTTTGATGAGTGAGGAAGGGAGTTAACTAATACGCCCGAGGAGGCAGGTGCAGCGAGTGTGGGTGGGGCTGTCACTGGCCACTGCAGGCCCTTTGCTCGGTCCAGAGGAGCCTCAGGGATCACGAGAAGGTCAGCTGAGTTCTCTGGAGGAGTTTGCGTAAAGAGTTGAGTTCCTCCCCAGAGACCTGGAAAAGAAGCAGTTTTAGAAGCATAGTTAAGACAAATGGAAGAACAAATTTTGAAATGCAACACATGGTTTTTCACAATATGCATTTCCATGAACTTTTTGATGACTTCATACACGTGAAGGTCAAAATTTCTTTCTGCCAAAATAAACTTATCTTTTAATTCAATTTTTCATGAACCTTTTGAAATACTTTTGTATTTCCTTAGGGTTTAAGCCAAATTCAGGGTCTGTTTTCTATCACATGCAACCAAAGCCACACTAAAGGATTTTCTATATTCTGTCATCTATAAAATGAAGGCACTGGGGCCGGCGCTGTGGCGTAGCGGGTAAAGCCGCTGCCTGTAGTGCCCGCATTTCATATGGATGCTGGTTCGAGTCCTGGCTGCTCTACTTCCTATCCGGCTCTCTGCTGTGGCCTGGGAAAGCAGTGGAAGATGGCCCAAGTCCTTGGGCCCCTGCACCCACATGGGAGACACAGAGAAGTTCTTGGCTCCCAGCTTTGGAAATTTGCAGCCATCTGGGGAGTGAGCCAGCAGATGGAAGACCTCTCTCTCTCTCTCTCTCTCTCTCTCTCTCTCTCTGCCTCTACCTTTCAAATAAATCTTTAAAAATAAAATAAAATAAAATAAAGGCATTTGTTGCCGTTGATTTCTCAACAATGTTGCAGTGGATTCGTTTCTGAGAGGAGCAGCGTGGTGGGGGCAAGAGGCGCGGAGTCACCACACAGACCCTGGGAGTCAGGTGAAAGCAGGCTTGAGGCGAGCAGCCCGCAGACTCATTTATTACCATTGGAACCACATCTTATATAGCCAAGACCAGCCAATCTGGTCAAGGGGCGGTCTGTGCCCCAACCAATCCCAGCCTGTTGCCAGGCAGGCTCCGTTGCCAGGTGGGTTTCAAAGCCATTCCTGAGTAACTTCACTTGCTTGCCAGTGGCCACCTTGGCATGGCCTTCTCATTCCACCACAGGCCTTGTCCTGAATTACTTCTAAGACTCTCCCTGGGTTTAAAGTTTTTATTTTTTAATTTATTTACTTGAAAGTCAGAGTGACAGAGAGAGAAAGAGAGTTTTTTCATCTACTGGTTCATCCCCAGATGCCTGCAATAAATGTAGCTGTGGGCCAGGCCTAAATGAGAAGCCAGGAACTCCAGCTGGGTCTCATGTGGATGGCAGGGGCCCAAGTACTTGAGAGATCGTCTGCTGTCTCCCTGGGTGCACATTAGCAAGAAAACTGAATTGGAAGCAGAGTCACCGGGACTAGAACCAGGTGCTCTGATATGGGATGAGGACTTCCCAGGCACTGGCTTAACCTGCTGTACCACAACACCTGCCCCTCTCTCTGGGTTTTATGTATATGTTTATACACACACACACACACACACATACGCACATACACA
The DNA here is from genome assembly GCF_051225735.1 of Oryctolagus cuniculus. Classification (NCBI taxonomy): domain Eukaryota; kingdom Metazoa; phylum Chordata; class Mammalia; order Lagomorpha; family Leporidae; genus Oryctolagus; species Oryctolagus cuniculus. The sequence goes on from NC_142874.1 coordinate 140,235,680, forward strand.
CACATTTATACACACACATATACACACAACACAAATATACACACATACACACATGTATACACACATATACACACATGTATACACACATATACACACACGTATACACACATATACACACACATATACACACAACACAAATACACACACATATACACACATGTATACACACACATATACACACACACAACACACATACGATTTACTTACTTGAAAGGCAGAGTTACAGAGTGAGATGAGACAGAGAGAGAGAGAGATTTTCATCTGCTGATTCACTCCCCGAATGGCCACGATGGCCAGGGCTGGGCCAGGTGAAGCCGGAATCCTGGAGTTCCACCCGGGTCTCCCATGCAGGTTACGGAGGCCCAAGCACTTGGACCATCTGCTGCTGCTTTCCCAGGTGCATTAGCAGGGAACTGGATTGGAAGTGGGCAGCTGGAATGCGAACCTGCACTCATACGGGATGCTGGCGTCACTGGCAGTGGTTTAACCCACTGTGCCATAATGCAGGCCCCCGGGTTTAAAATAAAAATCCTTCCCAACTGAGCCCTTGCTGTAACTCCGCCATCTCAGAGCACTTACCATGTGTTCGTCTGGATGTTTCCTTCCCTTCCTGGCTTTCGTCTTCCCTGAGTATCCTGTTATCATGGACTCCTGGAATCTGAGCTTCGAGTGCCATCCAAAGGTGAGAGTGTCGTCGTGTCGTACATGTCAAAGATGAGTCCCAGAGGCATTTTAATAGAGAAGAAAGCTTCCGGCAGGGCGGCGTTGGTGACATCACGGGACAGGAGGCAGCTGTGAAAGGGAGAGAGATGGGTGGTGAAATAATTACAAGAAAATAATGACGGAGAGCAGTCACTGGGGACAGGATGGTAGCTTCTCCAGTTGCGGACATTGTACTCATTTCTCCGCAGAGAGGAGTTGAGAGAAATCGCAGCTTTCTCAGCGTGTACGATACATCCGTCAGATTGGCAGTGAACGCTGCCGCCTCTGACAGCGCCCTCCAGGGCCTTCTCAGCGAAAGGAGAGTGGGGGTGAAAGGTAGACCAAGATGCAGACAGGCAGATGCTCGGCACACCTGTGCCCGCACCGAGTAATCTTCCAAACGCAGGTCTCTGCGCCGGAAGCCTTGGTGATCCGCATGTATTGCTAGTAGGATTTTGTACAGGGCTGTCTCTAATCGTGGCTGTGGGAGTTCCAGCCAGTGCAAGTGAGAGCTGCAGAAGTCAAAGGCATCCCGCGTGGCTGGCCAGTCCTCGTGCGTCGCTTCCTGGAGTCTGTGCACTGTTTGAGCAGGAGGGGGAATCTTTTCCGGTCCTTTGCCTTCCTGCTGTTGCAGTGGGTTTCTGGTTGCTCCCCAGCTCCTCGCTCCTTGGCCTGGTCTCCTTGCAGCTCCGTAAGCAGCCCTCCTCTTTGCCTGGCCTCCAGTTGCTCCATCTGTGCCCGGGGCCGCCCACTTGCCTGCCCCTGCCGCGAGCTGCTGCTCACGGCTGCCCGCTTCTCCCATCGCTCCACACGCGCTTTCCAGTGACAGCCGAGGTTCTTACAGCTGCCTGCGAGCCTGCCCCCTGCTGTCCTGGCCCCGCGCACCACCTCCCAGCCACGTGCCTGTCCACGAAAGCTTCCGTCTGTGCCTCCCACAGGGCCTGCTGGGTCCTGCCTCAGGGCTGGCCCTCCAGGTCCCTGCGCCTGGATCGTTCTTCCTGTGCTCGGGACACTGGACTCAGAGTTCCTGAGAGGCGGCCCTTCTTTCCAGCGTAGCGCCCGTGGTTGGCCCTGCTCATTTGTTGCCTCAGCCCTTGGCACTTTCTGGGGGAGAACCCCCATCTGGGTCCTGGGAGGGCAGGATCTTTGTGGGGCTCACTCACCGCTGTGTCTCCGATGCCTGGAAGAGTGCCCGGCACGCCGGAGACCCCTGTGGGCAACACAGAGGGACGGATGCTCCCAGCGCGGGCCCTGAGTGGACGGAGGCTGCTGTGGACAGGGTGAGGCCACGCCAGAGCGTGGGGCTCTGCTCTCTGATTACTGAGCGTGTACGACACTGTCTTTGGCCGTCTGTTCCATTTGCTTGTGGTGTGCTGAATTTCCCTATAGACTACACGGGTTGAATATAGGAAATCTAAATGCTCCAAATATGAAACTTTTTCAGCACTGATATGAAGACACAAGTGGAAAACATAGTCAAAATGCGACACAGTAACCACATTACATGACTTTACCTTCAGGCTGTGTGTGTAAGAGGGACAGGAAAGATGAGGTTACCTTCAGACTGTGTGTATTAGACATACAAGAAACAAATGAATTTCATGGTAAGATTTTGGCCTCATCCTCATCCCCAGAATATTTTGTTATGTATATATGCAAATATTGCCAAGTCCAAAAAATCTAAGTCCAAAGCATTTCTGGCCCAAGATGTTAGGATAAGGGATACCCGACCTGTCTAAGGCACTGATGACGTGAGCTGCCAAAGAGAGGGGTTCTGGGGGGCTGGGGACATCCTGAGAACTTAGTGAAATGAATGAAAATAGAGTAAGTGTGGGATATGTGTTATATATGTATGTCATTTTGTATTTCATATTCTCAATCATGGGAAGGTATCTCCTATTAAAAACAACTAGAAATTAGATTTAAATAAAAATACTGGGGCCGGTGCTGTGGTACAGTGGGTTAACGCCCTGGCCTGGGGTGCCGGCATCCTATATAGGCACCGGTTCGAGGCCCGGCTGCTCCACTTCTGATTTGGCTCTCAGCTGTGGCCTGGGAGAGCAGTGGAAGCTGGCCCAGGTCCTTGGGCCCCTGCACCTGCGTGGGAGACCTGGAGGAGGCTCCTGGTTCCTGGCTTTGGATGGCGCAGCTCCGGCCGTTGTGGCCAATTGGGGAGTGAACCATCGGATGGAGGAATTGTCTCTCTCTCTCCCTCTCCCTCTCCCTCTCCCTCTCCCTCTCCCTCTCCCTCTCCCTCTCCCTCTCCCTCTCCCTCTCCCTCTCCCTCTCCCTCTCCCCCTCCTGCCCCCCGCCTCTCCTCTCCCTTTGTAGCTCTTTCAAATAAATAGATAAATCTTTAAAAAAAAATAAAAATACTGCTTCCTCCTTATCTCAAGGTAGGGTTCTCTGCTCTTAGGAAACAGTCGTTTGGAATCTCTGCAAAGCTTCTCTGCTTTGTTTGAAACTTCTGCTAAGGACCGACGCTCTCCGCTGTAACCTGCCACCTCTACTGGACCGCCAAGTCCTTGCAGGCAGTAGCCGTGCCCTGTTGCTCTTCAGTCGTGCTAGTGAGTTGAGTAAGAGAATCTATAAACGGTTGAGTAAACCTTGTATTTGAGGGCGAGTGTGAGATTGATGACATACATCCATGATGAGCCCTGTCTGCTTCATTTTAGCACAGCTCATCTGCATCTGTGTACTCAGAGGTCTAAAGTGCCTTTCTTCCAGTAAGTTCCTGCTGCATAGGACATCTTATTTGTGCTTCTCCCTCCCTCCTAGTCCTAGTGAGTGAGGCGGGAAGCGGGAGTGTCCAGTGTCTGTTTTCTCAGGCACTGCACTGCGGGTTTGAAATTACCTCACTTAAATCCCCCAGCAGCTGGGCAGGGTGGGTTTTATTCTGTCTCTGTTTTTATAGAAAGAGACCTAAGTCACTTCACCTAAGCAAAATCTGCCCTGACTGACTGACTCCGATCTTTTTAAAACTTTTTTCCCTTAGCCTCAGGGCCCGTCCTCCGCTGTACCACACTGCCCCTCAGAAGCGAAGCACACTTGATTAGTGCTTGCGCACATGCACCAGGGAGTTCAGGAGCGTGATGCTAGGGTTCATGGAAAGTCGTATTTTAGGTCCACTCTTGTTTTTTCTTTTTTTTTTTTTTAAGACTTTTATTTATGTATTTGACAGGTAGAGTTACAGACAGTGAGAGAGAGAGACAGAAAGGTCTTCCTTCCGTTGGTTCACTCCCCAAATGGCCACAACGGCTGGCGCTGCGCTGATCCGAAGTCAGGAGCCAGGAGCTTCCTCCTGGTCTCCCATGCGGGTGCAGGGCCCAAGCACTTGGGCCATCCTCCACTGCCTTCCTGGGCCACAGCAGAGAGCTGGACTGGAAGAGGAGCAACCGGGACTAGAACCCGGTGCCCATATAGGATGCCGGTGCTGTAGGCAGAGGATTAACCAAGTGAGCCACAGCGCTGGCCCTTCTTTTTTTTTTTTTTTTAAGATTATTTATTTGAAAGGCAGAGTTAAAAGAGAAAAGTGTGGGGAGCAACTTGGACTAGACTAAGTTACTGGAATTAAGACTTATTCTATGCATCTGCTCTCCCACAATATGGCGCTGGGAGAGGAGTAAACTTCTACGCAGCTGCCTCATCAGTTTGACAAGCTGCAGGAGCTGATCCTGCTCCTGATTGGAGGAGAGCAGCGTGCTCGGCATGTGGGTAGCAGAGTTGGGATTGGTGGAAGAGGACTATAAAGGAGGAGAGAGACAACATGCACCAGGAACATCTGAGGGAACATTCGGATAACACCTGAGCAGCCCCCGAGAGAGCTGGCCGGCGGTGTGCCACTCCTCCGCGGAAGTGGGGAAAGTGGCAGGGGGAGCCGCCCCTCCACAGAGGTGGAGGGGTCGGCAGCCAACCCGGGAAGAACCAGCAGCAAACCCGGGAAGGGCCGAGCAGACAAAAGAACAGCGCAGGGTCCTGTGTCGTTCCTCCGCAAAGAGGGGGAGCGACAGAGAAGGAGAGACAGAGAAGAAAAATCTTCCATCTGCTGGTTTACTCCCCAAATGGCCGCAACAACTGGGTTGGGCCAGGCTGAAGCCAGGAGCTTCTTCCGGGTCTCCCATGTGGGTGTGGGTGTGCAAGGACTAGGGCGTCTTCTGCTGCTCTCCCAGACACAGTAACAGGGAGCTGGATTGGAAGTGGAGCAGCCAGAACTTGAACCAGTGCCCGTGTAGAACACTTGTGCTGCAGGCTTGGATTTAACTCCCTGCACCAAGTGCTGGCTCTTATTTTATACTTTTTAGAGAACATTTATTTATTTGAAAGAGTGACAGAGAGAGAGAGAGAGAGAGAGAGCAAGCGAGACATAGAAGTATCAAGCTATCCTTCATTTGCTGGTTCATGTCCCAGATGTCTCTAATGGTCAGGACTAGGCCAGGCCAAAGCCAGGAGCTTCCTGCAGATCTCCCACGTTGGGTGCAGGGGCCCAAGCACCTGGGCCATCCTTTGCTGCTTTTCCCAGGCCATTAGCAGGGAGTGGGATTGGAAGTGGACCAGCTGGGACTCAAACTGGTGCCCATATGGGATGCTGGTGTTGTAGGCAATGGCTTTATCTGCTGCACCACAATGCCAGCCCTCTTTTTTCGGAGATGGGATTTTTTTCTTAGTCTATAGAGCAATAGAATAAATACAGTAAATCAAACAGACAAATGCAGTGGTTCCAGTGTAAACAGGGACGAACCAAAGTTAACTAAGCTGGTGATATTGAGAATATTAACTGGACCCTCAGAATTGAAACTTGTCAAATCACCTCCAAATAGTGATACATTTTTCTAATCTTTTTTGGTTTCCAAGTAAAAATTAAAATTACTGTTAAAGAGACTGATGTTTTCACAAGGATAAGGATAATTTTTCATAGGGCAGAATCAGATGGATTCCTTATTCTAGACTTGCTTGTAGATAGTCACTGACCTTGGAAGTGAACGTCGAGTCGCTGCATAGTAGGTGTTGACGTGGAGGCGGAGGGCCAGCTCCACGAGTGGCCAGGTCTCCACAGGAGGGGCTCCTGTCTCCCCTTTGGGTCAGGCAGGGCCTCTCTCCCTCCCCCCTTGCTCCTCCTGACAGAAAAGATGCATTTTGTGTTTTTCCAGTAAACATTGCAAACTAGGTAGGAGCAAGGCCCCCCTCTTAGCATACAGCTTTCTGTGTGTAGCTTTTTATAGGACTTTTCCTAGGGATCATCTGGCTTAGCTACAGGGTCAGCAACAGAATTCATGAAGTTTGTGGATGGCATAAAATAAAGCAGGGTTCTGTTTTGGAAATGAAAGGACAGAAGTGTCTACTGAGAAGTATTTAAGTCACTTGATATGCCAGATGCTTTTTTTTTTTTTTTTTTTTTTGACAGGCAGAGTTAGTGAGAGAGAGAGAGACAGAGAGAAAGGTCTTCCTAACGTTGGTTCACGCCCCAAATGGCTGCTACGGCTGGCACGCTGCGCTGATCTGAAGCCAGGAGCCAGGTGCTTCCTCCTGGTCTCCCATGCAGGTGCAGGGCCCAAGCACTTGGGCCATCCTCCACTGCACTCCCGGGCACAGCAGAGAGCTGGCCTGGAAGAGGAGCAACCAGGACAGAATCCGGCGCCCCAACCGGGACAGAATCCGGTGTGCCGGCGCCGCGGGCGGAGGATTAGCCTAGTGAGCCGCGGCGCCGGCCCCAGATGCATTTAAACTTTTATTTCTTGATGAAGAATTATGTTTAATAGAAACATTCAGGCTTCTTCTTTTTAAAATTGTATCATAAGAAAAGGTTTGGAGATAGAAATTCTTGTTCTCTAGTAACTGACATTGCTCCTCTGTTACGGTATTTGTCAGTTTAGGAATGTGCATTTAAATCCTCCCATCTTCTTCACACTGGAAACTTCAGCACGGCTTGTGGTTTCTTTATTGTGAGAAGACGGCTGTGGGTCATTGTGGCTCGGGGATTCGTAGTGTAAGTGGAAACTATGGCTCCTTTAAGCAAAGCCAGGAACCCTCTCCAGTTAGCTCAGATGGAAGAGGAGGACTGGAGACTAATTGCACGTGAGTGACAAGTGATTGCAGTTCCTAATTAGCTTGCCTTTCCCTGCCAAGTAAAAGTCAATAGCGAGTCTGGAGATGTGACTCCTGGTGAGTTAACCCGTCACAGTCTCTGTTGGTGTTCTTCCAGATCTATGTCATGTAGGTCCACCGCAGATTGGCCACAGCTTCTCTCCTCCGCGTCTGCGGGTGTTTCTGCCTGAGGGTCCTTTTTGTCCTCTGACCTATGCCTTCCAGTGGTGTCACGGTGGGATAATGGCTGTTGGTGAGGTGGCTTGGATCAGCCCTACCACCAAAGCTGGTGAGCAATTCCGTGGGAGGAAGTATTTCCAGCCATAAGAGAAGGCATCTCTGGGGCCCTGAAATGGAGGAAATGTCCTGGAGTAAAGCATCATGGGGGAAAGGGAACCGTCTAAATGTGTTTTTCAGAACCGTGACGGACCGCTGTGTGCGGACACTTGACAGAGATCCCTGCTGTCAATGGAACTGTAATGGGGGCCAGAGACAGATGGATAGCCAGGGAGGGGATGTGGGAGGGCAGCTGGGCCAGGTGCTAAGGAGCAGGTTAAGCGAGGTGAGGGAGAGCAGGGAAGGTAGGTGTGCCTGTGGCTCTGGGAGGCCGCAGCGGAGGAGGCAGGAAAGGGCCTCTGTAAGCCGAGACCTCGGTGAAGGGGGTCGCCAGCCTCGTGCCCGCCAGGGCTGAGCTGCACCCAGGGCAAGGATCGGTTATTCAGAGAGCTCGCTGGGCCCGTCTCATTTCTCCAGTGGCGAGAGGTGGTGCACATCTTTTCATTTGCCTGTTTTCACCCGCGTATCCCCTTATAACATAGCTCTTCACATCCTCTGCCCATTTGCTAATTGAGTTGCTGGGTTTTTTCCTGTTGAGCTTTGAGAGCTCTTACGTCTGGAGCTCCTCGTCTCAGCTTGGTCTTTTCATCTCTGAGCGGGATCTTTGCATGAGCAGATGTTTTTAGTTTTGATGAAGTCCAGTTTCTCAGTTCTCCCTTTCATACGGTGTACTTTCGGTTGGTGGAAACAAGCAGGCTCTGTGAAAAGGTCAGTACCAGGTTTATCCAGGGTGCAGTGTGTGTGCTGTAGGCCCAGGAGACACACCCCGAAAGACTGGGCCGGAGAAGGTGCCCTTCAGGTAGGCAGGGCTGAGCGTCCCACAGGTTGGGGCTGACTCTGTTTAGAACGTGATTGGTTACGAACATCTTCAGAGGCGGGGTTTTGTCATTGACAAGAGGCTGCTGAAACTGACTCCTGATTAGTTTTATGAAGGGCATTTTTGGGAACAGATAGGAATGAGGAATAGGAATTCCAGATAAGGGATGTGCAAAGAACAAAGACTTGCACACATTTGCTCCAGCTGGCGACCATGAAACAGAAACAGACGCCTTGCACGCATCCCCCAGCTCAGACTGGCCTGCTGGGTAAGATTAATAGCTGCGTCTGCTCCCTCCACATACTCGTCTCAGCAGGTGTTTCTCTTGAATGCTTTCCAGCCTTTTTAGGGTGGTTTGTTCTGGTTATGACGTCAAGATGTTGAAACTCTGTCTGGCCTTAGATTCTGAAGAGCTTCTGTCTCCCCCACCCGCTTAAAATTTTATTGTTTAACATTTAAGTCCATTTTTTAAGTTTATTTACTTATTTTTATTTATTTGAAAGGCAGAGAGAGAGAAAGATCTTCCATTCACTATTTCACTCCCCAAATGCCTCCAGCAGCTGGGACTTGGCCAGGCCCAAGCCAGGAGACAGGAGCTCCATCCAGGTCTTGTACGTAAGTGGCCAGGACCCGAGTATTTGAGCCATCCATTGCTGCCTCCCAGGGTGCACATTAACATGAACTGGATTGGAAGCAGAGGCAGAACTCATTCGCAGGCGCTCCAATATGGGATGTCTGTCTGTTCACAGCTCCTGTCCACTGTGACCCATTTTTATAAACATTAAAGATTTAGCCTGAGGGTTTTTTTTTTTTTTGCCTGTGCATATCCTGTCACAATTGTCTCCCTTTTTCTGCGGGGGATATATCCCAAGACCTCCAGGGGATGCTTCACACTAAGGGGAGTACTAAATCCTATTCTTGTCCAATACATACATAACACCTATGACAAAGTTTAACTTGTAAATTACATACAGCAAAAGATCAACAGCAGTAATTAATAATAATAAAATAGAACAATTAGACCATTGTATTGTAATAAAAGTTATAGCAGTGTAGTTTCTCAAAATGTCTTTTTTTTTGACAGGCAGAGTGGACAGTGAGAGAGAGAGAGACAGAGGGAAAGGTCTTCCTTTTGCCGTTGGTTCACCCTCCAGTGGCCGGCGCGGCCGGCGCGCTGCGGCTGGCGCACCGCGGCTGGTGCACCGCACTGATCCGATGGCAGGAGCCAGGTGCTTATCCTGGTCTCCCGTGGGGTGCAGGGCCCAAGCACTTGGACCATCCTCCACTGCACTCCCTGGCCACAGCAGAGAGCTGGCCTGGAAGAGGGGCAACCGAGACAGAATCCGGCGCCCCGACCAGGACTAGAACCCGGTGTTCGGCGCCGCTAGGTGGAGGATTAGCCTATTGAGCCGCAGTGCCGGCCTAAAATGTCTTTTTTTTTTTAAGATTTATTTATTTTTATTTGAAAGAGTTACACAGAGAGAGGAGAGGCAGAGAGAGAGAGAGAGAGAGGTCTTCCATCCCATGGTTCACTCCTCAATTGGCTGCAATGGCTGGAGGTGCACTGATCTGAAGCCAGGAGCCAGGAGCTTCTTCTGTGTCTCCCACGTGGGTGCAGGGGCCCAAGCATGTGGGCCATCTTCCACTGCTTTCCCAGGCCATAGCAGAGAGCTGGATTTGAAAAGGAGCAGGCAGGTCTTGAACCATTGCCCATATAGGATGCCGGCACTTCAGGCCAGGGCAATAACCCACTGTGCTACAGTGCTAGCCCCTCAAAATGTCTTATTTATATTATTTAATCTATTTTATGATGTCCCTTGAGACTTTGAATGACAGCTAGAAGACTGTTGTTTACTTTCCGAGTGTCTGGAAATTTTTAATGTCAGATTTCTGTTACGTATTTTGAGTTTAATTCCATTGTGGTTGGAGATAAAAAGTATGCTTTGTTTCTTTTTTTTTAAGATTTATTTTTATTTACATTTATTGAATTACTGAATATTTATTAAGTATCTGCTATATAGCAAGAAAAGAGACAGAAACAAATCATCTCTCCAGAGAGACTTTAAAAATTTTTTTAAAAAGATTTATTTATTAATTGAGAGATAGAGTTACAGACAGTGAGAGGGAGAGACAGAGAGAAAGGTCTTCCTTCTGTTGGTCCACTCCCCAAATGGCTGCAACGGCTGGAGCTGCGCTGATCCAAACCCAGGAGCCAGGAGCTTCTTCCAGTCTCCCACATGGGTGCACGGGCCCAAAGACTTGAGGCATCTTCTACTGCTTCCCCAGGCCACAGCAGAGAGCTGGACGTGAAGAGGAGCAGCCAGGACTAGAACCGGCACCCACGGGGATCCCAGCAGTTTAGGCCAGGACTTTAACCCGTTGTGCCACGGTGCCAGCCCCCCAAATTTTTTTTCTATAAAGATTAATTTATTTGAAAGTCAGAGTTACACAGAGAGAGGAGGTGAAACAGAGAGAGAGAGAGAGAGAGAGAAAGAGAGGTCTTCCATCTGCTGATTCACTCCCCAATTGGCCACAATGGCTGGAGCTGCACCAATCCGAAGCCAGGAGCCAGGAGCTTCTTCTGTCTTTTCATCACACACACTGCGCCCTGAATAAACCTGGTACTGACCTTTTCACAGAGCCTGCTTATTTCCACCAACTGAAAGTACAACATATGAAACGGAAAACTGAGAAACTGGACTTCATCAAAACTAAAAACATCTGCTTATGAAAAGATCCCGTTCAGAGATGAAAAGACCTTCTTACTGCTTCCCCAGGCCATAGCAGAGAGCTGGATGGGAAGTAGAGCAGCTGGGTATCGAACCGGTGTCCATATGGGATGCCGGCGCTTCAGGCCAGGGCTTTGCCTTCTGTGCCACAGCACTGGCCACCTCTTATTTTTCTTTTGATTTTTGCAATAATATACTTTTTTTTTGAGGACAAGTTTTATTATTAATTGAAGATGCACCTAAGGAAATAGACAATGGAGTTGTGCACTTAGACCTTATGAGACATAAGATTATCCTCCACTTGGCCCAAGTGCTTTGGTGCCAGCACCCCCGTGGGAGACCAGGAAGAAGCATTTGGCTCCTGGCTTCGGATCGGCGTAGTTCTGGCCGTAGCGGCCATTTGGGAGGTGAACCAATGGAAGGAAGACCTTTCTCTCTGTCTCTCTCTCAATGTCTAACTCTATCTGTCAAAAAAAAAAAAAAAAAAAAGATTATCCTCCACTTATACACTAATATGAAGTAGATCTTTAAGAACAAGTTTTACTATTAACTCTCATAATATAACTCATTGACAGAGTCCTGCATGGGAAGTTAGTGCACAGTGCCTTCTGTTGTGAAACATCCTAACAGCAAAGAAATTTGACTTAAAAGATACATTTTTTGTCAATAGAAGCCTCCAAAATTTGGAATTTATACAGTACTAAAGATGGACATAAAACAAGAAGTATTGAGGAAAAATATTGAGCTAGCATTGATAACTAATACTCCACCTATTACTACAGGTGAATCTGTCTAATGGGTATATAGAGCAGGTAGATGCCGAGTCCCATGCTCATCTGCCTATCTTCCATAAATTAGACTTCCAGACTGATTTCAATAGGTAGTAGGTTTCTTGTCCTCCATCCTATATTCTGTTACTAATGTCCAGTTGACTCACTGCGTCCAAACAACTGTAGGTAGAAAATGATTTTTTGGGAAAAAAGGCATCTGTACTGTAGATATAGTTTATATACAAACGGTATGTAAAGAACCTGAGCATTAGGGGTCTTGGAACAAATCCCCCTCAATACTGAGAGATGACTGTACTGATTATTTTTCATTTTGGAAGAATTCACTGGCATTATTTTTACTGCATCTTAACATTGCTACCACCAAAATTTAAGGTCTCCTTATCTCACTCTTAGTATATTCAGTCTGTCTCCAAACTGTTATCTGCACTACCCCCTAGCCATTGACAGACTATCAGTAATTTTGACATGTCACTTACCTATTTTTTTAAAAAAAACTTTATTATAGATTATATTTGGTTCAGCTTCTCATTACCATGTTTGAGAGCAAAGCCAGATATTTGTTACTTGAAGATTGCTAAAGAACTAGAACTATGACTGAAGCAGCCTTCCATTTTTAACACAACCATCACACAACACATCTAGCACACTGCTTCACGTTATACATACTCTGTTGTTAATTTAACAAATAACATTCTTATGTGTGACGTCAGTGATGACCAAGGCTCTTGACAGGAGCTGCCTAGGTTATGGTAGCTTTTGAATCCACAAACTCTGTCCAGATTTAGACAAGACCATAAGCAAAATGGAAATTTTTTCCTCCCTTCACAGAAAAGTGCATTCTTCTTTAATGGCCACTTCTTTCCACTGAGGTCTCACCCACAGAGATCCTTGATGTAGGACATTTTTCCTAGAGTGGCTTGGCTTTCCGTGCCTGAAATGCTCTTGTGGGCTTTTTCGCCAGACCGGAATGCCTTAAGGGCTCATTCTGAGGTCAGAGTGCTACTTTAAGCTGTTGTCTTTCTGAGTCTGCTTTGTACACTGCTTCCCTTGTTGGAGCGTTCACAGCTTTTTAATTCTGTTTGTATGAATGATTTAACACTTAGTCCTATCTATATGATCATTTTAACACTTAATCCTAATCCCTATGATCACTTTAACACTTAAAATGCCTTTTTTTTTCTTTTACCACCCCACCTATGGGGATCTAGTGTTCCATGGCAAATTTTTAAACTGTACCCATAGAAGTAGAATGTATGCAGAACTATACAGCTTTACAGTTACAGGCTTCATACACTTCATTATTACTACTTAGGAACATGGTGATTCTTTCCACCGTGCCTGCCCTCCCACCCCAGTACCGCCTGCCTTCCTCCTTCCCAGAGAGACTTTTAATTCTTTCAACAATATTCAAGTACAGGACAGAAAGGAAAAAAAATAATAATAAAAAATCCCATTTTGCTGAGTCAGTACCCTCTCATTCTATAGTTTATCTTCGTGTGCCGTTTTCTCAAATATCTTTTCAAATACTGAATAATTCTATATGGTAAGTGTTCCAAACGCTGTCTGAAAGACTAGAGGAATCACCATGGCTTTCAGCTCCGTTTGACAAAGCAGCAGCCAGTGGAGTAAAACCCTTGCTTTTGGTGGCAGTGGAGCTGTGTGATATCCAACTGCCAGGCATCCGTTTTTAGAAAAAGCCAAGCCACAGGGATATAAAACACCACATACCGTGCCCATCAGTGAGCTTCTAAGGACACAATTTTCCTTACCTCTGTTTCCTGAATGCAAAGCATCGGTTGCAAGGAGCTTGTAAGCAACTGTAGTAGATAAAATTGCAAGTGTAGTCAGGGGTGCATATGTTTTCAAGGCCTTGTGTTTTGAAGCAGTGTCTGAAATGAAGTTTGCCAGCGTTCCAGAAAACCCGCTATTGTTCCAAGGGACAGTGTCTTGTGGACATATTTAAGGCCTTCTGTTTTTTGAGGTACTGAATTTTTCCCTGTGATTTTGTTGACCCTTAGTCTTTTGAGTTTTGCATCTCTTAGAGGACTGATCTGATTGTGTGTGTGTTGCCATCCTGATGTCCTTGGCACTTCCCCATTCTGAAGGCACCCACTTGGTCCTTCAGGTCTGCTCAAGGCTCATGTCTCTGCCGCCATTTTGGTGGCTCACATGACTTGTGGGTGGGCAGGTTTACCCAGGATGCCCTGGGCTGACTGTTAAATTCTTCAACACAATTTGCAGTTTGGTAGAATATATAACATTTGTTCCCCTTCCTTCTTTTGGGAAAATCTCCTCACCCACCATCCCCAGTCTCCAACCCTCTGCTCCTAAAGTTGGCCACATGACTTGCTTGGCCTAATGAAATACAGGCTTAGGCAGTGCTTACAGAGAGCTTGCCACGCCAAGGATTGTGGGATCCTTCCTTTAGGTTCTGCCTGGGTTTAGGGTTAAGGTGAGGCAGTGTGAAGCCAAAGCCAGTGGCTAGGAAACCTAAAACATGAGTGGGCACCTTTGTTGTTTAAGCCACTGAGGTTTTTGGAGTCGTTTTTACAATAGAACCTAGTCTGTCTTGATTGATACAGAGAATAGTAAAATTCCAGGATGGTGGACTTCCAGCGACTTTTATTTCCTTTTACTTCATGTGTTGTTCACATTCTTTAAAAATAACAGTTATTTACACTCACTAAAAGATTGAATTACTTTAATTGTGAATAGTATTTATAGAAAGTTAAAAAATACTTGTAATTAGGAACATTTGATGCTAGAAATTGCCTATAAATACTTGTTGAACGTTCTTACTCATTAGAGGCTGGGAAGTTTGTCTTCTATAGTATGCATATCACCCTTACTACTTCTGAATTTTTAGTTAATTACTGTTATTTTCTTTGTCTCAAATAAATAAAAATTTAAAAAATAAGATTGTTATCTTCATTTATGATTACAAATTGCTTTCACATAGTAATATCACTTTATAATACCCAAAGTCTGTTTAATGCCTCAGTTTATAAAATTTTTTTAAAACTATTCCCTGAGTGGGGCTGGCACTGTGGCACAGTAGGTTAATCCTCCATCTGCGGTGCCAGCATCCCATATGGGCACCGGTCCTAGTCCCAGCTGCTCCTCTTCCAACCCAGCTCTCTGCTGTGGCCTGGGAAAGCATTAGAAGATGGCCCAAGTGCTTGGGCCCCTGCACCCACGTGGGAGAGAGGAAGGAAGCTCCTGGCTTCAGATCGGGGCAGCTCCAGCTGTTGCGGCCATTTGGGAGTGAACCAACGGACGGAAGACCTTTCTCTCTGTTTCTCCCTTTCACTGTCTGTAACTCTACCTCTCAAATAAATAAATATTTTTTAAAAAAAGTATTCCCTGGGCAATACCTGTTTTCTCTTATTAGTCCTTTGTTCATTTTCATAATTGACTATTAAATTAACACTCACTGGCAACAGCATTGACTCAAGAGTTTAGAATTTATTATATTCTTTTACATCCTAGACAATTTGTTGTTCTTGCATGGGAGAGAAAGGCGTGCTTTAGAAGGAATCAACCACTTTAAAAATTTTTTAAAAAATGTATGTATTTATTTATTTGAAAGACAGAGTGACAGAGAGAGAGGGAGAGATAGAGAAAGAGAGATCTTCAATTACTGGTTCATTTTCCAAATGGCCACAATGGCTGGGGCTGGTCCAGGCTGAAGCCAGGAGCCAGATCTGTCCAGGTGTCCCATGTGGGTGGCAGGGGCTGAAGCACTTGGGCTGTCTTCTGCTGCTTTCCCAGATGCATTAGCAGGGAGCTGGATTGGAAGCACAGCCAGGACTCAGACCAGTGCCACATGGGATGCTGACGTGACAGGCAGTGGCTAATTAACCCTGCACCACAACTCTGACCCCAACTACTTTACTTAGTTACTGAATTTAAACACACAATCATTAAAGTAGCTTTATTATATTATATTT
Organism: Oryctolagus cuniculus; assembly: GCF_051225735.1. NCBI lineage: Eukaryota > Metazoa > Chordata > Mammalia > Lagomorpha > Leporidae > Oryctolagus > Oryctolagus cuniculus. The sequence continues at coordinate 140,251,086 of NC_142874.1, forward strand.
TATTTATTTTTTAAAGATTTATTTATTTGAAAGTCACAGTTACACAGAGAAGGAGAGGCAGAGAGAGAGAGGTCCTCCATCCTCTGGTTTACTTTCTAATTGGCTGTAACAGCTGGAGCTGTACTGATCTGAAGCCAGGAGCCAAGAGCTTCTTCTGGGTCTCCCATGTGGGTGCAGGGGCCCAAGGATTTGGGCCACCCTCCACTGCTCTCTGAGGCCATAGCAGAGAGCTGGATTGGAAGTGGAGCAGCCTGGGCTCTATCCTGTACCCACATGGGATGCTGGCACCATAGGCAGCGGCTTTACCCACTATGCCACAGTCCCAGCCCCAGTAGCTTTATCTTAGCAATGAGAAAACTGGAGTTTATGGAATTTAGTTAACTTGTTGAAGGTTAAGGGCTAGCAACATGGTGCCATGGATTTTGAGCCCAGGTTCTGACTATAGGACTCGTCCTTTTTCTTTATATTAAAAATGGCCTCTGTGGTTGTACTTTATTTATAGAACATCATCACTTCCGGCCGGCGCCGCGGCTCACTAGGCTAATCCTCCGCCTAGTGGCGCCGGCACACCGGGTTCTAGTCCCAGTCGGGGCGCCGGATTCTGTCCCGGTTGCCCCTCTTCCAGGCCAGCTCTCTGCTGTGGCCAGGGAGTGCAGTGGAGGATGGCCCAGGTGCTTGGGCCCCGCGGCGGCCATTGGAGGGTGAACCAACGGCAAAGGAAGACCTTTCTCTCAGTCTCTCTCTCTCACTGTCCACTCTGCCTGTCAAAAAAAAAAAAAAAAAAAAAAAAAAACAACAAAAAACATCATCACTTCCTATATAAAAAAATATTATCCTTTTTCCTCCTGATGGGATTGTCCTTACATTTTTTGCTAGGATTTTCTCACTGGGTACACATTGCTAAACTCCTCCAATTGTGAGTTCCTCAATATTAGCATTAAATTATGGTAATTGCTTCATGGACCCTGTTAGTGATGCAGTGAGAAAAGGGGTTTTGAGAATACAAGCAAGTATGTTGTCCATACTAGTCTCCTCATTCCCACGAGAAGCGCGATGTCAGAACCCCCGAGGGCTCTGCAGGCGGCTCTACTTGTGATTTAGGATTTTCTTTGTTTTGAGGACTCCCAAGCCTTAAACAAAGTCGGGCTCCACAAGGGCGAGAACTCCGGTCCTCTGAGCCTACACGGAGATCACGCTGATGTCTTCATTTTAATTTGAGCAGCGCCTTACTTAACTTTCCCCCTGGAGAAGGATGGTGGGCAGTCAGGTGCGTGATGTGGCTGGGTTTTCTCCTCGTGTATAGATCAGTACTGGCTTCCAAACTTAGGTGGCTGGAGGAGACCTGACTCATGCCAAACCTTTTTTAAAAATTAACTTATTCATTTATCTGAAAGGCAGAGTTACAGAGAGGCAGAGGCAGAGAGAGAGAGAGAGGGAGAGAGAGACAGAGAGAAAGGTCTTCCATCCACTGGTTCACTCCCCAAATGGCTGCAACGGTCGGAGCTGGGCCAATCCAAAGCCAGGAGCCAGGAGCTTCTTCCAGGTCTCGAGACCCACGTGGGTGCAGGGGCCCAAGCACTTGGGCCATCTTCCACTGCTATCCCAGGCCATAGCAGAGAGCTGGATCAGAACTAGAGCAGCTGGGACTTGAACTGGCGCCCATATGGGATGCCGGCACTGCAGACTGTGGCTTTACCCACTACTGCACAGTGCCAGCCCCCTTATTACCAAATTTTTATCTTCTACCTCCTTGATATTTTTCTTTGAATCGATTGACTTGTCTTTAAAAAATATTCCAAATGATTCCAAAGACGCCAAGAAAAGTGGCCAAGAATAGTACAAGAGACTCCCCCGGGTCAGCCACTGGAGAATAATTTGCCGACATGATGCCCGTTGCTTCCAGGGGCTTTGGGTGTGCGATCATCTCCGGAGGACGCGCCCCACCACAGTCACAGTAAAGTTAAGTGTGCTGCGCTTCTCCCCTCTATGGCAGGCCTCACCCTTTGTGCCGACCGCGGCCTTTGTTAAAGCGCTTAGCTGCGGCGCCTCCTCATGTCCATTCAGCCGGGTCCACCCTTCTGACCGGCCACTGTGCTCATCCCCCTGCTCTTGGCTGTGGACGCCCTGAGCCCGTGTGCTGCCACCCCCCTGGAGGTCCTCTTCTTCCTGGATTGCTTGGCCTCTGCCCTCGGGCTCCCTGAGCCCTGTGTGCATTTCTCCCGTGGGCGCTCTCCCCCTGCGGCTGCCAGCCACTGTCTTCGTGTCTCTCCAGCGCTGCGTGCGAGGATGCTGTCTGTCTGCTTGCCGGGCCAGGGCGTCAGGGCACGGCTCTTTCCAGGCACCGCCTGATGGCATTTGGACTCAACTATGATGGAAGGAAGCATCTGGAAGGAAGCATCTGTGGCTTTTAGGCTTAACTGGGCAGTGCCTAACCTCCTCCTAAGAAACCGTATCTGCATAGTTGCAATGTCATGAGTTGGATGTGTCAGTCATATTTTTTTCTGATTTACATTAAAAGAAATGGAGATTATGAAAACCAAAGGTGTTCATCTGTAGACCTGTGGAAATCAGCTTGCCAACCCCATCATTAGGAAACTGCTTAGACTGTTCAGTGCATTTTAGGTTGATTTCCATTTTGAATTTTTGTGGTGGCGGGGCAGTGGATTTGATCTTGGCACCTGATTAAACTGATAGCAATACCGTATCTTGGGGGCTGGTGCTGTGGCGTAGCAGTTAAAGCTGATGCCTGTGGTGCTGGCATCCCATATGAGCGCCAGCTCAAGTCCTGGCTGCTCCACTTCTGATCCAGTTCTCTGCTGTGGCCTGGGAAAGCAGTGGAAGATGGCCTGAGTCCTTGGGCTCCTGCAGTCGCGTAGGAGACCTGGAAGAAGCTCCTGGCTCCTGGCTTCGGATCAGTGCAGTTCTGGCTGTTGCAGCCAACTGGGGAGTGAACCAGCAGATGGAAGACCTCTCTCTCTCTCTCTATCTCTCTGTCTCTCCCTTCCTCTGTCTGTGTAACTCTGTCTTTCAAATAAATAAATAAATATTAAAAAATGATTTGTTTATTTATTTGAGAGTTAGAGGGAGAGGCAGATGGAGGGAGAGAGAGCTTTCATTTTCTGGTTCATTCCCTAAGCAGTAGCCAGGGCTGGGCTGGGCCAAAGCCAGGAGCCAGGAGCTTCATCTAGGTCTCCCACATGGATGGCAGAGGCTCAGACCTGGGGGCCAGCCTCTGTTGCTGCCCCAGGTGCATTGGCAGGGAGCTGGAGCAGAAGTGGAGCAGTGCCCATGTGAGGTGCCGGCATCACAGGCAGCGGCGGAACCCGCTGTGGCACACACAGGCTCCAGCGCTTTCCTTGTCTTTCTGCATGTGGTGTTTGATGGAAGTGGTGATGGTGGCTGTTCTCATTTCTGATTGCAAAGTGACTATTTCTATTTCTCCGTTTAGGATGTTGTTCTTGCTAGACTTCTTGTATTAATTTTTTTACCAGGTTAAGGACATTCTCAATTTATAAAAATTTTACAAATTTTGACTCATGTGGGTGTTGAAATCTGTGAGATGTGTTTTCTGAACTCATTAAAAAGATTGTGCACCCCCCCCCCCATCTATGAAGTGACAAGTTGTATTCTGAGCTGGGGGGATTCCAGACTCATCCATTCATTCACGCGTGCTTAGCATGAACGCAGCCTCCCCATGGCTGCTCTGTATCTCCCTGAGCTCTTCTCCCGGGATTGGCGTTAGGGCGGAGCTGGGAGTTACACACCCTCACTGTCCTGGAAGACTCCTGACTAATGCATTTGAACCCAAAGGTTGCTGTTGCTGAAGCTCTGGGCCTCAGCCCCTCACTGACCTAACGGAGTCAGAAACAAGCGAGACGCCTCGTGTGGAGCCTTTAGAACACCCGCTCTCCCGCAGGGATTTTATTCAGTGAGAGAGTGTGCTGGAGAGTGAGGGCTTTCTCTAGGGGACAGAGAGGTCTAGAGGCTACGTCGGGTCCCTGCCAGGCAGAGAGCTGGCCAGGAGGAGCCACGTGCAGCCAGCACGCAGACAGGACAGCAGGGAGCCAGAACAGCTGTCCTGCCCAAGGGCAGCGGAGAGCACTGAAGGAGGGCCCGTGCCCCGGGCCTTTCGTCCACTTTCGAGGCCGATGGGCAGGCGGGCGTCCAGGTTGATCGGGGGGGGGGGGGTGGGCGATCACGCAGGGGCGTGGTGAAGGCGTGGTCCTCCAGCTCACACCCGTCTGCCTGCCTGCAGCATTTTCTGTGCTCCTTCAGGACCTCTCCTGTCTCTCTCATTTCCCCCTCTCTCGTGCTTCTCCCTCTCTCCTTTCTGACCGATCTGCTTGAGCGGTGCCTGAATGGTTTTTGCTAACAGTTGGTGTTGTGTGTCGCTGTCCAAGTGCACTTCCCTCTCGGCCTTGGGAGGGCCTCCAGGAGTGAGTGATGCTTGGAGCTGTCATTGTTAACCACGACAGGCAGCAGTTAAGCACGCGTACACACACACCCCCACGTGTGCTGCTTGCCTAGCTTACACTGGGCACTTGAAGCAGCAGAGTGTCAGAGACCAAAGGTAAGGGGCAGTGTAGCTTCTCCAGTGAGAAGAGAGGCTCTGGGGCTGGGTGGGATTGTTGCAGGGCGGGGCGGGGTTCCGCTGCGTCTTCCCGGGGAGGCAGGGGTGCTGGCGCTAGAGGGCTGACTTCCGCTTGGAGGGAGGGGGTGTCCTGTGCATCTTCTGTTGAAGGGGCCACGAAACCTCTCTTGTGTTTCAGGATTTCTTTATGGTCTCCTCGCAGGCTGCGTTTACCGAGATGGAGGGCGCTAGAGTCAGTGTTAGTGTTAAGGGTGCTCTCCTTGTTCTCTGTTCCTGCGGCACTGCATCAGACTGTGAGGCAGTTGCTCATTGCAAACCCCTTATGCCTTGCATATGCAAAACAGCCCCTGCCAGGCTCACCCTCCTTCCTTCAGGCTCTCCCCCAACCACCCAGGGCCAGGTCCCAGAACACTTGGGACCTACACTCTAGAGCCCACTGAAAACTAGTGAACCCTAAGCCTGCTCACCTGCTTCCCCAGGCTTGCCCATTCCTTCCCATGAAAAACTCAGTAGGGGCCTGCATTGTGGTACAGCAGGTTAAGCCACTTCCTGTGATGCAGGCATCCCATATGGAGGCCAGTTCAAGTCCCGGTTGCTCCACTTTTAGCCCATCTCTCTGCTGACGCACCTGGGAAAGCAGCAGAAGGTGTCCAGGTGCCTGGGCCCCTGCCGCTCAGGTGGGAGATGTGGGTGAGTGTCTGGCTCCTGGTTTCGGCCTCTCCCAGCTGGCTGTTGTAGCCGTATGTGAAGTGAACCAGAAGATGGAAGGTCCCCTCCCCCACCCCCCGTTCTCTCCCTCTCTGTCGCTTATTCTACCTTCCAAGTGAATAAAATGAATGTCTTTTAAAAACACACAGCAAAGGCTTGTGCCCCTGTGTCCCCTCGTAGCCGCGTGTCCCCTTGCTTCCTCTGCCTGCTGACCAACCCCAGTGCTGCCCCATGTAGCTGTGTGGTGTTCTTTGCCTCTCGTTTCTAGTTATTTTTGGTTTAAAACCTTCTTCCGTCTTGACAGCCATTACTGTTTCTTGGGAGACTTGATTAAAATAAATCTCCAGGCGGATGTTTGGCTTAGCAGTTAGGATGCTGGTTCACAGGCCTGTATTCAATAGATAGTCCGTCTGTCTGTCCTCCCTCCCCCTCTCTCTCCCTCCCTCCCTTCCGCAGAGTGAGAGAGACAGAGAGTGAGCGAGAGCCAGCTTCCATCTGCTGGTTCACTCCCCAGATGTCTGCACCACTGTGTCTGGGCCACGCTGAAGCTAGAAACCAGGAACTCCATCTGGGTCTCCATAGGGAGTGGCAGGGGCCCAGTACTTGGATCATCTGTTTGCTGCCTTCCCAGGTGCATTAGCAGGGAGCGGGATTAGAAGTGGCGCATCCAGGACTCGAACCAGTGCTCTCATATAGAATGCCAGCATTTCATGTAGTGCCCCGGTGCTGCCCCTCTTCTGTATTTCTGAGTGGTCATGGGAGATGATACAAAGCACCTTGCCCAAATCTATGGGCAATATGGGAGTATATGTTTTTTTTTATTTTAAAGATTTATTTATTTATTAGAAAGGCAGAGTTACAGAGAGGCAGAGGCTGAGACAGAGAGAGAGAGAGAGGTCTTCTATCTGCTGGTTCACTCCTCAGATGGCCACAAAAACCGGAGCTATGCCAATCCAAAGTCAGGAGCCAGGAGCTTCTTCTGAGTCTCCCATGCGGGTGCAGGGGCCCAAGGACTTGGGCCATGTTTCACTGCTTTCCCAGGCCATAGCAGAGAGCTGGATCAGAAGTGGAGCAGTTGGGACTCGAATTGGCATCCATATCGGATGCCTGCAGTGCTGGCGCCCGCTACCCCATGGCACTGGCCCTGAGAGTATATGTTAAGAGCAACATAAGGGGCCGGCACTATGGCACAGCAGGTTAACGCCTTGGCCTGAAGCACTGGCATCCCATCTTGGCACATAGCTCTCTGCTATGGCCTGGGAAAGCAGTAGAAAGATGGCCCAAGTCCTTGGGCTCCTGCAACCACATGGGAGACCCGGAAGAAGCTCCTGGCACCTGGCTTCAGATGGTGCAGCTCCGGCCGTTGTGGCCAGCTGGGGAGTGAAACAGCGGATGGAAGACCTCTCTCTCTCTCTCTTTGCCTCTGCCTCTCCTTCTCTCTCTGTGTAACACTGACTTTCAAATAAATAATTCTTTAAAAATAAAAAAAAGAAAATCAGAGTTAAGGAGAGACAGAGGAAGATATCTGCTGGTTCACTCTCCAGATGGCTGCAATAGCCAGCCCTGGTGCTAGGCTGAAGCCTGGAGTCAGGAGCTTCATCCAGGTCTCCCACATGGGTGGCAGGGACCATCTTCCACTGCTTTTCCAGGCCATTAGCAGGGAGCTGGATTGGAAGTAGAGCAGCTGGGACACGAGCTAGCGCCCCATGGGATGCCAGTGTTGCAGGCAGTGGCCTTACTTGCTATGTTATAATGCTGGTCCAAGTCTATAATAATTTTTAACGGATCAAGTTTTTTCAAGTTAGTGGCTTTGAAGCTTAGTACACATGAGGGTACTGGGACTTCAAAAAGTTCGTGGACAATGGAATTAAAAGAGGAATTTATTTTGCTAACCTTTTTTTTTTTGAAATTCAAGCCTAGTTTTTATAATACACATTTACCACAGATGTTTTGCAGGCCCTTATGTGTGCGTGTGTGTAGATATGATGGTGTGGCCCAGCAGAGGGAGAGGTCATTGCTTGATGGCAGGGTAATGGGTTGTGCCTGAGTTGTAGTGACCCTTTGTCACGGAGCAGAGTCCCAGAGGGGAAGTGGCGGATGAGCGTGCTTCTAGCAGCCTCTATAAAGCTGTCGTCCACTCTTGTCATGGCCTCTCCTGACACATGAACTAATCCTTAACGTTCCTCGTTTTGGATTTGAGCCAAAACACACAGCTGTAGTCAGTCCGGCGTGGTGTGCCGTTCCCCAGAGGAGCGAGCCCTGGCCTTGGGGCTGGGTCGGGCTGAGCTCCAGGGACTGCAAGTGTACTCTTGAGAGTCAGAGAGTGTGCAGAGAGGGGCTGCGGGTTTAGTGCGCGTCGTCCGCTTGCGGTGCCTGACGTCCTTGTACTGAGCGCCGCTGTCTGGGCCTGAGGAACCGAGCGGAAGGCTCTCTCCTGTGCTTTGCTGGAGGCTGGAGGAAATGCTTCGTAAGCGTGTGTGGGTGAGAGCTTGATCTAACAGAGCCGGGAGAGAGTGGAAATACAAATGTTTATTAGTGCTGAGGTGCAGCTCAGTTATCCTTGATTATGTTATATGATGGTTAAAGACTTGACGTTATGTCCTGGTGCCCCTTGAAAAAGTTTTCATGGCCCACTGCCTTGTGGAATGAAGACATCCTGTTGAAGGAAGAAATGATGAGCCGAATATTCCTCGGAGATTGATGAAACTTTCATTAAGTATCGGCTGGAGATTATCATTTTGGTGTTCTGAACGTTATAAATTGCATGGTTGTCCTGGATTTGTCTCTGCACTACTGAAGACCTTCCGTAGGTTTGTACTCCAGATGCACACAGTTTTCTCTTAGCTATAGACCAGTGCAGGAAGGAGCATGCATTCTTTTAGGACATCTTAAAAGATTTATTTATTTTATTTGAAAGAATTAGGGAGAGAAAGAGGTAAAGAGAGAGAGAGAGAGAGATAGCTTCTACCCGCTGGTTTACTCCCCAAATGAACACAACAGGTGGAGCTGGGCCAGCCCAAAGCCAGGAGCTTCTTCTGGGTCTCCCACATGGGTGCAGGGGGCCAAGCACTTGGGCCATCTTCCGCTGCTTTCCCAGGTACATTAGCAAGGAGCTGGATCAGAAGTGGAGCAGCTGGGAATCAAACCTGTGCCCATATGGGATGCCGGAGCTGCAGGTGGCCGCTTAATCCACTAGGCCACAGCACTGGCCCTCTTAAAATTTTTGAACACCAGACTAAAAGCCTCTAATTCACAACAAGAGTGTTAAGCTAATTAAAAGCTTCGAACAGATCATACGTTCACCCAGACTTTTAAAGTGACCCTTTCGCCCACGTGGAAGAACACAGCATGACTTTGAAAGGCGCGTTCCTCTTCCTGGTGACTCTGCGTGTCCCTCTCCTGTCGGGTGGCTGAGAGCTCAGACGCAGGTGGAAAAGCTCCCGGCGACCAGCTGGGCCAGCCATGCGCTTCCCGTCCCACATCCCACATCGTTCTTCTCAGAATGTGCTCCCGCGCGGTTTTGAGAGCACGTTTTTGAGTTCCGTTTCTCAGCAGTGTAGGTGATGGTTAGGGGACCGTTCCCTACACACGTGACGCTGGAGCCAACACACAGTTGCTGAACCTCAAGACGCGTTGCTGGGGCTGTGGTGTCCCTGGTGTCTCTGAGCGGCGTCCGTGTACTTGTCGGTTGCCAGTCTTTACTGCGGTCTGCGTGGCTTTGCCACCACGCCTCTGTGAACTTGAACAAGGCACCCAGTCTCTCGTGGTCAGTTTTCTTCTCTGTCTCCCAAGTGGGTGAGATAATTTCTTAGGAACCTCAAGGTTCAAATTCCATTTACTTCATGCTTTCCAGGTGTTGCATTCATAAAATAAAGTGCAGAGCATGGATTATGTGTAGGCTGGGATGTTGTGTTTGCATTGTTCTCTGCTGCATTCCCCTGGCCCAACCACGGAGCCTGGTGCAGAGTCGGCAGGCACCAAGTGTTTACTGAGTAAGTGAACTAGACCCAGGGTAAGAACTTTCAATAGGAAGGAACGGATGAAGCACTTCACTGGAGGTGCGTGCATTCCGATTCTGATGTGTGCCGGTCAGACCCTTTACTGGCGCTCCATGTCCTCCTGGACTCTGGGCTGTCTACCTCGTCTGCTCCCTCCTGCCCCTCCCTCACACAAGGTCATACTCCTTGCCGCAGCTGCAGGTGACTTCTTTCAGATCCTCCGTGTCCTGGAAGCCCACATTTCAGCCACCCTGTTGTAGGGTGGCCCCTGGGTACGTCCAGGTTCTGATCTCCATCACCAGAGGAATTCAAGGATGAGAAGGATAAAGGTCAGCAGAGAAGTGATTTATTCATAGAGAAAGTACGCACTAAGGTATGAGCGTGGACAAGCTCGGGAGAGAAAGAACTGCACCCAACAGGGTTCAGGACCAACCTTTTATGTGGTCTGGAGGCACAGGTCTGGGGTGGGGCTTACTAAACTGTTGATGAGGGGTGGAGCTTGGGGCAGGCCTTGAGTACTGTGCATTTCTTTTCCCTTTTTTGGAAATCTTGCAAGTGTCCTAGCATCAGGTGGGTGATACAAGTGGGTGGGGTATCCATGGTAATTTTATTTATTTATTTTTTAAAAGATTTATTTGCAAGAGTTACAGAGGCAGAGAGAGAGAGAGAGAGAGAGAGAAGGAGGAGGATGGAGAGAGAGAGAGAGAGAGAGGGAGAGGGAGGAGAGGTCTTCCCTCTACTGGTTCACTCCCCAAATGGCTGCAACAACCAGAGTTCAGCCAATCCAAAGCCAGCAACCTGGAGCTTCTTCCAGGTCTCCCACATGGGTGCAGTGGCGCAAGCACTGGGACCATCTCCCACTGCTTTTCCAGGCTGTAGCAGAGAGCTGGATCAGAAGTGTAGCAGCTGAGACTTGAACCGGCGCCCATGTGGGATGCTGGCACCGCAGGCAGAGGCTTAGCCCACTACTCCACAACACCAGCCTATGACATTGGTTCTTAAGTGGCGAAACCTGGCAGCTGAGGCCTGCATGAAAGGGGCTGGGGTTTAGGTGGCGCTGCGGCCTCAGCTGCGCCTTGCTCGCTGCCTCTCTGCCTGTGTCAGTCCTACTTGCTGCTCTTTCCTCCCTCCGCCTCCACCTTCCACGTGCTCCCACGGACAGCACTGTTTCCTGCCTCAGCTCAAATTGCGTCATCTTGTAATTGCTAGTTTAATGTCTGTTCTCTCCAGCTAGAGTTTGGTACTTGCCGAGAGAAGACCCGTGCCTGACTTGTTGGCTCTTGTTCACTGTGGCACCTCAAGCACATGACCCACTGCCACCCACGGGCCCAGGATGCTAGCGTTCTGATAAAGTCGGAACGCTTCTGTTCTTTGTCTTCTGAGGACGCCTCTTCTCCCAGTTTCTGTAAATGAATTTTGTGTAATGGTACGTGGCTTCTGCCAGTGACAAGTGTAAATAAGACAAGTGGGGTTTGGAGTAGGTGGGACACAGCAGCCATGGTTGTCAAGGAGAGAACCCTTGAGCTGTATCTAGAATAGCACTAGCATGTAGCAGGTGTTCAGTGAGTTTGTTAATGATGGTGAGACCTCAGCACTGGATATCTAGAGGAAGAGGGTTCTAGGCAAAGGGAATGTCAAATACAAACGTTCTGAGCTGGGAACACTCTTGACTTGCTCACGGAGCTGGAATCTGGCCAGTGTGGCCAAGGCCTAATGGACAAAGCAGAGAAGTGGAAGATGAAGCTGTGCATGTAGGAATATGCAAACTTTTGTAAACCTGTTAGCCAAAATAAGGAGCTTGGATTTCAGTTTAATGGTAGTGGGAGCATGGCAGGATTTCAAGTGAGCCGTGAGATGATCCGATGGCTTTGAGAAGTCACTGCAAGGGCTGGCACTGTGGTGCAGAGGGTTAAGCTGCCATCTGCAGCGCTGGCATCCTGTCTGGGCACCAACTTGAGTCCCAGCTGCTCCGTGTCTCATTGCTCTCTCTGCAAAAGTGCCTGAAAAGCAGCAGAAGATGGTCCAAGTACTTTAGCCCCTCCACCCACAGGGGAGTCCCGGATGGAGCTCTGGGCCCTGGCTTGGGCTTGGCCCAGTCTTGTCTGTTGGGGCTGTTTGGGAAGTGATCCAGCAGGTGGAAGATCGCTCTCTGTCTGCCTCTCCCTCTCTGTAACTCTGCCTTTCAAATAAATAAATCAACCTTTATTTAAAAAAAAGTCACTACAGTCATCAGTCGGCTTGTACCTCTCCAGTAGCCTGCCACCAGTCCTCAGACCTGCTCTCCACAGCGAGGCCCGAGACACCTTTTCTTTTTAAAGTTTATTTATTGATTTGTATTTATTTGAAAGGCAGAGTGACAGATAGAGAAGAAGTCTCTTTTGGTTCATTCCCCAGATGCCCTCAGAAACCAGGACTGGGCCAGGCTGAACCAGGAGCCAGGAACCGCATCAGAGGTCCCACGTGGGTGGGAGGGATCCAAGTACTTGAGCCATCAGCCACTGCCTCCCAGGGTGCGCTTTAGCAGGACGCTGGTTTGGAAGCAGAGGCAGGAGTGTATCCTAGGTACTGTGATATGGGATGCGGGCGTCCCAAGCTGCAGCTTCACCTGCTTTGCCACAATGCGCCACGCACCCACTGCCAGTGTTTTTTTTTTTTTTTTTTTTAAAGATTTTATTTGTTTATTTGAGAGGTAGAGTTGCAGACAGTGAGAGAGAGAGAGACAGAGAGAAAGGTCTTCCATCTGTTCACTCCCCAGATGGCTGCAACTGCTGGAGCTGCACCAATCCGAAGGCAGGGGCCAGAAGCTTCTTCCGGGTCTCCCACACGGGTGCAGGGGCCTAAGGACTTACGAACCATCCTCCACTGCTATCCCAGGCCATAGCAGAGAGCTGGATTGGAAGTGGAGCAGCCGGGACTAGAACCGGCGCCCACATGGGATGCCGGTGCCGCAGATGGAGGATTAACTACTGCGCCATGGCGCCGCCCACCAGTGGTCTTTTAACAGTGCTCATTTGATCATGTCAACCAGTTATGGAAACCCCTTCAGCTGCCCTCGTGCGTGATGTGGACTCTGGCCTTGTGAGATCTGATGCGCACCGAGTGCAGTGTCCAAGATCCTCATGCCCCCTGCCCACCTCCCTGCTTCTTTGAAAAGGCCTCCCGGCCCTGCTGCTCCTGTTCGGCGCTCACCTGGCCGATTCCTGCGCAGTTCCCCAGGTCTCACCTCTCACCTCCGTGCCCTCTGAAGGTCTCTGACCTCCACCTCTGTGCCCGGGCCCCGGTTAGGCGGTTGGATCTCCCAGAGCCCCCGTTGCCGGCTTTCGTCACCTGGGCTGCTGTGTGCTCCCTGCCACGCCCTGGCCCCGGCAGCTGCTTGCACGGTGGTTCCAGCGCTTGCCTAGCCAAGCCCTTCCTCTGCACACCCTGCTGGTAGCTGCTTTTGCTTCTGTTGATGCAGCTTCCTGGGAGGGTTTGTTAAAGAGGAAGCAATTGGTTCAGAGAGTAGTTTAGAGGAAGGATGACTAGTCAGGCTCTGTGGGTCATTTGGCTAACAAACCTGCCTTGAGATCCTCTAAGGTCAGCCCTGTGGAAGCCATCATGCCCTGCCTTGAAAAGCCATGAGTCAGCTTGTTCTTTGTTTGAAATTAGGGAACAATGTTTGGGTTCCGGTCTTGTCTTTCTGTTGGAATTCTCTGACAGTGACTCCAGATCCCGTGAGGGAGAGCAGCTTCCCCTGCGTGTGCACACATGAAGGAGGCACGGCTCTGCGTCCAGTCACGGGAGCGCCGTGTGCTCGCCTTCCGCCAGGGTCTGGCCGGGTTGCCTGCCCTCCGCCCGGCTCACGTGGCTCTGTGAGTCAGCGTCCAGCCACCTTTTACACATTCTTGCGTGTCTGTTTTTTTATATTTTATTTGGTGATTAACGTTTCCTGTTTGTTTCTCATGGGTTACAGTTGACATTTCACGCATGCCAAACCAGGGCAGCTTCTAGGATTCCATTCGGAGTTGAGTAATCCAGAGAACCTAGAGCCAGGAATGAACTGAGAGGACAAGGTCTGCATGGACCGAGGTCTCTGAAAGACTTTGAGGCTGCTTTGGGGCGGGCTTTTGGCACAACTGTGAAGATACCTATTGGGACAGCCACATCCTGTATATTGAAGCGCCTGATGTGGATTCTGGCTCACTTTCCAATTCAATTTCCTGCTAGTACACACCCTGGAAGACAGCAGATGGTGGTTCAAGTGCTTGGGTTCCTGCCACCCATGCGAGAGACCTGGACCGAGTGCCTGGGTCCTGGCTTCAGCCTTACCCAGCCCTGGCTGTGACAGCCATTTGTGGAGTGAACCAATGGACAGAAGATCTTTCTTCTCCCGCTCTCTCCCTTTCAAATAAAATGGAAATTAAAAAAATAAATACATAAATAGACTGTTTCTAGCAGATTATAATAATTTGTCAAAATAGTTTGATTTTCAAGACTACAAGATAATCAGTTTATCAAAAAAGGACATATGCGACCAGTGCTGTGGCATAGTGGGTTAAAGCCTCTGCCTGCAGTGCTAGCATCCTATATGGGTGCCAGTTCGAGTCCCAGGTGCTCCACTTCTTATCCAGCTCCCTGCTAATGCACCTGAGAGAGCAGCAGAGGATGCCCAAGTGCTTGGACCCCTGCACCCAAGTGGGAGAAGAAGCTCCAGGCTCCTGGCTTCAGATCAGCTCATCTTTGGCCATTGTGGCCATTTGGGGAGTGAACCAGTGGATGAAAGACCTCTCTCTTCGTCTCTCTGTAACTCTGCCTTTCAAATAAATAAATAAATACATAAATCCCTTTTAAAGGACATACATGTAGTATGTATTTTCATTTTATTCAGTTACTAACAATATAGAAACTAATTCCATTTCCTAGTAATGCAGTGGATCTGGTTATTTCACCTATGAGATGGGGTCAGTGACACGCGCTGGGAGGCTGGTGCTCAGTGTGTGATACCGTCACGCCCCTGTGACGTCATGAGTTCTCAGACATCATGCCCTGTGGTGTCATGAGCTCTCAGCACGTGTAAGCCGATGTAAAGCCCCAGACAGATGAGCTGAATTACCCACCAGTACTTCCAGTGGCGAGTCTGAGCTCCACTCCTCTTTGTCTGTTTCTCTCTTTCCCAAGGATACAATGAATGCAAACTAAGAGTTAGACTGGAAGTAGTCCGTCTAGGCAGTGTGGAGTTTAGTTTTTGCGTTTTCATTTATATGATTGAGGTGTAGAAAGACCAAAGCGTCAGCAAGGTCTGCTTGGAGGGAGATGTTTAGAGTGGAGCTGGTCTGCCCCGAGTGGTGTGGTGACTCCCAGGGGCTGGTGATGGCCTCCAGTGGGAACAGGAGGGCCCAGCTTAGCACAGAGGTGAGCAGAGTCTTCAGACAGCTTTCCTGCTTCACCCTGCACCTGTTCCATTCTGCCTTGTGTGGGGCCAGCTGTGAACTCAAAGGGAGGATAGAGAACGTGAAGGGTTGGAAAAGAAAACCAACACAGCAAATGGAAAAGACATAACGTGTTGTCTTTGATGATTCGCATAACAAGCAAGGCATGGTGATTGCTGGGCCCAGGAGCCAGGTACTTCAGCATAGCTCTGCTTTTCCCATTCAGATTCAGAGTTCTTAAGCAAGTCAGTTTCTCTCAGTCTCTCCCCCCACCTTTGAGATTTATTTATTTATTTGAAAGAGTTACACAGAGAGAGGAGAATCAGAGAGAGAAAGAGAGGTCTTCCATCCGATGGTTCACTCCCCAGTTGGCCGCAATGGCTGGAGGTGCACTGATCCAAAGCCAGGAGCCAGGAGCTTCTTCTGTGTCTACCCACACAGGTGCAGGAGCCCAAGCACTTGGGCCATCTTCTGCTTTCCCAGGCCATAGCAGAGAGCTGAATAGGAAGTGGAGCAGCTGGGTATCGAACCGGTGCCCATGTGGGATTGTGGCACTGCAGGCCAGGGTGTTAACCCACTGTGCCACAGCACCGGCCCCTCTCAGTCTCTTTAAAATGCATCAGTGATAAGAGCTTTGCTCAGGAGCTGAAGATCAGATGAGATATGGGAAGTTCTATACATTCTGAAATGCTTTGAAATCAGAATGCAGTGATGGTTTTCAAGAGTAGTTCTTAATGTTTTATTTACCTTTCAAAAGTCTCCCTCAATTTAACTGTAAAAAAAGAGACTGTTTTTGGGTGGGCTTGATTGTTAAAAAGATGTTGACCAGCTGTTTCTGAAATTAAGACAAAATATTAAGCAAGATAAAGTAGGTTTACAGTGGAGCACAAAGGGTTTATATTAGGTATAAATAGTTTGATTTGTTTGAAGTCATAGTGTTTTATATAATAGGCATGCTATAAATATTTCTTTAGCTGTTTTTTAAAGCTAAAAATAGATGTCCATCTGCCTGTGTTGGGGTCGGCGGCGTCCTGCTGAAGACGTGAAGATGAAGCTTTTCCTATCACCTCTGATGAGCACTTCAGATCTAGGAGTTGTGTAGCTGTTGGGTAGGTCAGACTGGAATATCCATGGAACCTGAATTCCTAGTGTAAGTGACGCTTGTCGTTTTGTGGGCAGAACCCAGGATTTCAGTGTCATTTAATTGAAGAAGCAAGAAGCTGACATAGCAGTCATTGTTTTAAAACCTTTGTAAGAAAAACTAAAAGTTCTAGATGTCGGTTTCTAAGTCATTGATAGTAAAGTTCTATATTTTGTCCCTGAAAAATGAAACTTTTGTGCGTCAGCTTGCCGTGTGTAAGGAGGTGACTGGGTTGGCTATTTCATTGTGGTTATGAGTTCCATGTTATCTGCTGCTGTTATTTCATGGGAGAGAACAAAGCTGCTGGAATGGGCAGTTAGCCTAGTGATGCGGATGCCTGGGTCCCACGCTGGAGGCCTGTGTCTGCTGGAATGGGCAGCTAGCCTAGTGATGAGGGTGTCTGGGCCCCACACTGGAGGCCTGTGTGTGCTGGAATGGGCAGTTAGCTGGGTCCCTCAGTGGAGTCCTGCGTCTGATTCTCAGCTCCTACTCTTGACTCCCACTCTGCGTGTGCAGTCCTGGGAGGCAACAGGGGTGGCTCAAGTTAATTGGGTTCCTGCCACCCTGTGGGAGACCTGGATTGTGCTCCTGGCTCCATGCCTGGCTTAGCCTTCGCTGTTGTGGGTGTGTGGGGTGAACCAGTGGATTGGGGCTCTCTGTCTATCCAACTATCTTCCTGTTTCTCAATAAAATTTTTTTTTAAAAAGAGTTAATGTGCCGACAGTAGGTATATATTTGTGTGTGCAAGTAAATGGGGTGGATATTTTACTTCTAACATAGGCTTCCTTCTGTGTACACAAAAAATTCTGATCATTGACTTTTTTTATTATTTCTATTTTATTGCTGTTGCAACCGTTGCATTTATAGAGCATTTACTCATTGTTACATGTGCTTTAAGTGTATTTGTTCATGCCGTTCTTGTAACAAACCATTGAATATGTACGCCACGCAACCACATTTACATAAGAGAAAGCATGTACAGAGAAAGAACAAGTCTGTGGTGGAGACACAGAGCTAGTAAGTGGCAAGACCGAGCCCTGATGGCTTGTCCAGACCCCATGCTCCCGCCCCTGCACAGCGATGCCTACTTCTAGTCTACTGCACTAGACCTGTTGTAATAGCCTGTTTCCTCACTGGGAAAGCAGAGCATTCTGCACCCCTCGAGAGGATAATTCCATGCAGTCTGCTATTGTGGTTGTAGTGTGGATTTCCACAAACTTTTCCTGATGTATAGAAGTCCGTAGCAGGGGTGGTTTTCACGTGAAACTTCAGTCGTGTGAAATGTCGCCGAGGATCGGCTTGTTTATTAGCATGTCAGAGAAAGGCGTGAGGTAAGTCCCACCCTCTGCGTGGACGTTGATGTCGGAATGTGTGTGGCTCAGCGCGTGGTGAAGTGAGTGGGGTACAGGAGTCCTAAGAGACACCAGCGAGTGTGGTTTTGGGCTTGTCCCATGCCGTAGTAGAGAACCCGGATCAATTCATGAATGCTTGCTTGGCGAACTTAAAGTGACCGTGTGTGATGCGGGGGTTGGGTGATGTGTTTAGGAAACTGTTCAGCACAGGAAAAAGACATGAGAACTGTCACACGTGTCTGTTCAGACTGTTTACATTGACAAAAGGATTGTCGAGGAAGTGACCCGACTGCAGTCGGCATCCATGCTCAGAATCACAGATTCTGTATGGAGAGGTGTACAAGCCCAAGTGACTGTGGTGTGTATTCACCAATCAGGATTATCCGAATAAGCGTGCTCAGGGTAAATGAGCAAGTTCATCACAGACCGCGACGCCCAGACAGCGCATTCCGCACAGCAGCCACAGTGTGGTGACCTCGGCGGCCGGCAGGCGCAGACCCCTAGTGCCTCACGTTTGTCATGGATCGGGAAGGTGCTTCCTGCGCACTCTCTGACTTAGTCTTTACGACTGTGCGTCCCATGATGGCGACTTCCGTCTCCAGGGAGGAGCAAACAGAGAAAAGGCGGGAGAACTAATCATGTGCCCCAGTTACACAACTAGCAAGCATCACTTCTGTGTTTATGCAGCGTACCCACCACCGGCCTGGACACCGTCGTAGGAAGTGGGCATTCACCATGAGTGAAAAAGAAATCCCTGCCTTCGTGGAAGCCCCTCACTTTTTTTTTTTTTATACTAAGATTTGTTTACTTGAAAGGCAGAGTTACAGAGAGGCGGAGGCAGAGAGAGAGGCTTCCATCCACTGGTTCAGCCCCCCAATGTCCACAATGGCCGGAGTTGGGCCAATCTGAAGCCAGAAGCCAGGAGCTTCTTCCAGGTGCCCAAGGACTTGGGCCATCTTCTGCTGCTTTCCCAGGCCATAGCAGGGAGCTGGTTCAGAAGTGGAGCAGCTGGGACTCGAACCAGCGCCCATATGAGATACTGGCACTGCAGGCGGTGGCTTTACCTGCTACACCACAGTGCCTGCCCCACCCCTCACCTTTTATGAGTGAGAGAGTGGCAACCAGCAAGTAAACCTGAAAACTTGGGCGGGCAGGGAGTCCGATGCTGACAAGGGTTATGCAAAACTGGAAGACCAGAGAATGCCAGGTTAGGGGACTGCACAGGGAACATCACTCGTCACGGAGGGTGGTAAGAGCGCCTCTACAGTAATGCAGCATTTCTGCAGGTGCCTGGCGAGGGAGAGAGAGGGATTTGTAGCAAGAGTTGCTGGCTGGGAGGGAAGGTCCCTGTGCTTGGAGAGCGGAGCCCAAGTGTTTGGGGTGTGTGAGGGGCGCTCGCATTGCAACTCCACTGATCTGTTGGGTAATCTAGTGTCCCGTGGTCTGGCAGGTGAACTGTGGTCGCAGGATTTGCCCTTTCACGGGGAAGAGGAGGGGCGGATGTTCCGCCCCGAAGCTCTGTGTGGAACTGGGGCATCCCGGGTCTGGGGAGAGGCGCCCTGTGGGCTGCAGGGCTGGGAAAGTGGGAGGTACTCTGCTCAGGGCTCTCCGGTCACTGCGGCTGCAGCACCTCAGAGAGCTTCAGGAACTTGGCGGGAGCCCCGCTGTTTCTCCGATTGTGAAGCCAGGCGCACGCTCTGGCGTCCTGTGTCCTGCTGGAGTCAGCAGGACCTGGCAAGGCGCGCAGTGTGGCTGCCACTTCTTTGTGCCCCTCCTTCCACTGCCCTTCCCATGTACGCTAGCACGAAGCCCAGCAGCGCTCCTGCGTGTCACGGACCTGGGACTGTGCACCTTCTTCTCTTGCTTTTAGTTTCCCTGCAGCCTGCCTGCTCCTCCCCAGACTGGGGTGTAGCTTCTCCCCTGGGCCGCCCCGGGTGTGGGGATCCTGCACTTGCTCGTCATTCGCAGTAGAGAAGTTCCCTCAGGCCCGTCCTCCCAGCCAGCGTGGACATCTACGCAAGCGTCAATCCTGGCTTCTATCACACTTTTTAGAGTGATTTCTTTGCTTATATGTCTGTCTCTTCTTACTGACCAGGTCACTGAAGGCTGGCTTTGTAATCCAGGGCCCAGCCATATGTAGGGCCTGACCTACAGTTTCCCTGCCCACTTAGATTTCAGAATTTCAGATGCAGAGCGGTTGTGGTGACAGCTTTGATCAGATTAAACGAGAGGAGTGCGTTAAGCAGTGATGGTAGTTTACTGTGGAGACACAGATGATGATGAAAACAACTGCTCTTGAATGAAAGGGGCTTTGTGTGCCAGACGTAAACTCAGTGCTGAAATGCACCATTCCATTGTTCCAGAGGATAGATCTCATTAGCTATGGCTTTAAAACTAATATCTCCACGGATTCATCTTGTAGAACTAAATTTTGAAGATGCATGTAGCCTTGAACCGTGGCCAGCTGGATCCTGGGAGAGTCAGTGGGGCTGGGACGAGGAGAAAAGCTCCTTAGACAGGCACAGACGTCGCCCTTGTTTCTCCGAATTCCGTTTCGAAGGCGCTGCTGCAGATGTGTAGGCTTGGCCCCGTGGCCGAGGTCTCCCGGAAGGAACACTGGACTCATTCATCATGTGGACGTGGCCTGTTGGCGGCTGCGGAGGGCTGGTGGGGGAGCGAGCTGGGGAGGCCGCGTGTGGCGGTGCCGTGAACTGCCACGAGGCCCTCGCTGACTGCCATCGCTCCTGTCTGGGGCCCCGCGCGGGAACCTCGGGGCTCTGGGCACTTAGTGCACTCGGGAGGCCTGCCAGTAGGAAGACTTGGACTAACTTCGAGCAGGGATTCTCACGGCTCATGGCTTTGTGTTTTTTAGACAAGAAAGTACGTTATCTCCAGTTGATAACACTGCTTCCAGCGACTGACAGGTTCATTATATTAGACTTACATGACACTTATGCTCCTCTACCAGTGCGGAATTTCCATAAGTGAAAAATCTTAAAAAATGACTTTTTCTTACAGTTTTCCTTCTTGTGGCACCATATAGCTTTTTTTTTCTTCCCATTTTGGGGGTGCTTGATTTTAATATTCTCTTAATTCTCAGTATCCTGTGCCGGTTAAACAGATTGGATAGTTATAACCCGAATGTGTACAGCCTGTCGGCAGGGACGGCTCCGTTAGTGCCGAAGAGCTTGCTCGGGGCTCTTCCAGCCCGTCTGTTAGCCAGTACGAGGTGGTTCTGAAGCTCTGTTTGTGGCTTTGCTGCAGTGACCCGGCCGCCAGAGCCCTCTGGGACGCCCTGCTCAGCGCCAGGCACAAAGAGGCCGTGATGGAAGTGCGGAGACACCTGGTGGAGGCAGCCAGCAGAGAAAACCTGCCCATCAAGATGAGCATGGGTAAGCCGGTTCTCTCCTGCTGGGGCCCGGGCGTGCCGGTTATGCCTGCGTGCGTCGAGGGACGGGGGTGAGCACCTTGCGTGGCAGGACCGGGAGGGCCATGTGCACACTGCCCTCGGGGCTCAGCCACGGCCCCATTGCTTAGACTCAACTTTAGGGACTTGAGGAGAGTTCTTGTTTACAAAGAACGATTCTTTTTGTTTCTTTGTTGATCTAGAATTAACACATTTGCTCTGGAACATCTCTTGGTTTTTTTTAAGCTTTATTTATTTTACTTGAAAGTCAGAATTACACAGAGAGAGGAGAGGCAGAGAGAGAGAGAGAGAGAGAGAGAGAGAAAGGTCTTCCATCTGCTGGTTCACTCCCCAAATGGTTGCAACGGTCGGAGTAGCGCTGATCCAAAGCCAGGAGCCAGGAGCTTCCTCTGGGTCTCCCACACGGGTGCAGGGACCCAAGGACTTGGGCCATCTTCTACTGCTTTCCCAGGCCACAGCAGAGAGCTGAACAGGAAGTAGATCAGCCGAGTCTCGAACTGGCGCCCATATGGGATGCCGGCACTTCAGGCCAGGGCGTTAACCCGCTGTGCCACAGCGCCGACCTTCATCTCTCTCTCTCTCTTTTTTTTTTTTTTTTAAGATTTATTTATTTTATTTGAAAGGCAGAGTTACTGAGAGGCAAAGGCAAAGAGAGAGAGAGAAAGATCTTCCATCCACTGGTTCACTCCCCAAATGGCCACAATGGCTGGAGCTGGGCTGATCTGAAGCCAGGAGCCAGGAGCTTCTTCCGGGTCTCCCATATGGGGAAGGTGCCCAAGGACTTGGGCCATCTTCTACTGCTTTCCCAGGCCAAAGCAGAGAGCTGGATTGGAAGTGGAGCAGCCGGGACTCGAACCGGTGCCCATATGGGACGTCAGCACTGCAGGTGGCAGCTTTACCTGCTATGCCGCAGCGCCGGCCCCAAGAACATCTCTTAGTTCTGATCCCCTCCTACTCCTCTTTCCCACTTCCTTTCACGCCTCCCCCATTTACAGTGATAAGCTCTTTCCTTGGTTTTGAAGTAATGACTGGACTGCTGTACTGGCAAAGTGCACTGGCTGGCCCTCCCTCTTAGTGTGGGCTGCTGTGGTCCACCCCTCGGAGTGCTATCCTTTATTCCCAGGGCATTACGCACCCCAGGTTTCTCTCTCTCTTTTCACTTCCAGCTTTGTCTTTGGTGTTAAAAGGATATGGTTTTCTTTTTCCTTTTTTTTTTTTTTTAATTTTATAGATTTATTTGAGAGAGAGAGGAAGAGAGGGAGAGACAGAGAGAAAGGTCTTCTGTCCGCTGATTTACCCACCAGTTAGCCGCAATGTCCAGAGCTATGCCGATCCAGAGCCAGGAGCCAGGAGCCAGGAGCCAGGAGCTTCTTCCGTGTTTCCTACACAGGTCCAGGGGCCCAAGGACTTGGGCCATCCTCTATGCTTTTGGAAGCCATAGCAGACCAGGACTTGAACTGGTGCCCATATGGGATGCTGGCGCCACAGGCAGAGATTTATCCCACTACACCACAGCACTGGCCCCAGAAGGATATGAATTTAAAAGGCTTTTCCTTTTGATCAAAAAGTCAGGTTGGGGGCAGTGCTGTGGAGCAGCGGGTTAATGCCCTGGCCTGATGCGCTGGCATCCTGTATGGACCCCAGTTCGAGACCCGGCTGCTCCACTTCTGATCCAGCTCTCTGCTACGGCCTGGGAAAGCAGTAGAACATGGCCCAAGTCCTTGGGCCTCTGCACCCACGTGGGAGACCCGGAGGAGGCCTCTGGCTCCTGGCTTCAGATTGGCCCAGCTCCGGCTGTTGCGGCCAACTGGGGAGTGAACCATCATCGGATGGAGGACCTCTCTCTCTCTCTCTCTCTCTCTGCCTGCCTCTTCTCTCTCTGTGTAACTCTGACTTTCAAATAAAGAAATGAGTCTGAGGGGGCCAGTGTTGTGACATAGCAGGTAAAGTAGCTGCCTGCGGTGCTGGCATGCCCTGTGGGTGCTGATTTGTGTCCTGGCTGGTCCACTTTTAGTCCAGCTCACTGCTAATGTCCTGGGGAAAGCAGCAGAAGGTGGTCAAGTGTTTCAGCCCCTGCCACCCACATGGGAAACACAGAAAAAGCTCCTGGCTTCAGCCTGACTGGGATTGAACCAGCCAAGGGAAGACCTCCCTCCCTCCATACCTCCCTCCTTCCCCCACCCCACCCCCATAACTCTTTCAAATAAATAAATAAATTTTTTTTTTTTTAAGAAACAGAGGAGCACAGAATTGATGTTTTATTTTGATTTTCTATTTTTAAAATTTTCATTTATTTATTGGAAACACAGAGAGAGACTGGCAGATAGAGAGGAAGAGAGAAGGAGAAAGCCCTCATCTGGTTCATTCCCCATGTGCTCACAGTGGCCTGGGCTGACGGGCCAGGAGCTCATCTGGGTCTCCAGGGGGTGGTGTGAGCCCCGTCACCTGAGCGGTCACCTGCTGCCTCCCAGGTGTGCGTTAGCAGGATGGAGTTGCACGTCAGACTCAGCACTCTGATGTGGAACATGGGCGTTTTCACCAGGGTTTAGCTGTCAGTCCAACCTCTTGCCCCCTACTGTTTTGATTTTACAAAAGGAATTTTGGATTCTGGCTCCGTGGCATAGTAGGTTAAGCCTTTGCCTGCGGCACTGGCATGCCATATGGGTGCCAGTTCAAGACCCGGCTGCTCCTCTTCCAATCTAGCTCTCTGCTATGACCTGGGAAAGCAGTGGAAGATGGCCAAGTGCTTGGGCTCCTGCACCTGTGTGGGAGACCTGGAAGAAGCTCCTGGCTCCTGGCTTCAGACTGACCCAGCTCCAGCTGTTGCACCCAATTGGGGGAGTAAACCAGTAGCTGGAAGACTGACCTCTCTCTCTGTCTGTAACTCTGCCCTTTAAATAAATAATTAAATCCGGGCCGGCACTGTGGCTCACTTGGTTAATCCTCCACCTTCGGTGCCGGCATACGGCATATGGCCATATGGGCGCCGGTTCTAGTCCCAGTTGCCCCTCTTCCAGTCCAGCTCTCTGCTGTGGCCCGGGAGTGCAGTGGAGGATGGCCCAGGTGCTTGGTCCCTGCACCCGTGTGGGAGACCAGAAGGAAGCACCTGGCTCCTGGCTTCAGATCGGCGCAGCTCCGGCCATTACAGCCAACTGGGGAGTGAGCCAGTGGATGGAAGGCCTCTCTCTCTCTCTCTCTCTCTCTCTCTCTCTCTCTTTCTCTCTCTGCCTCTCCTCCTCTCTGTGTAACTCTGACTTTCAAACAAATATATAAATATTAAAAAAAAAAGACCCTGCACATTCCCCCTTTCCCTGCTCTAAGTATGCAGCAGCTCTGGCTCCCACACAGTAAGGAATTCGGTAACACGCTGGCACGAGGTCCTGGTACCCAGGACTGTGGAAGCGAAGAACGGAGGAAAGGGGAGCAGGGAGGGAACCAGAGCTACTAATGAAGTTTCAGGAAGGCGCCCACCCAGCATCAGCCTGGCTCCTGCTCCAAACCAACATGCAGGGCTGCGGCACTGGTTCTACAGAGGCAGGAGGACGGCATAAACCAACAGCCCGCAGGCCCGGCTCCTTATCAGATACACAGCTGGCAGCACGCTTCATTGTCCTCTGCTGCGGTTTCCTTATCTGAAAAGTGGGATTCCTATCTCACGGAATCTCCCCAGGAGGCCCTGGCAGACGTAAGGGATCAGGAGACGTAGCTCTCCTCTCTCCCACCGTCCCAGGCTCCTCAGAGCCCTCACAGACAGTGCCCAGCCCGCTACAGTCATGGCGCCTTTTCCTACTGGGATCCGGTGACTGCTTCCTCCCAGCTATTTCCGCAGCCTTCTCCTTCCAAAGGCTGACAGACTGACTCGCGCCCGTGAGTACCTCAAGACGGGCTGAGTCTCGGCAGAGAGAAGGCCCCACCAGGACAGTGCCGAGCGGTGTCCACTGGGCCCGAGGGGCAGACTGCAGACGGTTTTTAAAACATGGCAGTTTTTCGCACATTTCCAAAAAAAAACTCTGTGATAAGACTCAGTGTACATACTGAAATATTTCTCTGTTAATAAAATCATTTAGCATAGTTTTTAAAACTGCAAATAAAAAGGCAAATTCCTTTTCTTTCTTATTTTTTTTTTAAGATTTATTTATGGAGCCGGCACCGTGGCGCAGTAGGTTACTCCTCCACCTGCGGAGCCAGCATCCCATGTGGGAACTGGTTCTAGTCCCGGTTGCTCCTCTTCCAGTCCAGCTCTCTGCTGTGGCCCGGGAGGGCAGTGGAGGATGACCCAAGTCCTTGGGCCCTGCACCCGAATGGGAGACCAGGAGGAGCACCTGGCTCCTGGCTTCAGATTGACACAGCGCGCGGCCGTAGCAGCCATTTGTGGGGTGAACCAACGGAAGGAAGACCTTTCTCTCTGTCTCTCTCTCTCTCACTTACTCTGCCTGTCAAATAAATAAAAAATAAATCTCTTTTATTTATTTGACAGAGTCACAGACAGTGAGACAGAGAGACAGAGAGAGGGGTCCTCCCTCCATTGGTTCACGCTCCAAATGGCTGCCATGGCCAGGAGCCAGGAGCTTCCTCTGTATCCTCAACGTGGGTGCAGGGGCCCAAGGACCTGGGCCATCCTCCACTGCTTTCCCAGACCAAAGCAGAGAGCTGGACTGGAAGTGGAGCAGCCGGGACTGGAACCAGTGCCCACATGGAATGCCTGCACTGTAGGCGGTGGCTTTTTCCTGCTTTGCCACAGCACCGGCCCCTGCACAGGGTCTTGATGATGGGGTTAATTTGTTTTGTGTTTCAGTGATAGAACCTGGCGATGCTATCACAGAGCATAAATCAGTTTTTATTGCTCATTTCAGGGCTCTTAAAAGATCAACAAACTTACTTTTCTAAAGGGCAGTGTCTTCTAACAACAATCAGAGCCCGACATTTTTTAAAAAAGCATGAGTAGCCCCATAAGGAATTCAAATTTAAATGTTTTTCTGTCAACCAAATAAAAAAGGTAAAATGGTTTGCTTTATTCCAAAACACCAGACGTTGGGGTGAAGTGAGGAGAAAAAAAGAAAGAAGGGAAGAAGCAGATGTCTGTTAGCAGCCTTTTATTGCAGGCAGAACCCAAGAGCTTGGCCCCAAGCGCCCTCTCTCCGAGTGCCAGCACCATGCCGCTGCCCGTCTCTGCTTCGTGTCACAGGCCAGGATTTCTCATGTCTCTCTTGGCCATAGACAAATATCCATGTGGCCGTGACCAGTAAGACAGCGACCTGTAAGCCTTACATATAATAAAACATTGATATTTGCAAGCGGGTTATCATTTGGCTTATCATAAAACACTCACGCTGCGCAATCCTAAGGGCTGGAATGCTTCTCATAGCAGTGTTCTCAGCTACGAAATGTATTTTAAACAATGACTCTTTCCCCAGCCCCTGCTGTAAATTCTACTGAAGTGTAAATTTTTCTGACTGAGACAGAGGCTTCTGGTGTTTTTGAGACACTGAGCAGATTTTAATTCTAGTCTGAGGATTCACTCGCGTTTAAATTCACTGAGAGGGATCCCTGGATGGAGGCCTCAGCTCTAAATATAAAAGTTCTTAGTACAAAGTAAGTTCACATTAAAACATTATGAGCACCAAGGGAAATAAACATCATTCTCTTAAAGGATAAAAGTTTAATTGCTAAAATGAAAAAAAAATCATTTTATCACAGCAGTATAAACACATGCCATGTCTCTGAGAGCTTGTTATTAAATTGTCAGCTAACTAAGTAGATAGGTTCCAGAAAAGTGACTTTTACAGCTCGGAAAGTAAATTGTGTTTTTCCCACCGGCTTTCATAATGAAAAATGTGTTCTGAACGGGAAGCACAAATGGACCCCAGGAAATGCGTTTGTTTGAATCAGAAGCGGCCGCTTGCGGGGAGTGAATGGAGACGGCCGTCGCTCGCTCGGCAGCCCTGTCTCTGGAAGACTGCGGTGGCCGAGGTCCACGCCGGCTTGGGCCGTGGCTCTCTGCAGACAGACGGAGCTCACTCCCGTGTACGACCATGACAGGAAGCTGCTGTTAGAGCTGGACGAGACACGTCTGTTTACGATGCTGTCTGCATTGCTTGCTGCGGCCTCTGCTTCTTCGCCGGCTTGCTGATTAATCCAGTGCAGTTTGGCTCCTGGCCTTGTTGACTGAATTTCTGGGAAATTCGTTCTTTCCACTGCATTTGTTTCCGCTTTCTGTTGAATCTGTCTCTTCTGATAACAAGTCTTTCTTTATGTACAGTCGACAGTCGTTCAGCTTCGGTCAGGTTCAGTTACCTCCTCGCTGATCGCTCACCACCCCCAGCCCCGGGACACCTTGACTGTGGGGTCTGGAATCCCCAGACCTCCCTGGTCACACTTGATGGACAGGTCTCTCGAGCTGCATTTCTAGACAGGAGCCTGATCCATTACATCATGATACTTCTTTGTGTTTTTTTTTTTTTTTTCTTTTTTCTTTTTTTTCTTTTCCTTGTTTTGAGAAAGAGAGAGACAGAGACCTGCCACACTGCACCACGCTGAGCCAAGGGCCAGGAACTAAATCCAAGCCTCTCACCTGGGTGGCTGGGACCCAGCTACCTGAACCATTGCCCGCTGCCTCCCAGGGTGTGCATTTCAGGCAATGAACTGGGAGCAGAGCCAGAACTGGAATCCGGGCACTCTGATGTGGGGTGTGGGCATCCAACGCAGGTCTTACCTGATACACCCAGTGTCTGCTCCAGTACTTTTTATTTTTAGAGATTTATTTATTTATTTGAAAGGCAGAGTTACAGAGAAGCAGAGGCAGAGAGGAGAGAGAGAGAGAGAGAGAGAGACAGACAGACAGACAAGTCTTCCATCTGCTGGTTCACTCCCCAGATTCCCCAGATGGCCGCAACGGCCAGAGCTGGGCCAGTCTGAAGCCAGGAGCCAGGAGCTTCCTCCGGGTCTCCCATGCAAATTCAGGGGCCCAAGGACTTGGGTCATCTTCCATTGCTTTCCCATAGCAGAAAGCTGGATTGGAAGTGGAGTGGCCAAGACTTGAACTGGTGCCCATGTGGCACGCTGGCACTACAGACTGGGGCTTCAACCTGCTGCACCACAATGCCAGCCCCTCCTGTACTTTTTAATTTGCTTTGATGTCCTAGTTCTGGGCACCCCAGTGTCAGCCTTAGCAGCTCACCACCATTTGTCTTTTGAATTACGTGTGATGAGTTCTTTGTGAAGACAAGCCTTTCCCTCCTTTTGTCGTCACAGTTGTCTCCAGTTCTGAGCCCTGGTTTGTTAACGTCTTTCCTAAAGTGTGAATTCCAGGGCTGAGCAGTGATGGGCTGTTCTGTTTTGGACCGTGCACTTTTCTTAATGAAGCTCCATGTAAGGTTTTGTTTGTTTGTTTCCCATCAATGCCGTACCCCCAGCCATTTCCCACTCTCAACGTTTAGCAACACTGGCCTTGAAACACAGCCGTAAATCAGGCATTTCTTGGGTGTATACTTTCCCGCCACATGATCGAGAGTGCTCCACTTCCTGCTTTTGGTCCTTGAGTTCGTCCTGTGGTGGCTGGGCTGGCAGCTGCATTTTGATCGCAGTTATAACTTTTGCCTTCGTCAAGGGGTGGGAAGATGGGGAACTTGCCAAACTGCAAAAAGCAATAGATTAGAACCAATAAGAGTAGCACAGCCTGTGATGCTCGTGTAAGCTGACTGACAGAAGATCAGAAAGTCTGGGTGCCTCCCGGGGCTCGCTCGCTCTGGTGGTTAACTTCCATACGCCCTTGTCTGCGTTTGCTGCGAGTACAGTCTGGGGACCGGGGCAGGGGTTGAACTTTTCTGAAGTTCTGGGTGATGACAGCGTTTTGCAGTTTTCTCATTTAGTCCTGTGAGTTTGTTGCCTTTCACTCCTGTCTCACAGATGAGGGAAACTGAGGCCCAGCCAGGGTAAGCTTCTTTCCCAGCATTCCTGCACCTGCTGTCGCCATCTCCCTCCGCGTCAGGCCACAGTCTGCCTTCTGGTCGGCCCCTGCTGGGCTTGGCTGTAACCGGTGCTGCGGGGGACTGCGAGGCCGGAGGTGAAGAAGCAACTCGCCCTGTCCTGTGGGTGCCCTGGGCCCTTTCCCTCTGCTTCCTGTAGCAGCCAGGTCCAGTTTGCAGTCTTCCAGCACCCGCACAACCAGTCTCACGTCACCCCCTCCCCCCCCAGCCGAGAGAGGCCAGCCCAGCTGAGCAGCTGTTCCCTGAGGGCCAGGGTGCAGCTCACAGGTCCCCAGCTTCGTGAGTCACTGCAGCTCCAGCCTGCTGGGTTTGTTCTCTCCGTGCTGCTGGTGCTGGCTGCTGCACGGTCGCTGCCTCCCCAGAGTACCCATCCTCTCAGCCGCCCGGCTACCTTTCCTCTGGAATAGCCGGTGTGTGGGCCTCCACCACCAGGCAGCCGCGAGTGAGCCAGGGAGCAGAGCTGGCTCTGCTCGACTCCGGCCTCAGGCCTCTTTCTAGGTGGAGGGGTCAGACTGGGGCGGGAGCCGCAGCCGCACAGCTGGACACACGGGATGACTGCCCACTCCCCTGCCCTGCAAAGCCTCTGATGGTTGCAGCTGCCTCAAGATAGCCTCGGAACGCCTGAGCACGACTCGTAAAGTCCGCTGCCTTGTAGCCTCACCTCTAGCAGAGTGTCACCATCTGCTCCACTCTCCTTTCTCCAGCGTGAACTTCCAGATCCAGGTCTCTGGTGCCTCGGCCCGAAATGCTTCCATCTGGTTGTTCTCCATGTTCACTGCCCGGCCTTCTCCACCTATGCCACTGGAGGCCGAGCCTGTGGGTGGCTCTGCCAGCTCGGCTGACCTTGCCCGTCGCTTGCATTTGCCAGCCGGAGGCATGGGCAGGGCATGTTGGGGGCAGGGAGGGGAGAACAGCCAGGCGGCTGTTTCCCGGCTTCTTCCCAGCAGGACGCCTTGGTCGCGTCCCTCTACCCTTCCCTGTTGGCTTTCTGTTTCTATTAAGTATTTATTTATTATTTGGAAGAGACGAGAGAGAGAGAGAGAGAGAAAGAGAGAGATTGATTGAGAGATTTCCCATCTGCTGATTTACCTGCCAAATGGCTGCAATAGCCCAGTCTGGACCAAGTCAAAACCAGGAGCCAGGAACTCCGTCTTGATCTCCCGTGTGAGTGGCAGGGACTGAGGTGTGTGAGCCCTGATGCGCAGCAGGAAGCTGGATTGGAAGAGGAGGCGGGACTCCAGCCCAGTCAGCGGCTCACCTTGCTGCAGCTCAACACCTGCCCCCTCTGTGGCATTCTTTATCACTCTTGCTTAGCTCACACTCTTAATTTTCCCTGTTTGTTTGAATATAACAAAATCAAGTAACACCTTGGTATTATTAGTTTAAAACACTTAAAATGATTCTTTATTAGAGAAAGAGAGATTATGAGAGAGATTGAGAATGCACTTATCCTCTGGTTCACTCCCCGACTGTACAGACGGCTGGGGCTGGACCAGGGCTGAAGCCAGGAGCCAGGATCTCAGTCCAGGTCTCCCATGTGGGAGGCAGGAAACCAGTTATTTGAGTCATCACTGCTTCCTCCCCCAGTCTGCATTAATAGGAAGCTGGAATCAGGGGCTATGGCTAGGAGTTGACGCCAGGTCCTTTGATGTGGGGCACAGATGTCTTAAGAATTAGAAAAAGCACCCACTCTCTGAAAATAGTTTTGACTTTGCCGATGACCTGAAAGTGACTCGGAGACAGGCTGGAGGACGTCTTTGGGAATGATTATTTAAAAGGACGCCATATTCTCTGGGGTTTGAGATTGGAACAATTTCTTAGGGATCGCTGGGGTCACAGTTGGATGTGCAAAAGGAGGGAAAGCTCGCTAATGTTTTCTGTATATTGTCCATACACGGAGGTAATAGGCCATTTCATTCATTCAAAGCATAATTATTATATGTGCTTAAAGTCTCTTACGTTCTCCTAGACATACAGAATATTTTGTGGGGCCGGCACTGTGGTGTAGTGATCTAAGCCACAGTCGGTAGCACTGCATCCCGTATGGGCACCAGTGTGAGTCCCAGCTGTTCCACGTCAGATCTAGCTCCCTGCTAATGGCCTGCGAAAACAGTGCAAGACAGCCCAAGTGCTTAGGCCCCTGGGAGAAGCTCCTGGCTTTGGCCTGGCCCAGCCATGCCTGTTGCAGACATTGGGGAATGAACCAGTGGATGGAAGATGTTCATTCTCTCTCTCTCTCTCTCTCTCTCTCTCTCTCACTCTAACTCTACCTTTCAAATAGGTAAGATGAATCTTTAAAATATCAAAAACAATATTTTGCTTTCAAATGAACAAGTTGTTTCTCTGTGTGCAAAAAGAAGCTTTTAGTACTTGCCAACCTGGCAATGGTAGTGAGATGATTTATGTGAAACATGGGGTTTTTAAAATTCAAGGTGACTGGGGCTGGTGCTGTGGTGCAGCAGGTTAACTCCCTGACCTGAAGTGCCAGCATCCCATATGGGCATCGGTTTGAGTCCCAGCTGCTCCACTTCCAGTCAAGCTCTCTGCTATGGCCAGGGAAAGCAGTGGAAGATGGCCTAAGTCCTTGGGCCCCTGCACCCATTTGAGATACCCAGAAGAGGCTCCTGGCTCCTGGCTTCAGATCAGCGCAGCTCTGGCCATTGTGGCCAATTGGGGAATGAACCAGCGGATGGAAACCTCTCTCTCTCTCTCTCTCTCTCTCCCTCTCCCTCTCTCTGCCTCTCCCCTAACTCTGACTTTCAAATAAATAAATACATCTTAAAAAATAATATTCAAGGTGATCTTTGAAACAAGGATACAACATGATGACATTATTATCTCCTCGGGGGGAGGGGGATAAGGCACATTATCAAAGTGATGACAGGTTTCTCTGATGTAGGATTTGTTCCCTGTCATCTTGAGAAATGGGTGGCTGCAGAGGTGGTTTCTAAGGGCTGGTAGAGGTTTGGATTTAGTTGCCTGTGACTTTGTTGAAGCCTACTTAGTGCATTTCTAGAGGAAATCCATGTAATACTTGGTCACTGAAGGAGAGACGGTGGACTGAAGAAGAGCGTTGAAGCCAGAGCCCTTGCGGGATTCGTCCATTCAGGGGATACGAGAAAGAGGAGACTGGAGAACCACGGTCAGAGGAGCTGTCCCTGAGTTGTGGTCAGCAGCGAGTCCTGAACAGTGCTTTCCTGGCTGCCTCTGCTCTCTGCTCTCTGCCTCCTCCTCTGCAGGCCGGCAGCCTGATGCTAACGTCTCGTGAGCATCCATCCTCTGCCTCCATACTTTTCAATGATTGTTCCGTATTTCTTTTTTTAGGACATTTTTTCTGACATAGAATGTTTCTGGCACACAATATGAAAATTCCAAACCTGTGAACAGTATGATGATTAAGTCAGGGTTATTAGCATTTCCATCTTCTCCAGCGTTAACTGTTTCCATGTGTTGAGAACCTTTGGATTCTTTCCTGTTCCAGTTATTTGAGCGTATCTAATTGTGGTGGGCTGCACTGGGCTATGGAACCCCAGAACGAATTCCTGCTACCTGATTGTGTTTGGCACCCTCTCCATCCCCACCATCCCCCTCCTCAGTTCCCAGCGAGCTTTGCTCCCTGTCCTCTCCTGCGACAGCAGTCTTGCTGGCTTCCACAACGAGGGAGGACACGCAGAGGTCGTCTCTCTGTGCCTGGCTTGTTTCACTTAGTTGAATGACAGGCCTTCATTCATTCCTGCAGCTGAGTACTCTCCCATTGTGGATACGCACCACATTTTCTTTGTCCATGCGTTGTTGGTGGTGCTTTGGTTGATTACCTTAGCTGTTGTGAACAGTGCTGCAATAAGTGGTAGAACTTCACGTAGCTCTTTGATAGGACTTCAATTCTTTTGGATACTTAACTGGTAGTAACATTGCTGGGCTGTTCTGTAGGTAGATTTTTAGTGGTTTGAGGAAACTTCACACTGTTTCCATGTGGCTGTACTTATTTACAGTGTGTTAAACAGTCTCCTTTCTATGTATTCTAACCAGCATTTGATATTTTTTGCCTTTGTTTTAAGAAAATAATTGATTTGAAAGATAGATTAACAGACAGGGAGAGACATACACAGTGAGAGACAGAGTTGTCTTCCATCCAAATGACTTTAACAGCCAGGTCTGGGCCAGGCTAATGCCAGGAGCCAGAAACTCCATGTAGGGCTCTCATGTGGGTGGCAAGGAGCCATGGACTTGAGCCATCCTCCACTGTTTTCCCAGGCACAGTCGCAGGGAGCCAGATCAGAAGTGCAGCAGCTGGGACTTGAACCTGTGCCCATGTGGGATGCTGGCGTTGCAGGTGACAGCTTGACCCTCCTTGCCACAGTGCAGGCCAGCCGCCCCCATATTTTTTACCTCTTTGAGAATAACCATTCTTACTGGGGTGATGGTGATTTCTCATTACGGTCTTGATTTGCATTTTCCTAATGACTAGCAGTGTTCAGCATTTTTTCATACTTGATGGCCATTTGTATGTCTTCTTTGGAGCAATGTGTGTTTAGATCATTGCCTATTTTTAACATTGGATTATTACTATGTTTTTTTGCTGTTGAATTGTGAGTTCTTTATATGGCCCAGAAAATAATGCCTGTTGGGGGAATAGTTCATAGGTGGTTCCTCCCATCCTGTCTCTTGTCTCTTCATCCTGATGTTTCTTCTTAGTTGGATGCATTCCTGTGTGTCCTTTTTCACTTTGGTTGCTTGTACTTTTGGTGTCTGAAAAGTCGTCATCTAAACAAATGTCCTGAGGTGTTTCCTTTTTACTTTCTTCTATACGTTTCAAATGATCAGAGATTAAACTTAGATCTTTGTGCATTTTGAGTTTATTTTCATATAGGGTAAGAGGGATCAAGTTTTGTTATTCTGATAAACCTTCAGTTTTCTCATCATTATTTATTGACTGTTCTCTGTCAAACATCAGATGGCTGCGTGCGCATGGATCACCGTGTGAGCTCTTTATTCTGTGCCATTGGCCTGTGTGTCTGATTTTTGCCAATACCATGCTTTGTTGGTTACTACAGCTTTGGAGTGTGTTTTGAAGTCAAGTACTGTGATGTCCCAGCTTGGTTCTTCTTATGCAGGATTGCTTTTGCTTTAACTATTCTGGCTCTTTTGTGGTTCTATGTGATTTTTAGGATTGTTTTTCTATTTTTGTGAAAAATGTCATTAGTATTTTGATAGCGATTGCATTGAAATCTTAGAGAAAACACATAGGTTTTCACTTTTTTTTTTTTACAGATTTATTTATTTTGTTTGAAAGAGTTACAGAGAGAGAAGGAGAGGAAGAGAGAGAGAGAGAGAGAGAGAGAGAGGTCTTCCATCCGCTGGTTCACTCCCTAAATGGCCACAATGGCTGAAGCTGCACCAATATGAAGCCAGGAGCCAGGAGCTTCTTCTGGGTCTCCCACGTGTGTGCAGGGACCCAAGCACTTGGGCCATCTTCTACTGCTTTCCCAGGCTATTGCTTCACCCCCAAGTTGGCTGCAATGGCTGGAGCTGCACTGATCCAAAGCCAGGAGCCAGGAGCTTCTTCCAGGTCTCCCACATGGGTACAGGGGACCAAAGACGTGGGCCATCTTCTACTGCTTTCCCAGGCCACAGCAGAGAGCTGGATCGGAAGTGGAGCAGCCAGGACTCACACTGGCACCCATATGGGATGCCGATTCTGCAGGCGGTGGCTAAACTCTCTACGCCACAGTGTCGGCCCCAGGTGTTCACTTTTCAGTTTCATTTGGCTACAGGTTTGCCAAACGTAGCCTTTATTATGTGGAGGTATATTTCTTCTATAACTCTGTTGCTGAGTTTTTAATCATGAAGGGAGGCTTGTCTGAAGACATGCTTTTTCTGCGTTTACTGAGACACTCATATGGTGTTTGTCCTTTGTTCTGTCGAGCTGCATTTACATTTGTTGATTTCCATAGCTGAGCCGTCCTTGCAAGCCCAGGGTAAATCCCACTTGATCATGTTATATGCTCTTTTGGATGAGTTTTGGATTTGATTTGCTACTATTTGGTTAAGAATCTTTACATCTATGGTCATCAGGGATATTGGTCCATAATTTGTGTGTGTGTCATTGTCTTGTTTTGGTATCAGGATAATAGTGACCTTGTGGAGAATTTTTGAGAGACTTCCTTTTCAATTTTTTGGACTAGTTCTAGGAAATTGGAATTAGTCCTTGAAGTGTTTTGTATAATTCGGATGTAAAGCCATTATGCCCTGAAATGTTTCTTCCATGAGAGACTTTTTTTAATGGCAAAGAAGAGATTTACTTAGCTCATGGTTTTTATGTTCAAGGCCAGGGCGCTGACATCAGCTCAGTTCTGGTGAGGACCCTCTCTGTGGCTGCATCACATCCGATTGGGTTACAGTGGTGGGAGTGTGTGAGGGCAAGCGCTTTGTCTGAAATAGGAGCAGCAGGAGTGGAGGGCCCAGGCTGCTCCTCTATAACAACACTCTTGGGAGCACTGTGAGGTGTTCTGGGAGGACCTCCTTCTGAGTGCACGTCCCCACCGGGCCCCTGCTCTTACGAGTCCCCCCTCACTTCCCAAATGGCCACCATAGCCAGGACTGAGCCAGGCTAACGCCAGGAGCCAGGAGCTCCATCCAGGCTTCCCGTGTGGGTGGCTGTCTGCTGCTGCCTTCCCAAGCATGTTCGCAGGAAGCTGGCATCCCAGGCAGTGGATTAACCTACTGTGCCACAGTACTGGCCTCCAAGATCCAATCTGTTCAAGTCAGGTTTGTTACCGATACGTAAGAATGTTTTCCTACAATTTTCTCCGTTATTTTCTGAGTTCTGTTTCTGCCTCTGTTATTGTCTTTGTGAGTTGGTGGTGTTCTCTGGTGATGAGGTTTGGTTTTCTCCCTGGGGTTTCTCCATTACCAGTGAGCTTTATTGTCACGGTTTTGTGATGGTAGTTACTGTCCTTTGGCGTCCAGGTGGACTGCTCCCTTAGGTGTTTCTTATAAGGCTGGGGAGTCCCTCAGGTTTTGGTCGTCTGTTCCTAATTTCTGAAGAATAGCTTTGCTGCATATGGTGTTCCTGGTTGGCATTTCTTTTTCTTTCAGGACTTTAAATATATCATCCCATTATCATATGGCCTGTAAGGATTTTTGTTGAGAAATGTGCCGTTAGTCTAATGAGGAATGCCTAATTGCTTGATGCTCGTCTCTTGCTGTTTTTAGTGTTCCCTTTGTCTTTGACTTTTGGCAATTTACCTATAATATACAGGGGCCCAAGCACTTGGACCATCTTCTACTGCTGTCCCAGGCCATAGCAGAGAGCTGGATCGGAAGTGGAGCAGCTGGATCTTGAACCTAGTGTCCATATGGGACGTGGGCACT
Organism: Oryctolagus cuniculus; assembly: GCF_051225735.1. Taxonomy (NCBI): domain Eukaryota; kingdom Metazoa; phylum Chordata; class Mammalia; order Lagomorpha; family Leporidae; genus Oryctolagus; species Oryctolagus cuniculus. The sequence continues at coordinate 140,287,070 of NC_142874.1, forward strand.
GCAGGCGGTGGCTTTATCTGCTATACTACAGCACCCGCCCCGTTTAATATACTTTGGAGCCGGCATCACAGCTCAATAGGCTAATCCTCCACCTGCAGTGCTGGCACACCCGGTTCTAGTCCCGGTCAGGGTGCCGGATTCTGTCCTGGTTGCCCCTCTTCCAGGCCAGCTCTCTGCTGTGGCCCGGGAGTGCAGTGGAGGATGGCCCAAGCACTTGGGCCCTCCACCCCATGGGAGACCAGGAGAAGCACCTGGCTTCTGGCTTCGGATCAGCGCGATGCACCGGCTGCAGCGTGGCAGCAATTGGAGGGTGAACCAACAGCAAAGGAAGACCTTTCTCTCTGTCTCTCTCTCTCACTGTCCACTCTGCCTGTCAAAAATAAATAAATAAAAAAAATTATATATATACTTTGGAGAAGTTCTTTCTTGGTGAGTGTAGACACTTGGGAATTTTTCAATTATTATCTTGTTAAATAGGTTTTTAATGCCTTTTCTCTTTCTGGAACCTCCATAATGTAAATTGTTCATTTAATAATGTCCTGTAAGTCTCAAGGGCTCTATCTATCTATCTTTATTTTATTATTATTTTTTTTTTTGACAGAGTGGACAGTGAGAGAGAGAGACAGAGAGAAAGGTCTTCCTTTGCCGTTGGTTCACCCTCCAATGGCTGCCACGGCCGGCGCACTGCGGCCTGTACACCGCGCTGATCCGATGGCAGGAGCCAGGTGCTTCTCCTGGTCTCCCATGGGGTGCAGGGCCCAAGCACTTGGGCCATCCTCCACTGCACTCCCGGGCCACAGCAGAGAGCTGGCCTGGAAGAGGGGCAATCAGGACAGACTCCAGCGCCCCGACCGGGACTAGAACCCAGTGTGCCGGCGCGGTAAGGCGGAGGATTAGCCTAGTGAGCCACAGCGCCGGCCTAATTATCTTACTTTAAAGACCTGTATTCAAGCTTAGAAATTCTTCTAACTGGTCTAGTCTGTCACTGAATATCTCAATTATGTTTTTTATTTCATTGATAGAATTTTTCAGCTCTGTGATTTTTATTTAGTTCTTTTATGACTCCAGCTCTTTGTTGAATTTCTCAATAGTATTAGGAATTGTTGGCCTCATTTCAGTGAATCAGGTATCTATTTTCTCTTGCATGTTGCTGTTTCCTTAGAGCAAGTATTCAGAACTTGTCCTCTGGCGTTTGTTGGTTTCTCCCATTGGGGTCTACTGCTGTACGATACTGTGCTCCTTTAAAGAGATCACGTGTCCTTGCCGCTCATGCTTCTTTGCCCTCTGCTGGTTTTGCACTTCCAGTGTATCCTTGCTGCTCATGCTTCTGTGTCCCTCTGCTGGTTTTGCACTTCCGGTGTAGCCGTTGTCTCTTCCAATCTTATGGAGCAGCTTCCAGAGGAGGTTTTCCTTTATGGGGATGTGGGTGTCCGTTTGACGATTGCTTTGGCTGGGTGTCCGTTTGACGATCGCTTTGGCCTTGGTTCTGAGTGCGTGCAGTGGTGTAGCCTCCATGTAATTTCTAAGCTATGGCTCACGTCAGCGTTGTCTGCGCCTGCAGCCGTGTTTGCCACCGTGGTCTAGGCTGCAGATGTTGTCGAGGCAGTGGTGTGGCCTTGCCGTAGACATGGCGTCCAGAGCTGGATTCTCAGTCCCCGGGGAGGCTGGTGCGAATCATGCTGAGGCTTCTGGTGCTCGCACCTGGGGTCAGGAGCTGAGAACCACAGGGAAACCTGTCCCCAGGCCTCCCGAAGTGAGCCCTGGTGGTGTCAGGCCCATCCCTGGTCCCATGGTCACTGGTCATGGAGTGTCCAGTCCCCAGGCCTCCTGAAGTGAGCCTGGGTGGTGTCAGGCCTCATCCCTGGTCCCATGGTCACTGGTCATGGAGGGTCCAGTCCTCAGGCCTCCTGAAGTGAGCCTGGTGGTGTCAGGGCCACATCCCTGGTACCATGGTCACTGGTCAGGAGGGTCCAGTCCCCAGGCCTCCCGAAGTGAGCCCTGGTGGTGTCCGGGCCCATCTCTGGTCCCGTGGACACTGGTCAGGAGTGTCCAGTCCCCAGGCCTCCCGAAGTGAGCCCTGGTGGTGCCGGGCCGCATCCCTGGTCCCGTGGACACTGGTCATGGAGTGTCCAGTCCCCAGGCCTCCCGAAGTGAGCCCTGGTGGTGTTGGGGCCATCCCTGGTCCCGTGGACACTGGTCAGGAGTGTCCAGTCCCCAGGCCTCCCGAAATGAGCCTGGTGGTGCCGGGCCGCATCCCTGGTCCCATGGGTGTCCAGTCCTCAGCCCTGCTAGGCCAGCGGCAGTGGAGCCTGGGTTTGGGTAGGGGCAGCCCTGGTTGTGGCACAGGGGACACTGCGAGGCCTGAGCAGGCCCTGCGAGGTGACTGCCAGTGGGGCCTGCACTCGTGGTGGCAGCCACAGTCCTGGAGGTGCAGGATGTGAGGGGGCGAACGCTGGCCCCAGGGCTTCTGGAAGCGGGAGCCGTGAGGCTGGGGCCGGTGTGGCCCCGGGACGTGACGGACTCTGGCAGGGACTCGGTCTGAAGCTGGCCCTGCTGCAGCAGCTGGGTTCTGGGCGCGGGTGGGAGGTGCTTGCTGGAGTCCGTCCCTGGAGCACAGCCCTGTGGGCCCCCAGGCTGCTCCTCCCACTGCAGTGAAGCCTGTGGGAACGTGGAGCCCTGCTGTGGTCGGGGTCCTGGTCTGCGGTGCGCGCCCCTCTGCCCAGCAGTGTGGGGTTCCCCGGCTGGGGAGCCAGGCTCGGTGCTCGGGTGCCCTGTTCCTCTCTCTGCTGCCTGGGGCCCCGGCCCCCCCTGACCAGAGCTCCCCGAGGCTGCTCCCAGGCACACGCCTCCTCGCCACCCCCACCCCAGCATGCCCCCCTTCGCCACCCCCCCCCCCCCCCCGTCTAGGGAGGCCCTCTCTCAGACCCCTCCCCAGGACGCGCTCCCTAGGCCCCCCTCCCGAGGGAGGTTCCTCCCTCACTGCGGTGGGAGCAGCGCGGGGCACCTCTTCACCTCTAGTCTCGCTCTGAATTCCGGCTCTCTCCTTTCCCTCTGCCTCCCCGTCTTCTGTCTTCCTTTTAAAGAAGGAGCTGTATTGTGCGTATCGAGGTTCCCAGCATGGTGTGTGTGCGTGTACAGATAGTAAGGCGGTCCCTGCCCGCACTCCTGGCGTACTGCAGTGGTCGCTACGCTGAACAGGGACCGCACATGTCACCGCGGTCGCTTTTCTGCGTGTGGCAAGCGCAGCTAGAATCTGCTTCCTGAGAACAGTGTCCTTGCGCAGGACAGCATCGTTCCTGTCGTCCTCACGCTGTGCTGCCTGTCAGGTGTGGCTGCTGCTTGTGCACTGACCAGAGCCTTCCCTCTTCCTTCCCCCATACCTGCCTCCCGTGACCACTGTTGAGTTCTCTGCTCCCGTCCCACCCGTCAGCGAGGCCCTGCAGCGTTTCTGGTTCTGGGTCAGGCGTGATCCACTCAGTGTGATGGCTCCCGGTGCATCCACCTTGCGGCACATGTCAGGCCCTCCTTCTTCGAGGCTGGATAACGTTCCGCCACATGCATGCTGGTGGGTTCCGCGTGTCCTGTATCCACTTGCCCACCAGCAGACACTGAGGTTGTCCCTCTGTCTGGGCTGTCGTGCGTAGTGAATGATGCTGCCTTCACCGTATGTGGTTGTGCACGGTGGATGACGCAGGGAATGTGGGCGCGTCTTCTCTGCCAGCTGCCGCGTGTCCCCTGCGGGAGGCTCACTGGGCAGACGGGCTGTTCCTGGTTTCTGGAGGAGCCGCGGTGCCGTCGCCCAGGAAGGCTGCAGCAGTCTGCATCCCCTTTCCTCCACAGCCTCACGGACGTGGGTGGGTCTCTGGGATCACAGCCGTCCTCACCGCTGTCAGACGACGTCTCTCTGTGTGTCAGGTGACGTCTCTCTCTGTGTCAGGTCACGTCTCTCTGTGTCAGACGACATCTCTCTGTGTCAGACGACGTCTCTCTGTGTGTCAGATGATGTCTCTGTGTCAGACGATGTCTCTCTGTGTCAGGTCACGTCTCTCTGTGTCAGGTGATGTTTCTCTGTGTCAGGTGACGTCTCTGTGTCAGACGACGTCTCTCTGTGTGTTAGGTGACGTCTCTCTGTGTCAGGTGACGTCTCTGTGTTAGACGACATCTCTCTGTGTCAGACGACGTCTCTCTGTGTCAGGTGACGTCTCTCTCTGTGTCAGGTCACGTCTCTCTCTGTGTCAGGTGACGACTCTCTGTGTGTCAGATGACATCTCTGTCATGACGTCTCTGTGTGTCAGGTGACGTCTCTCTGTGTCAGATGAGGTATCTCTATGTCAGGTGACGTCTCTGTCAGGTGACGTCTCTGTGTCAGGTGACAGAGCTTTTGGTCCGGGCAGCGTCAAGCCCGGAGCTCAGGATTCTTCTTCGTGGAGACTGCGAGCCGAGGGGGCCCTCCCGGTGAGGGGAAGGTTTTCCCGCTCGGAGCCGAGCCCGTCTGGGGAGACGGGAGGAGCCCCATCCTTCTCCTGTGTGGGCACCGAGTCTTGTGCTCGCTGTGGTGGCTGGTGTCCTCCAGGCCCGGGGGTGCGAATGCAGTCTGTACTCACCGTGTGCTCGTTGTCCGTGGGGCGCAGTGCTGGGCCCTCCAGTGGGCTCCCTTGCTTCTAGTGCACTGGAGCCCCGCGGGCGGCGTTGGGGGGAGGCCGTGGCCGCGAGTGGGCGGCGTGGGGCGAGGCCGTGAGTGGGTGGCGTGGGGAGGAGGCCGCGAGCGGGCAGCATGGGGGGGAGGCCGCGGCCGCGAGTGGGCGGCGTGGGGCGAGGCCGTGAGTGGGTGGCGTGGGGAGGAGGCCGCGAGCGGGCAGCGTGGGGGGGAGGCCGCGGCCGCGAGTGGGCGGCGTGGGGGGGAGGCCGTGAGTGGGCGGCGTGGGGGGGAGGCCGTGAGTGGGCGGCGGTGGGGGGGAGGCCGCGGCCGCTAGTGGCCGCGAGCAGGCAGCGTCTTTGCTGAGAGGCCACCTAGAGAGCAGGCCCCCCTGCCAGGTGGGGCGGGCCTGCCGTGGAAACGCTGCTTCCCAGACAGCCGGGCCCGCCGTGAGCGCCTGCTCTCTGCTGGGTTTATGAATGTCCAGGCGGTGTTTAAGTTAATCCCGGGAAGGCTGCGTTTCCCAGGAAGGCTGAGCCCTGAGTGTTCCTGGCGGTGTTGGGTTTCACTGTGCTGTGTAGCTCTGGGGTGAGCTGTTTGTTTTCTGTGGTGACCCCTGATCTTGCTGCGGTCCGTGCTCGCCTCCGCGGGTGCACCCCGTGTCTGCATTCTGAGCCCCTTTGGCGGAGTTGGCTCTCAGAATTAAAGTGTTCTCTTCACCTTCGCTTCTGGTTCCACCTTTGTAATGCTGAAGAGCTGAAAAAAAAGGTCTGTGTAACAAGAACCATTGTATGTAAAGGACGTCCCAGAGGATTCTCTCCGGAATTTATGGTGTCATAAAAACGGCCGTCAGCCCCCAGCTGGGCCTTGTCCGCGCTGGCTGTGCAGATGGCCGCGTGCGCTGCCCTCGCGGTCCCGGGGCAGATTCATCATCTCTGCGTAGTGTCTGCCAGTCGTCACCTTCGGGGGTTCTCCTCGCGTCCGGCTTGAATCTCTCCACCTGCGTGGAGCCGCGCTTCTCTGCCCCCTGACCTCGGCTGCGGTGGGAAGTGGGCAGTGAGCATCACTCTGCTGCTTCATGCGTGCGAGGCCGTTCCTCACCCAAGGATCAAATCCGTGGTAGCGGTCAGATCACACTTCCTGGGGGAAATATAGGTCCGTCCACTTCACAGGAAACACACTCTACTTTGTTTTAGAACAAAAGAATATTTAAAATGTAACACTAGCCAAGTCTTCTAGAAGATTTGAACGACAATCTGTGTGTAACACAAAGTGAGTGTACCATGTTCCCTTTCCTCCTTTGTGGTCCCCGGGCACATTTCTTCTAAAATTTACTTTATTTGTTTGAAAGTCGGGGGGTGGGGAGAGCCAGGAAAAGGAGAGAGAGAGAAAAAGAAAGAGACGCATACACACGCAGAGAAGACAGAGACACATAGAGAGACAGAAAAGACAGGAAAAAACACACCTACACAGAGAGAAGACACACACACACATACACAGAGAGAGAAGACCAAGGAGAAGACTGAGACCTATACACGCACACACACACAGACAAGCACAGGTTGAGAGAGAAGACAGAGACACACATGCACGCAGAGAGAAGACTAAGGAGAAGACTGAGACACATCCACACACACAGACAGACAGACATGCACAGATTGAAAGACAGAAGCACACGCATACACAGAGAAGACCAAGACACACACACACACACACACATGCACACACGCACAGATTGAGAGAGAAGCCAGAGACACACACGCATAACCAGAGAGAAGGCACACACGAACACACATACCTACACATACACAGAGAGAAGACGGAGGGGAAGACCGAGAGACGTAAACACACACACACACACACACACACACACACACACTGCATACACACACAGAAAAGACAGACCCCCACAGACTGAGAGAGAGAGAGAGAGGGAGATTTTCTGTGCACCGATTCACTGCCCAAGTGGCTGCCCCAGCTGGGGCTGGGCCAGACTGGCGCCGGGAGCCTGGAGCTCATCTTGGTCTCCCACATGGGTGGCAGGGACCCAGGTACGCTGGTCGTCTTGTGCTGCCCCCTCAGGCAGCCAGGCCTTGACCTAGCCTCCCGATGCGGGATGCCTGGCGCCAGCAGCCACTTCATCTGCTGCCCGCAGCGCCGGCCCCTTCCTGTGACCTTCCAGGTGGATTCCTGTGTAGTTAGACTGTCAGTGAGAAGCCGTGGGAGAGGACACGCTGACAGTGTGGCACTGCGTTTTCCCGTGTGCTGTTTCTCCCACCCGTGTTCGAGCCTTGGCTGCCCAGCCTGAAGTGCCGAGTGGGAAGCTTCTGCATGCAGGCGTGCTTCAGCTGAGCCCCGCGTGTCCACTCAGAAATCACGTGGAGTGGAATTCCATTTACCGTGTGTGAGGGGGCTGGCTCAACCGTGGAGAAGCACTTGGCAGTGCTGCTGGGAGCCCAGCGTCCACTGCACTGCAGTTCCAGTCTGGGTGTGTAAGCAGTAGACATGGGTGCACGTGCTAGAATGTTCCCCGTCGTTTACCACGGTGCCAAGCCTAGAGGATCAGTGTCCCTCAGCAGTAGCCACACAGAGCAGTAGAGCCCAGGAACCAGGAAAATGGCAACCGTGGGTGATGTCGAGCGGAAAAAGCCGGGCAGCACAGAGCCACAGGGGCCGCCTGCTTCTGTGAGGTTCACAGGCACACGCAGCGCCCTCTGTCCTGATGGAGACGGGAGGCGGGGCAGCCTGGGTGGTGTGCTGGGCTGGCCATGTCCTCCGCGTGCATCTGCATGGTGAATGCGTGGACAGAAGAATGTGGAGAGGCCCTGCAGACTGTGTGCTCCCCCTGTGGGTGCAGCCTCACCCCTCCCTGGGCTGTGTACTCCCCCTGTGGGTGCAGCCTCGCCCCCTCCCTGGGCTGTGTGCTCCCCCTGTGGGTACAGCCTCACCCCCTCCCCAGGCTGTGTGCTCCCCCTGTGGGTGCAGCCTGGCCCCCTCCCCAGGTTGTGTGCTCTCCCTGTGGGTGCAGCCTCACCCCTCCCAAGGCTGTGTGCTCTCCCTGTGGGTACAGCCTCACCCCTCCCCAGGCTGTGTGCTCCCCCTGTGGGTACAGCCTCACCCCATCCCCAGGCTGTGTGCTCCCCCTGTGGGTGCAGCCTGGCCCCCTCCCCAGGCTGTGTGCTCTCCCTGTGGGTGCAGCCTCACCCCTCCCCAGGCTGTGTGCTCTCCCTGTGGGTGCAGCCTCACCCCTCCCCAGGCTGTGTGCTCCCCCTGTGGGTGCAGTCTGACCCCTCCCCGGGCTGTGTGCTCCCCCTGTGGATACAGCCTCACCCCTCCCCAGGCTGTGTGCTCTCCCTGTGGGTGCAGCCTCACCCCTCCCAAGGCTGTGTGCTCTCCCTGTGGGTACAGCCTCACCCCATCCCCAGGCTCTGTGCTCCCCCTGTGGTGCAGCCCCGCCCCCACCCCAGGCTGTGTGCTCCCCCTGTGGGTGCAGCCTCACCCCCTACCCGGGCTGTGTGCTCCCCTTGTGGATACAGCCTCACCCCCTCCCCAGGCTGTGTGCTCTCCTTGTGGGTGCAGCCTCACCCCTCCCCAGGCTGCTTGTTCCCCCTGTGGGTGCAGTCTCACCCCTCCCCAGGCTGCGTGCTCCTCCTGTGGGTGCAGTCTCACCCCTCCCCAGGCTGTGTGCTCCCCCTGTGGGTGCAGCCTCACCCCTCCCCAGGCTGTTTGCTCCCCCTGTGGGTGCAGCCTCACCCATCCCCAGGCTGTGTGCTCTCCCTGTGGGTGCAGCCTCACCCCTCCCCAGGCTGTGTGCTCTCCCTGTGGGTGCAGTCTCACCCATCCCCAGGCTGTGTGCTCCCCCTGTGGGTGCAGCCTCACCCCTCCCCAGGCTGTGTGCTCCCCCTGTGGGTGCAGTCTCACCCCTCCCCAGGATGTGTGCTCTCCCTGTGGGTGCAGCCTCACCCCTCCCCAGGCTGTGTGCTCCCCCTGTGGGTGCAGTCTCACCCCTCCCCAGGCTGTGTGCTCCCCCTGTGGATACAGCCTCACCCCTCCCCATGCTGTGTGCTCCCCCTGTGGGTGCAGTCTCACCCCTCCCCAGGCTGTGTGCTCCCCCTGTGGGTGCAGCCTCACCCCCACCCCATGCTGTGTGCTCTCCCTGTGGGTACAGCCTCACCCCATCCCCAGGCTGTGTGCTCCCCCTGTGGGTGCAGTCTCACCCCTCCCCATGCTGTGTGCTCCCCCTGTGGGTGCAGCCTCACCCCTCCCCAGGCTGTGTCCTCCCCCTGTGGGTGCAGCCTCACCCCTCCCCAGGCTGTGTTCTCCCCCTGTGGGTGCAGCCTCACCCATCCCCAGGCTGTGTGCTCTCCCTGTGGGTGCAGCCTCACCCCCTACCCGGGCTGTGTGCTCCCCCTGTGGATACAGCCTCACCCCTCCCCAGGCTGTTTGCTCCCCCTGTGGGTGCAGCCTCACCCATCCCCAGGCTGTGTGCTCTCCCTGTGGGTGCAGCCTCACCCCTCCCAGGCTGTGTGCTCTCCCTGTGGGTGCAGCCTCACCCCTCCCCAGGCTGCTTGCTCCCCCTGTGGGTGCAGCCTCACCCCTCCCCAGGCTGTGTGCTCCCCCTGTGGGTGCAGCCTGGCCCCCTCCCCATGCTGTGTGCTCTCCCTGTGGGTGCAGCCTCACCCATCCCCAGGCTGTGTGCTCTCCCTGTGGGTGCAGCCTCACCCCCTACCCAGGCTGTGTGCTCCCCCTGTGGATACAGCCTCACCCCTCCCCAGGCTGTGTGCTCCCCCTGTGGGTGCAGTCTCACCCCTCCCCAGGCTGTGTGCTCTCCCTGTGGTTGCAGTCTCACCCCCTCCCCAGGCTGTGTGCTCTCCCTGTGGGTGCAGCCTCACCCCTCCCAGGCTGTGTGCTCTCCCTGTGGGTGCAGCCTCACCTCTCCCCAGGCTGTGTGCTCTCCCTCTGGGTGCAGCCTCACCCCACCCCAGGCTGCGTGCTCCCCCTGTGGGTGCAGCCTCACCCCTCCCCAGGCTGTGTGCTCTCCCTGTGGGTGCAGCCTCACCACTCCCCAGGCTGCTTGCTCTCCCTGTGGGTGCAATCTCACCCCAGGCTGCGTGCTCCCCCTGTGGGTGCAGCCTCACCCCTCTCCAGGCTGTGTTCTCCCCCTGTGGGTGCAGCCTCACCCCTCCCCATGCTGTGTGCTCCCCCTGTGGGTGCAGTCTCACCCCTCCCCGGGCTGCGTGCTCCCCCTGTGGGTGCAACCTCATCCCTCCCTGGGCTGCGTGCTCCCCCTGTGGGTGCAGGCTCACCCCTCCCCAGGCTGTGTTCTCCCCCTGTGGGTGCAGCCTCACCCCTTCCCAGGCTGTGTGCTCCCCCTGTGGGTGCAACCTCACCCCTCCCCGGGCTGCGTGCTCTCCCTGTGGGTGCAGCCTCGCCCCCTCCCCAGGCTGCGTGCTCCCCCTGTGGGTGCAGCCTCACCCCTCCCCAGGCTGTGTGCTCCCCCTGTGGGTGTAGCCTGGCCCCCTCCCCAGGCTGTGTGTCTCATGTTCCTCTGGACAAGGGGCTCTCTGTCTGCTGCGGGGCCTGTGACTGTATTTATACACTACATAACGTGACCTTTCTTATATGCGATCTTTTTCATTTAGGTATGGGGTTTCCCTTTGGGGCACTAAAGATGTTCTGAATTTATATGCTGTTGATGTGTGCATAACTGAACACAGCAGAAATCCGCAGACCTGTACACTGTGTGCATGGATTTCAGGGCTGGCACGGTGCTGCAGCGGGCTAAGCTGCTGCCTGGGACGCGGCGTCCCACCCTAGAGCGCCACTTCAAGTTTTGGCTGCTCTGCTTCTGACGCGGCTCCCTGATGATGGGCCTGGGAAGGCAGCAGAAGATGGCCCAGTGCTGGCGTCCCCGCCAACCCTGTGGGAGACCTGGCTTCGGCGTGGCCCAGCCCTGGCCAGAGCAGCCGTTTGGGCACTGAATCAGTGTATGGAGGGTACCCTGCCCCTCTTCTCCCTCTCTCTCTGTCACTCTGCCTTTCAACATAAATCAATGTATGTTTTCAATAAAGAAGGGAGAGAATTTTGAAGTGCGCGTTGTGGCACAGCAGCTTACTCCATCTCCTGGGCCGCTGGTACCCCCTGTCAGACTGCTCGTTCTGGTCACAGCTCCCTGCTTCCAACTCAGCTTCCCGTGAAGGCGCCTGAGAGAGCAGTGGATGATGGCCCAGGCACTTGCGTTACCGTCACCCTGTGGAGGACCTGCAGGGAGTTCTGAGCTGCTGGCGTCAGCCTGGCGCAGGCTCAGCTGTTGTGGGCGTTTGGGAAGTAACCCAATAGATGGACGATCTCTCTGTCTCTGTCACTCTTCCTTTATAAATAAATACATCTTTAAAAAAAAGTGAATGTCTTGGTATATGAGAATCCTTCAAAAAGTTTGTAAGAAGTTAAATTTAAAAATCAGTTCATTTGGGTGCAGAAACACTGAAATTCATGCATATAAGCCATATTCGAAGTCTGCTGGGAGGGGCTGAGGGTTGACACCGTGGTCAGGCTGCTGCTCAGGTGCCTGCGCCCCACATTGGGGTGCCTAGATACGAGTGCTGGCACGGCCTCCCGTCCAGTCCATTGCTGGACATCACACCCTGGGAGGCAGCAGGCAGTGGCTCAAGTGCCCTGGTCCCTGACACCCATGTGGAAAACCCGGATTGACCTCCTGGATGGAGTTTCCAGCTTCTAGCTTCAGCTGGACACCCAGCCCTGGATATCATGGGCGTTTGGGGAGTGAATCAATGATCAACACTTGGAAGCTCTCTGTCTTTTTGCTTTTGAAACAAATAAAAATCAGTAAATTTAAAAACAACTCTTTGTAAAATGCGTATTATGCAAAAACTGCGCATGAATGCTAAAATTGCTTTGCACTTAAGATAAACTTAAAATGTTTGTTTATTTTTCATTGTTCTGAAAAGTAGGGTGAGAGTGAGAATGAGACAGATAAAGAGAGAAAGATTTTTTATCCATCAGTTCACTTCCCAAATGCCTGCAACAGCCGGGGTAGGCCAGGCTGAAGCCAGAAGCCTGGAACTCCACCCAGACCTCACAGGTGGGCGGCAGCAGCCCAGGGACTTAACCGTTACCTGCCGCCCCCAGGATGCACCAGCAGGAAGCTGGACTGGGAGTGGGGTAGCCAGACCTTGGGCTGACACTCTGATGTGGAATGTAGCTGTTGCAGGCTGTGGCTCAGCCTGCTATGCCACGGTGCCTGCTCAATTTTTAACTTTTTAAAAGTCTCTTCATATGAATTACATCTCAATAAAGCTGTGATTTTTTTTAAAGAGCTCTTGGAAATTAGAGAGATGGTTGTGAAGATAATCTAGCCAGCCGAAAGGTTAAAGATAGATCAAGAAAATCTTACATGATCTTTGATTTCTGGGAATATGAGTCGTCGTCTTCTTCTTCTTTTTTTTTTTTTTGACAGGCAGAGTTAGAGAGAGACAGAGAGAAAGGTCTTCCTTCCGTTGGTTCACCCCGCCAAATGGCTGCTATGGCTGGAGCTGCGCCGATCTGAAGCCAGGAGCCAGGTGCATCTCCTGGTCTCCCATGGGGTGCAGGGCCCAAGCACTTGGGCCATCCTCCACTGCACTCCCGGGCCACAGCAGAGAGCTGGCCTGGAAGAGGCGCAACCAGGACAGAATCCGGCACCCCAACTGGGACTAGAACCCGGGGTGCCAACGCCACAGGTGGAGGATTAGCCTAGTGAGCTGCAGCGCCGGCCGGAATGTGAGTCTTGAAACAGAGATCTGCTCATTCAGATTCTGTACACTGGGCTTCATTCATGTTGGGGGAATGCAAGGAACAAAAACATGCATTGTCAGGATGAGTATTTCCTGTATCAGGGCCTTGGTTTTTAAAGATCCATTCACTAAATGTACGGTTTTACACAGCATTTCTGATAGTTGCTGCCTCCTCCGATCTGAACAGCTACAGGTTTAAGTCACACCAGGCACTGACTACTGTTTATTTTCAGAAAGACTTCTGTACCTGGGGGGCGTGCGGCACGGCAGGGTAAGCTGGTGCCGGATGCCCGCATCCTGTGTCGGCGTGCCGGCTTCAATTCCAGCTCCTCTGCTTCCCACCCAGCCTTCTGCTAACACATCCTAGGCCCCTGGGAGACCAGGATGCGGCGCTGGCGCCTGGCTTTGGCCTGACCGGATTCGGCCCTGGCTGTTGTAGGCATTTGGGGAGTGAACCAGCAGGTGATGATCTCCGTCTCTCTGTTGCTGTGCTTTTCAGAACATGCAAATAAGTAAATAAACATTTTTTAAAAAAATTATATACATTTAGATATTTTAAATATATTTTACCAAACAATACAAAATTTTAAGAAAACTCATTTGTTAGGTGTGCACTACTTCCAAGAGTAAAAACTCTATAATGCATTTGGAGCCAACTGAGGTATGTATTGTAAGGTTACAGAAAATTTCAAAATATACTAAATTCTTTTATTTTCCAAACCTGTGCCTTTCCCCCAAGAAATAATTTTATTTTCATGTTTTATAAAATGTGTAGAATTGATGGTTCTTCAAGTTTTGTGTTGTTCTCTTAGCCAAATTGAAATTGGAAACGTTTCTTCTTTGCTTCTTTGTTTCTTTCTCTCTCTCTCTCTCTCTCTTTTTTTTAAAGATTTATTTATTTATCTGAAAGGCAGATTTACAGAGAGGCAGAGGCGGAGAGAGAGAGGTCTTCCCTCTGCTTTTTTACTCCCCAAATACCCTCAATGGCCAGAGCTGTGCCAATGTGAAGCCAGGAGCCAGGAGCTTCTTCCGGGTCTGCCATGCGGGTGTAGGGACCCAAGGACCTGGGCCACGTTCCACTGCTTCCCCAGGCCACAGCAGAGAGCTGGGTTGGAAGTGGAGCAGCCGAGACTCAAACTAGTACCCGTGTAGGATGCTGGCACTGCATGCAACGGCTTTACCCGCTATGCCACAGCGTTGGCCCCATTTCTTTCTTAAAGATAGAATAAGTAAATACAAACCTAGTCACTGTTCTTACTGGAAACCCACTTGGCCAGAGCAGGTTGTCGTCTCCCAGGCTGCTGCCACGCAGCTCCTGGTCTTGTAGGGCAGCTTCCGCTTTATGGCTCCTCAGACGGGCTTGCGAAAGCTTTCTGGGCTGACATCTGGGCAGCGCCACATGACTCTGCCTGACCGTGTCCTTAGGTGTGTGTCCTGCGAGCATGAAGAGGTGGCCGTCCCTCAGGTTTTACACACCCGGTCCTAGGTGCCTGCTCTCTTAGTCCATGCGACACAGTGCCTTTACCGCAGTGGCTGGGCTCGCCACAGTAGCTTTGGTAATTCCGCTTGTCTTCTGCAAGGTTGATTCGACTTAAATTTTGAAAATGTCGCCAGCCTATATATGTTTGTACAGATCTGCTTCATTTATTTGAAAGGCAGAGTTACAGAGAAGGAGAGCGAGAGAGGGAGGGAGGGAGGGAGGGAGAGAGAAGGAGAGGGAGAGAGTAAGAGGGAGGGAGGGAGGGAGGGAGATCAAAGCCTTCCCTCCGCTGATTGGCTCCCCAAATGGCAGCAGTGTCTGGGACTGGGCCAGGCTGAAGCCAGGGCCCTGGGGCTCCATCCAGATCTCCCCAGTGTGTGGCAGGGGCCCACACGTTTTGATCATTATGCACTGCTTTCCCAAGCACATCAGAAGGGAACTAGATTGGACGTGGAGCAGCCGGACTTGGACTGGTGCTCCTGTCAGAGCGTCCATGTGAAGTATTTACGTCACAGTCAGCAGATGATGGGTTCTAGGGGAAGAACTGCTTTGCTGGCTTGTCTGATGCAGTGCTCATGCTGTGTGTGGGAGCAGGGTGCCTGAAGGGGGCGCAGTGGGGCGGCTCTGGTGAACAAGAGCTCCGTCAGCAGGTGCTGTGCTGCCGGCTGTCCTGTTGGGGGACTGTTGGGGAAAGTGGACCCAGACTCAGTTTCTCCTGCTGTGCATTCATAGCAGGGGTCACTGAGCCCAGGTGGGTTGGGTTTTCCCCAGCTCCAGCCAGGGAGCAGGTGCCTTTGCTCTCTGTGGCCCAGAGGGCCCCAACACTTGCTGTCCCTTAGGAAAGAGCTACAGGAGTAATGAGCTAGGAACCCATGGAAGAAAACCCAAATGGGGCTTATCGGAGCGTCCCAGAAATGTGCTCTTTCGTTTCTCTAGAGAACCAGTGCTGGACGTGAATGTGGTGGCTGAGTCTGTCCGGCCAGGGAATGCCAGCAGTATAAAACTCAGTTATGTTTTGTGGCTGGAAACACTCCTGAACTGCAAATGAACATATGCTGTTACCGTGGGTCAGGCGTGTGAGTGGATCCCGGATGGCTTTCTCCGATGGTTTCCGTTCCCTGCTGTCTCTCACGGAAGGACTGTTTGTACGCTGAACCTCCCAAATTCCTCTTTCGGGTGAGCAGATGGGATCAGTGAGGCAGGCTTTCACATTTCCACGGCATTTCCCATTTTTCCCGGACAGCACTGGCCATAGTGATGATTAAGCGGTTACTTGTGTGAGTGTTGGGTGGATGTGTGTCTTGGGAGACTAAGCTCTCTGTGTTTAGGAACCACACTGCCATCACCTGCCATGCAAGGTATAAACAAATAGGTGGAGCTCATGGCAGTCTCAAGATCTGAACTCATTTTATGTGAAGATTTGTTTTCATGTGCTTAATGTAATAGGTGTCAGAGTACATCCTGTGCAGAAACATTAATCATTTGTACAGAGTCCCTGTGCTTACGGAGGAATGATATGGACTAGGCTAGGCTGATTAGGAGAGTGTCATGGAGCTGTCTTCTCTCTCTCTCTCCCTCTCTCTTTTTTTTTTATTTTAAGATTTTTTGAAATTTATTTGAAAGGCAGGGTTATAGACAGAGAGGGAGAGACACACACACACACAGAGAGAGAGAGAGAGAGAGAGAGAGATCTTCCATCTGTTGTTCACTCCCCAAATGAACACAATGGTCAGGGCTGGGCCATACTGAAGCCAGGAGCCAGGAGCTTCTTCCGGGTCTCCCGCGTGGGTGCAGGGCCCAAGCACTGGGGCCGTGTTGCACTCCTTTCCCAGGCCACAGCAGGGAGGCAGATTGAAAGTGAAGCAGCTGGACTCGCACTGGCTTCCACATGGGGTGTCGGCACTGCAGGCAGTGGCTCTCGCTGTTCCCCAGTGCCAGCCCCCTCTTCCTTACTTCTTGGCTGCCAGGACAGGGGTTTTTCTGTGAAATGATGCAGCAAGAGCACTGGCAGAAAAATACATGTTGAATCAATGAATTGATAGTCACAGTCAATGATACTCATAACTTATTAGTCAGAAATAAAACAGCCTAATGAAAAGATGGGTGAAAGATCTTAATGGAGACGTCACCAGAAAAGATACAGGATGTCGACTAAGCTGGTGAGCAGGTGCTCAGCACTGCTGGTCACCAGGGAAATGCAGATGAAGACCATAGCGTCACACCTGTCCACCTCTTAGAATGCCTGGGGTGAAAATGACTGGCAGACCGAGTGTGGGTGCGTGTTTCAGACTCTCACAGGCCAGCTCTGGAAATCAGTTTGCCAGTGTCTTATAAAACTGAGCATGTACTTAGCATATGACCCAGCAACGCACACCTAGGGTGTTATCCATGAACAAGAAAACTGTCCACACGTGTGCCTGTACACTGGTATTTATGAAGGCTCTATCCATAATTTCTAAAAATTACAAGCAACCCAGATGAGCATTAACTGTTGCGGGAGTAAATGCTTAGTAAACATTTACTTGTACTTCATTCCGTGAACTACTACTCAGCAAGGAAAAGGAGAAAACCCCATTTATTTATTTAGTTTGAAAGACTGAGTGAGAGAGGGAGAGGGATATGGAGGTGTGGAGAGAGAGAGAGAGAGAGAGAGATCCATCTTCTCTCCACCAGTTCATTCCAAGCTGGGGGCTGGGCCAGGCTGAAGCCAGGAACTTGGAACTCCATGTAGACCTCCAGTATGGATGCAAGAACCAAGTGATTGGGCTGTCTTTCGTTGCTTTCCTGGGCACATTAGCAGGGAGCTGGATTGGAAGTGGAGCGGCCGGGACCCCAGGCTGTGGGATGTCTGTTGCAGGCGGCCACTTACCCCCTTGCACCACAGCAGGCTGCTCCCCACACCAGCCCTTGTGCTGCTGGCTTGTCTTCCAGTGTTGTTACCCAGTTCTCTGTACATGGTTGCCCCCTGCAGCTTTGATCCTCATGAATATCATCACAAAACCATTGATATCAATGATAAGATTTTAGCTATATTCCTAACAGGACTTTCCTCACTTTTATTTTTAATTGATACATAAAATACATATTTATGGGATGCCATGTGTTATTTTGGAACAGGCATCCATTGTGTGATGTTCAAATAGGATAAACATATTCATCTTTCTCAATATCATTTTTCATGATGAAAACATTAAAATCCTTTCTTCTAGCTTTTTTTTTTTTAAAGATTTATTTATTTATTGAAAGAGTTACAGAGAAGCAGAGGCAAAGAGAGAGAGAGAGAGAGAGGTTTTCCATCCGCTGGTTCACTTCCCAGTTGGCCACGGTGGCTGCAACTGTGCTGATCTGAAGCCAGGAGCCAGGAGCTTCCTCTGGGTCTCCCATGCGGGTGCAGGGGCCCAAAGAGTTGGGCCATCTTCTATTGCTTTCCCAGGCCATAGCAGAGAGCTGGATCAGAAGTCAAGCAGCTGGGACTTGAACTGGCGCCCATATGGGATGCAGGCACTGCAGGCGGCGGCTTTACCTACTATGCCACAGTGCCGGCCCCTCTTCTAGCTTTTTACAAAGGTGTCATCACGTCTGAGCAGTAGGGCAGCCAGACTTCTTTCTCCTGCCTGACTGCATCTTCATGCTGTCCATCAGCGTGCGTGCGGCTCCCTCTGTCCCCACCTCTCCAGCCTCCTCCTGTTGGGTACATGTGCACACACAGTTAGAGACCCTACCTTTGCCTTTTAGGAGTCCGTGTCCTGTGTCACAGAGCGATTCTGCACATTGAGCTGCACCAAGGTCTGTTTGTGTGATTTTGTTTGCGAGTGGATCTACCGGGCAACACAGAGTTATAGAGTGGAACCCACTAGCAACATGACCATGGCCAAATCCCGTCACATCTGTTTCCTTACTCAACAAGCTCAGGTGACAGCGTCCACTCGACCGTTTTCACCACGCTGTGAGAATCATGGACGCTCAGGCAGGCTTGTGGTCAACTCGGAGGTGCGGCGCGAATGTGGACGGAGGCGTGTTTAGTGGTGCGAACGCTGGCGGAGGCGTGTTTAGCGGCATCTTTCTCATTACCTTTATTGCTCCCAGAAGAGCTGTGCTGATGGTCTTTGTGTTTTTCCAGGGAGAGTCACCGCGGGGCAGCTCACGTCCTACATCCAGCTCTTCAGGAACAACCTGCAGGCTCTGACGAGTCACTGCGGGCTCCTCCAGCTGGGGCTGGCCACAGTGCAGACTCTGAAGCACCCGCACACGGCCAAGTGGGACAACTTCCTGGCCTTCGAGCGCCTCCTGCTGCAGGTCTGTTGCCGTGGGGGTGTCCGGTTTGGACTAGGGGGAGACACTTTGGTATTTGTGAGAGGCTTCAGGACATGCACCCTGCATGGTGTTCTCTAAGTGGTCCCAGTTTAGGAACTTTTCCACGCTGTTTTTTTTTTTTTTCTTTTTAATAAAGATTTATTTATTTATTTGAAAGGCAGAGTTAGAGTCAGAGAGAGAGGTCTTCCATCTGCTGGTTCACTTCCCAAATGGATGCAAGGCTGGGACTGGGCCAGGCGGAAGCCAGGAGCCAGGAGCTTCCTCTAGGTCTCCCACATGGGTGCAGGAGCCCTTGGGCCATCTCCTGCTGCTTTCCTGAGCCATTAGCAGGGCGCTGGATCAGAAGTGGAGCAGCTGGGACTTGAACCAGCACCCATATGGGATGCTAGAGTCTCCGGCGGTAGCTTAACCTGCTACGCCGTAGTGCCAGCCCTGGGTTTTAACAAGTTTTTGTCAGTGGCATCTTTGGCTTCTCCCTGCATACTCAGGATGTTTTTGAACATTTAATTGACCTGTGGACACCTTGTTTCAGTTTTATGCCATTTGGACCGATCTTGATCTCCTGGCAGCTCTAGTCCCTCCTGGTACTGCTTCTCCTGTGAAATGTTTCTGTGTTCAGGTTTCTCCCGAAGGCACCTTGTCCCTAACTCTCACGCAGCATGGAGTGAGCGTGTGTGTTCACTCTCTAACCCTCACGCAGCACAGAGGGTGTGTGTTCACCTTTCTCCCAACGGCACCTGGTCCCTAACCCTCACGCAGCAGGGAGCGTGTGTGTTCACTCTCTAACCCTCACGCAGCACAGAGGGTGTGTTCATCTTTCTCCCAACGGCACCTCCCCCTCCCCTCACGCAGCAGGGAGCGTGTGTGTTCTCTCTAACTCTCACATAGCAGGGAACGTGTGTGTTCACTCTCTAACCCTCACGCAGCACGGAGCGTGTGTGTTCACTCTAACCCTTGCCCAGCGCGGAGCGTGTGCCGTATAGTGGTGTTCAACGCAGATGGAGGCAGGCAGACTGCGTTCCCAGTGTCCAGGAGTTGGTGTGGGGCGTGGGAACTCTTTGTGACTGATGACTGACTTTCATGGAGAGCTTCTTAAAAGAATTGTAGTTTTAAAAAGTATGAAGTATTTTTGAAACTCATGAAGTACTTTCACAAGGAAGTATAAAATGTTACAAGGCATGCGTCTAGCTAGGGTGATAACTATTGGTATTTCCCACGTGGGCTCACTGTAATTTACCCCTTTCCATATTTGTCTTAGGACCTATGCATTCTGTTTATCCAGTCCATGCTGACGTTGAGTTGGGCTGCTCTGTGTGTCTGCATGTGTGTGCACGCGCGTGTGTGCAATTAGAACAAGGATATACTGAATGTTCCGGAGCATGTCTTCCAGTGCGCGTGCGCGAGTTCCGTGGGTCCATCCGTGCACGCCGTGAGATGATTGTTAGTCCTTGAGCACGCGTGCCGCTGAGCGAATGGACCAGGACCGCAGAGGCCGGCCTCTGCTCAGAACGGAGACGGTGGTTGCTCAGCGCGGTGTCCAGCACTCGGGGTCCTTTAACGGCTTCTGCAGTGGCCAGCGCGGTTCTCACGGCTCGTAGACCCCCACCTGCGGGAGCCGCAGCGTCCTGTGCTGTGCTCTGGGCCTTCACCTTCCTCGTCCTGAGCTATTTTTCCTCTCTTGTCCATTTTTTACTCTGTTGGGTAATGGATAAAGTGTCGTTATACAGTCTAGATATTAGACTTCTAGAAGTTTATCATACAGACAATTCTTGCAGGCCATGGTTTGACTTTGATGCCTGCAAACTTTATTGTATAAAAGTTTACAGTTTTAACTAGTATTACTAGTATTACTAGTATTACTAGTATACGGTTAACTAGTGTTATCTTTTATGGTATGTGCTTTTTTATGTTTTATATTAGAAACCCTTTTCTTCCTCTAATATCTAAATACATTTTCCATTAGCAGTGAACTTTTGTTTTGGACATTTGAATTTCTAACCCACCGGGAGTTCATTTTTGTTTGCGGAGTGAGCAGAATCTAACTTCTCTGCTTGCCTTTAGCTGGGCTGTCCCCCCGCACATCACGGAGTCCTGCGTTGTGCTGCAGGCTGCTTGTCTGGAGGACACTGGCTTCGTGACAGCATCTGCCTTTTCCCTGCTTGGCCCAGGCAAGTCCTGAGAGGAGTCAGGCTGACGTGCGGCCCCACTCCCGGCTGCTGGCTGGGTCCGGATCTCAGCGCGGCAGGGAGGGTGCGGTGTAGAAGCGGACACCCCTTTCTGCCTCGAGGTGTGCGCTGGGCCTCTGAGCGTTCTGTGATGGTGCAGGGAGCCCCTGCTCCCCTGAGGAACGCAGAGCAGAGCCTGAGTCCAGGACCGGGAGTGAGAGCCTGCCGTGGCGTGTCTGTGTTGAGAGATGGCTCGCTGTTTAAGCTGTTTTCGTTGGTTTCCAGCTATTTGGGGCCATATGTCCTCTCCCTTTCTCCACTGATGTGAAATTTCCAGTTTCTCTTCCAGTGGTCAGCTTACCCATCACCGTGTTTTTAATTCCCCATGCTCAGTTTTATGCTTTTCTTTAGAAATTAATTTTATTAGACTCATTCTTGGCCATTTTAAAGATTTTGACAGAGTTCTGAAATAAATTTTTTTAACACTTATTTACTTATTTGAAAATCAGAGTTACAGAGAGTAAAAGGGAGGGAGGGAGGGAGGGAGAGAGAGAGAGAGAGAGATCTTCAATCCACTGGTTCACTCACCCGATGGCCACAATGACCGGGGCTGGGCCAGATTGAAGCCAGGAGCCAGGAGCTCCATCTGGGCCTCCCATGGGGGTGGCAGGGGCCCAAGCACTTGTCCATATCCCGCTGCTTTCCCAAGTGCATTATCAGGGACCTGGATGGGAAGTGGAGCAGCCTGGGCTTGTACTGGCGCTCATGAGGTGCCAGTGTTGCAGATATTGGCTTAACCCACTTTGCCACAATGTAGACCCCAAAGTAAATTTCTTACATTCAGATTTCTAGGTGTTCCCTGCTGGCATATGGGAATATCTTGTTCCCGAGTAGTGATCATGTGCCTGCAGCCTTGTGTTCTGCCTGCTGTCAGTTTCCTGCTGTTATCTGACCTTGGGGCTCCCTGTGTGGGCAGTCATATCCTCTGGAGGGGAGGGTGCTGTGGCCTCGTGGTGAGACCACTGCCCGCACGCTGGAACCCATGTAGGTGCCGCTTGGAGACCCGGCGGCTCCACTTCCCGTCCAGCTCCCTGCTGACTCTTCTGGGAGGCCCTGCATCCAGGTGGGAGACCCAGGGAAGCTCCCGGTTCCTGGCTTTGGCAAGGCCATTGTGGCCCTTTGGGGAGTGAACTAGCAGAAGGAGGGTCTTTCTCTCTGTCTCTCCCCTTCTCTCTCTCTCTAACTCAGCCTTTCAAATAAAAATAAAGCATTAAAAAAATAATATCTGGAAACAGCAGCTATTTTTTTTTCTTCCTTTCCATAGTTGGTGCCACTTTATACAAGTTGTGCTTATACTTTTCCTAATGTTCAGTACTCCTCATCGCATTCCTGGGCTGCGTTCAGCCCCTCTTGTACGTGCAGATGTGCAAGGTGGCTTCGGCTGATTGAGATTCTGCTCTGTGCGCGTTCATAGTTCTGGACGAGACCATCATGCATGTTCTTCTCTGTTGTGCTATCACTCTCTGGCTTTGATTAAACGTTAGAGTAATTTGGTAAAATTTGGTTGAGGCAAGTTTGGCTTTTTCTATTCTCTGGAATTGTTTGTCTAAGAAAAGAATTGTCTGTTACTTAGAACTAAAGGCGGCCTGAGGAATCATCTGCACCTGCTGCTTTGTGGCTGTTGATTATATTTATACTGATGTGAATCAGCATTAAGGATAGTGACCCTAAACTGTAATTGCTTTATCTCCTTGGCTTGTTTTCTGTCGTGTGTTGTGAAATTTCTCTTGGTGATTGGGAATTTACACTTGCTCCTGTCTGTTTCTCTGTATCTGTGTCTGTTAAGAGCTGTGAGTCCTGATGGTGTCGCAGTTCTAATCTAACACCCTAGTGTGGCTGCTGGTTGCCTTGCGTGCCCTGATGCTGCCTCCCTTCACTGGCTGCCACCGTCCTCAGTCTCAGTGTGTTGAACCCCTCAGGCACGCCCCGAGGTAGCCACTTCCCTGCAAGGGTGATTGCTGCTGCCCTCTCTGATGCCCCCACACCCTCCCCCCAGACCGGGCCTTGTTTTCCTGCTGCAGAGCGTGGCCAAGCCCACATCCGTGTTCTCTCTCACTGCGCACTGGAGCACCCCTGGAGACAGCGCCCCACAGGGCCCAGCTCCCACATCCCGCCCCGTGCTCTCCCCTCCTGCGCCTCCTGCCTGGGCCCCACCCTCTTGGGCTGCGTAACTATTGTATCTCCCAGGGCACCGCCGCCCTGCCTGCTCTGCAGCCTCCCACCCTGCTGTGTGCCTCACACTGCCGCTCTTACTGGATGCCCTCACCACCCCGCACAGGGTGTCTCCCCCAAGTCCACGCGGGGGCCCTTCTCACTCTCTGACCCTGCCAGCCCACTCCAGATGTCTCCCAGATGCCCCCTTTCCTGACCTGGGGCCTGCTGGGCCTATAAACACTGGCACTGCCTCGCTCAGGTTCTGATGCCCAGGCCCTCCCTGCCCTCACCCTCCAGCCTCTCGGGTTCCAGCACCCCACGCACAGGTGCCCCTCACTGCTCCGGGCTGCTGTTGCCCACCCCGTGGTGCTCTGCTGAGCTCCACTAGGCCGTCAGCCCTCTCGTGGCCCCCATGTGGACAGTCATCTCGCCCGGCTGCTGTCCACCCTGGGTGCCCTGTGGCTCGCCTCGAGGTGTTACCCAGCAGGGCTAGACAGAGACCTTCGGCCAAGGGCGGTCGTTTTCAGTGCATAGTGGCTTCCGAGCACTCGGCACGGTATTCGTCCTGAGCCCCTGAGTTTGTACTTCCATGGTGGAGTGGACCGGTAGGCGTGACCGTGGTATTTGAGCTGGTTCTTTTCAGCAAGTGGAAGGCGAAGCAGGCATCACAGCTACCCAGAGCGCCTCTGTGCTCACTCGCACCCGCCTCTCTGGTCCTTGGCCTTGGTGTCTGGCAGGGTCCAGCCTCCCCAGCAGCCGTGTGATTGCTCTCTGTCATGAGCGTGCTTATTTTATGTGGTTACACTCACCCATGAAAGGGTCGAGCCGTGACGGAGGGCCGGCTCCCCTGTCCAGGCTGGGGTTTGGAGGAGAGCATCTGAGTTTATTTGGAGCACGAGGGGGAGGCTTCGTCTCTCCCAGGGCCTGGGAGCCAGCAAGAAACCTTAGGGAGCGCGAGAAGTGTTTCCTTCTCCGGAGGCTCGTTCCCATCATGGGTGCTGAGTGTCTGGCCCCAGGGACACCCTGGACAGCCTTGTCACGGAAAGGCCCCGGCCGTGGGAGCCCGCGCTCAGCACCTCGCCTGTGCTTGGTGGTGCGGTGCCTGCCCGCCCCTCAGCGCTGTGTGTGGCGGGTGGCACGGCCCGCGCTCCACGCGGGCTCCCGAGTCACACAGCACGCTGAAGGCTCCGGTGCAGACAGCTGCTAGGAGGCGCGCAGAAGGGGAGCTGTTTTGGGTGCTCTGGGGAGCATCCAGTGTTTACTGGCAGGAGCTGTGTTGTCAGAAAGGCGACGGGGACTCTGCTGTCGCCTCCAGGGTCTGCAGGACGCGGTGCTCCTTCACAGGCGACCTGGTTCTGCCTCCAGTGTGGAGTGGGGGATGCGTGTGCTCACCGTGAGTGCCGTGGACGCGTTCGAGCATCTGTGACTGACGGCGTGGGCGGAGCAGCTTTGCTCTCTTTGAATCAGGTGCACACGTGCACTGTGGCGAGGACGTGAACTCCTCCTGTGCTGCAGCACGGATGTCTATGGGTGTCAGGACGGAGCGAGATGCCAGCACAGCAACTGCTGCAGGCACTAACTGTTGTTACATCTTTTTAAAAAACTTTATTTTAAAAATATATTTATTTTATTTATTTGCAAGGTAGAGTTGGGGGGGGGAGAATGAGAGAGAGAGAGAGAGAGAGAGAGAGGTTGATTTTTCATCTGCAGGTTCACTCCCCAACTGGTCATAGGCCAGGCCAGACCAAGGCCAGGAGCCAGGAGCTTCATCTGGTCTCCCACATGGGTGCAGGGGCCCAATCACTTGGGCCATCTTCCACTGCTTTCCCAGACACATTAGAGAGCTGGATGGGAAGTGGAGCAGCTGGGACTCGAATTGGCGCCATATGGGATGCCAGTACAGCAGGTGTTGGCTTAATCTGCTACACCACAGCGCTGCACCTGTTGCAGCTTTTTGGTTGAGCCCAAAATATCAAGAATGGCAACTTATTTTATGTGACTGATGCCTTTCATATAGTCTCACCTAGATTTTGTTTTCCCAAAGTAAACTTTATTTGGAAGAATAAACCTATCACTTAGAAAAATGTTTTTTATCTTTTTATATTTACTGTCTGATAAGGTTTAACAGCATTTTTACTTAAATCTGCAATGTGTAGCTGATGCCCTCCTGCTAATTGCCACAAGAGAAAACATTTATTGGCTATAACCTAATTTATTGTGGTTATGAAATGATAGCAAACTGCATGGTGAAGGCCGCAGCTGTGTTTATGCTCCCTAAGAACATGCTTTGTAAATATATATGTGTAGAATCCAGCTCAGAGAGTGGTGTTTTAACTAGAATAAAAATGAGTTACGCATGAAGCGACTCAAGATAATCCAGGTGAAATATTGCTCCAGCTTCACATTCTGTGTATGTTTGCAGTGAAAAGTAGCCATCCTGTTTTATTAATTGCCAGAGTAATTTTTATAGGCAGGATTAGCTTTTGTTTGAATAAATGAGGTTTTTAGATGGTCTCTGTGTGTAACAAACCGACGTCTGTCTCCTAGTTCTGTAACGTTCTTCCTGCCCTACGTGCCTTTGTGGTCACGCCCAGCACGGATGCTTGCACACCCCATGGCCTGGTCTTGCACACTCCACGCCTGGTCTTGCACACCCCACGGCCTGGTCTTGCACACCCCGCGGCCCGGTCTTGCACACCCCGTGTGCGGCCTGGTGTTGCACCCTCTGTGGCTGCCCCATCGCACTGGGAGGTCCTGCCGAGTGATCGCGAGCACTGGCTCCTGGGGGCAGTTCCCCCCTGCTTCCCCGTGGACAAAGGCCTGGGTGCCAGGGCCCGGCAGCGCTGCGGCATCCACCTCTGGATAGAGATGAGGGTGGGGTGGGAGAAGCTGGTGCCCAGTGAGGCCTGGGC
This sequence comes from Oryctolagus cuniculus, assembly GCF_051225735.1. Classification (NCBI taxonomy): domain Eukaryota; kingdom Metazoa; phylum Chordata; class Mammalia; order Lagomorpha; family Leporidae; genus Oryctolagus; species Oryctolagus cuniculus. Next base: position 140,312,584 of record NC_142874.1, read on the forward strand.
CTGCTTCACCGACGGAGGAGAGCTCTTGAAGGGGATTTTCCCGAAAAGGGCTGTGGCGCGCACTTGTCCCTGTTGCTTTACTGGGAGCAGTGAAGGCGAGGCCTGGAGCCCACTCCTGATTTCCACGGGAGGGCTTTTCCTGGGACGCGCTTGGCCTCTGTCTGATGCCTGGGTCTTCTGGGGCTGCCTGAGTTTGGGAGGGTGCCTTCCTCAGCTCCCAAGGGAACCGTGTGTGCCCTGCGCTCCTGGGTCAGGATCTGACCTCATTGCTGGCAGCTGCTTCTGCTTTCTCCATTACCCACCCCCCCTTAAATAAATCTATTAAATTAGTTAACTTTGAGAAACATATGTAATGGGACTGGTGTTGTGGCACAGCTGAGGGATAGTTCCAGTCCTGGCTGCTTGGGCCCCTGCCATCCATGTGGGAGACCCGTTTCCTTCCATGCCGGGTGGCCCATGGCCCATTGGGCTCCTACCGCCTGCTGGACAGTGACGGTGTGACGTGGAAACATACATGGTTTCTGGGCTGTGCACACCGCTTGTTAGTAATTTGGGTTCAGAGCCAGCCCATCAGACAGCTTGTGCCGTTCTCAGGGGACAGGGCCGGACAAGGCTTCCTGCGCCGGGTGAGGGCCTGAGCGCTGCGTGGATCTGAGACATGCACCCAGCGTACTCTTCCTGAGCTGCACCTGTGAACCCGAGAACTGTGCGGCAGAGGCCGAGCACGTGTGAACAGGACGGTGGCTCCACCCTGGGAGGTGTCAGAGCCTGTCAGAGCCCGTCAGAGCCTGTCAGAGCCCACGTCTGCCTGAGCCTGAAGCCATGCCTTGATGGGGAGGCATTCCCAGGACACCTGTGCTGGACACCTGTGCTGGGACACCTGAGCTGGGACACCTGTGCTGTGACTCCTGTGCTGGGACACCCGTCCTGGGACACCTGTCCTGAGTCCTGTCCTGTGACTCCTGTCCTGGGACTCCTGTCCTGGGACACCTGTCCTGTGAGTCCTGTCCTGTGACACCTGTCCTGTGACTTCTGTCTTGGGACTCCTGTGTTGGGACACCTGTGCTGGGACACCTGTCCTGTGACTTCTGTCCTGGGATACCTGTGCTGGGACATCTGTCCTGGGACTCCTGTCCTGTGACTCCTGTCCTGGGGCACCTGTGCTGGGACTCCTGTCCTGTGACTCCTGTCCTGGGATACCTGTGCTGGGTCACCTGTCCTGGGACACCTGTGCTGGGACACCTGTCCTGGGACTCCTGTCCTGGGACTCCTGTCCTGTGACTCCTGTGCTGGGACACCTGTCCTGTGACTCCTGTCCTGGGATACCTGTCCTGGGACTCCTGTCCTGTGACTCCTGTCCTGGGATACCTGTGCTGGGTCACCTGTCCTGTGACTCCTGTCCTGGGATACCTGTCCTGGGACTCCTGTGCTGTGACACCTGTCCTGTGACTCCTGTCCTGTGACACCTGTCCTGGGACACCTGTGCTGGGACTCCTGTCCTGGGACACCTGTGCTGTGACACCTGTCCTGTGACTCCTGTCCTGTGACACCTGTCCTGTGACTCCTGTCCTGGGACTCCTGTCCTGGGACACCTGTGCTGGGACATCTGTCCTGGGACTCCTGTCCTGGGATACCTGTCCTGGGACTCCTGTCCTGTGACACCTGTCCTGGGATACCTGTGCTGGGACATCTGTCCTGGGACTCCTATCCTGGGACACCTGTCCTGGGACACCTGTCCTGTGACTCCTGTCCTGGGATACCTGTGCTGGGACACCTGTGCTGGGACTCCTGTCCTGGGATACCTGTCCTGCGACTCCTGTCCTGGGATACCTGTCCTGCGACTCCTGTCCTGGGACTCCTGTCCTGTGACTCCTGTCCTGTGACACCTGTCCTGGGATACCTGTGCTGGGACATCTGTCCTGGGACTCCTGTCCTGGGACACCTGTCCTGTAACTCCTGTGCTGGGATATCTGTCCTGGGACACCTGTGCTGGGTCACCTGTGCTTGGACTCCTGTCCTGGGACTCCTGTCCTGTGACACCTGTGCTGGGACTCCTGTCCTGGGACTCCTGTCCTGTGACTCCTGTCCTGCGACTCCTGTGCTGGGACTCCTGTCCTGTGACACCTGTCCTGTGACTCCTGTCCTGGGACACCTGTGCTGGGTCACCTGTCCTGGGACACCTGTCCTGTGACTCCTGTGCTGGGACACCTGTGCTGGGACTCCTGTCCTGGGACTCCTGTCCTGTGACTCCTGTCCTGCGACTCCTGTGCTGGGACTCCTGTCCTGTGACACCTGTCCTGGGATACCTGTGCTGGGACACCTGTCCTGCGACTCCTGTCCTGGGACACCTGTTCTGGGACTGCTGGCCACGGTCTTACCCCTCTCATGCTTCCTCCCTGGGTTCAGCATACACACTTTGCACAGCACAACAGGGCTACGTAACCATTAACAGAGTGCTTGGTTGTGTGTGTTTAAGTGGGTAACTGTCTCCACAGATGGGAGATCCCAGACACGCTGCACTGCCCACTCGTTTGTTTTCCGTGGCATGTCTGTACATTTGGCATTGCGGTTCCGTGTCCGGCTCGAGTCTGACTTGTTAGAAAGCCCTCAGAGGAAACCTTACAAGACGCACCCATTTCTCCAGAGGGATCTGTCATCTCAATGTCGCTTTTTTTTTCTTGCAAAACATGTTTATTTTGTGGTTGTTTTTTCTCCCCCCATCACATTCAGGCATTGCATTTTTGAACAGTAAGAGAGCAAAGCGGAAAATCGGGAATCATAGCATGGTCTGCTGGCTCTGTGGCCCGGGGTGGGCACGCAGCCCGTGAGTGTGTGCGGGCACCTGCAGGACAGCGGCCGTGGAAGGCGCAGGCTGTGGGGATCCATGCCTTTAACTGGGCCTGCCCCCCAGGCCGTGATAGCATGTGTCACTGCGGCTGGGGCAGGCTTGGTAATCAGGCAAAACACACTCCAGGCTAACAATTTTGGTTCTTCGCGTTTTGTGGGTCTACCAAAAAAGTATCAAGTCCAGACTCTGCGCCGGTGGCTTAGACAGTGTGGGTGGGTCTTTGTTTTGTGAAAAACAAGCAGGGCGCAGCCCCTCTGGTTTGCTTGACCAGGAGGGGGATGTCAGGGTGTGTGCTTCCCTGCACAGCTGGACACTCCTGACCACGGCCCACAGCCTCCACCGTGCTGGCCGCCCCGTCAGCGGCTGGGCTTAAACATCAGAAAGAAACAGCCCCTCAGCCTGGATGAAACCGGGTCTTGTGTGTGCCCACGGGCACGGCCTCGGGTGTGACCTGAAGGCGAGTTTTGCTGCAGCCGCCTGGGCCTGTGTGGGCCGAGTCTGCTGCAGTGTGGTCCCACGGCCTGACGGTGCTGGCAGTGAGGCCCGAGCCCTGACAGCAGGGCTGGGGCTGGGCGTGGGCTCGCCCTCCTTTTCTCATTTCTTGCCACCCTCAAAGGGAAGTGGTTTTTGGTTGGCTGGTTGGTTTTTGTCTTTTTTTTTTTTTTTTTTTGGCAGGGGCTGCTCATCTTCGAAGCCAGGAGAAATCTTCAAGAAAAATCCAAGTTTCTCTCTGGCAGGAGACACTGTGAGGACTTGACAGGGCTGAGTTAGCTCGAGCTCCCGTCTGCCTGGGGTGCCCTCGGTGCTCCTGTTCACCACGTGGGAGTTACGAGACTCCTGGTGGACGCCGCTCAGCCTGCCCGTCTCTATTTCTCGGGGTTGGCTCTCGCCGTGAACAGTGCCGGCCGCTGCGGATCCCAGGGAGAGGCGAGCGGCGTCCTCCCCGGCTCTGCGTGCGGCCCCCCTCAGTGCCCACTTGCCCGAGAGCTTGCTGCTGGGGGCCGTGCTCAGGTGGCACTGAGCTCAGGGTCAGCGCGTGTACCTGTGATGTTCCTTGGCTGTGGCTTGCAGACAGAGCCACAGCTGCCCACTTTCACAGCGGGGTTCCTCCCGTTAGCGTTATACAGGCACACCGTTCACTTTTCTTTTAATCCCCTTGTTTCGAGCTCTTAAAAAGTAACAAAAGAGCAAAATAAAGTTGCCAGGAAGCTTATTCCAGGGGAGAATATGTGTTAAAACGGGTAGATCACCACCCTGCCACACAGAGCTATTTCTGTCATCCCCCATGTGATTTTTCTTTAAGTCCTTATTGTGGTTTGACAGAGAGTACAAAAAATTCCTTTTAGTAGTTAGTTCATGTGGGGTGGCGCAGCCTGTGTGAGGTTTGTGTGTGTGTGTGAGAGAGACTGTTTCGTGTGGCTCTTTTGTTCGATTTATTAGCAGTTGTTTGGAGTTTGTTTTCCTTGCAAAACTTGAGTTTGTGATTTTTAAATACAAAAAAATTAGGGAATTAAATTGGAAAAAGTTGGGTTTGGTATCCTGGTTATTACTTTTCACTGAAAACTGTGGTATTTTTTTCTCGTCTATCCTGTTGAATACATGCTACCCATACTTTTTTGCCTTTTTTTTTTTTTTGAAGACTTATTTATTTGAAGGTTAGAGTTACAGAGAGGCAGAGAGAGAGAGGGAGAGAGAGAGAAAGGGATCTTCCATCTGCTGGTTCACTAACCAAATGGCCGAAACAGCTGGAGCTGGGCTGATCCAAAGCCAGGAGCTTCTTCTGGGTCTTCCACGTGGGTGCAAGCACTTGGGCCATCTTCTGCTGCTTTCCCAGGCCATAGCAGAGAGCTGGATCAGAAGTGGAGCAACTGGGACTTGGACTTGCGCCCATATGGGATGCTGGCACTGCAGGCGGCGGCTTTACCCACTATGCCACAGTGCTGGTCCTTGTTTTGTTGTTTTTTTTTTTTTTTTTTTTTTTTTAAAAATTTGTTTTCTTTATTTGAAAGGCAGAGTGATAGAGATGGGGGAGACAGAGAAAGAGATCTTCCATTAGCTGGTTCACTCCCCAGATGGTTGGGCCAGGCTGAAACTGGAAGCCAGGGACTCTACCCAGGTCTCCCATGTGGTGGCAGGGGCCTACGTACCTGAGCCATCCTCTGCCTTCCAGGTGCATTAGCAGGGAACTGGATCAGAAGTGGAGCAGCTGGACTCACACCATTGCTCCAATATGGGATGCTGGTTTCACAAGCAGTGGCTAACCTGTGGCTGTACCACAACACCTGTCCTACTTTGTATTTCTAAATTCCAATTTTAGTAGGAACACATTATAAAATATTAAAGCATTAACAAAATTCGCACATATAAATTGCATCAGAGTGTTTTGGGAGTAGAAGGAAGATAATTACACGAGACTTTGATGTAACATTTGCATATAATATATGCATATAATATTTTAGTTCATTGTCAAGTAACTTATATTCGGTGAATTTGTTTTCTTTCTGACCCTGCAGAGATACTCTTTAAGATTATAGCCTTGTTGAGAAAAAGAAAAGAAAAAGGTGTTTGTAGTGATCCCATCAGCACAGCTCTTCAGAGGAGAGCGATCCGCTTCCGTGTTCTAGACACGGGACCCGAAGCACAGGCCATCGGCCCTGTTCTGCACAGAACTCCCACTAGCAGGCCTCTAACTTCAGTTTCCCTTGGGAATAATTCCGACACCTGTTGGGAAAAGGGGTCATTCAGTGCCTTTCTGCTTGGCATGACAAAAGGAAAGAATTTAAAACAGGAATTAGAGGCTGACGTTTAGACGCGGAGTCCTGAACTGTGCCGTGGTTGTTCCGCTGAGCGGGTGACTGGCAGCTGCGTCCTGCCCGTCGCCTGGTGTCGGGAGACGGTTAGTAGGGTGCTGAGTGTCATAGCCCAGGAAAAGATCAGAATTCCACGTTCCAAGGGTGGTTTCTACGGCACGCGTTGTGCTTTTCCTCGCTGTCCTGGTTAGAACTCGTCAGTCAAGCCCTTGTGAGCCGAGCCGGACAGCACCTCCTGGCTCCGTGCGCACGTGGGTCTCTGCACTTAGTGGGGCACCTTCATCTGACTTTATCTCAGCGGCATCTTTGCCCACGGAAGGAAGCTGATTTTACGGCAGAAGCTGGAGAAGCTGGGAGAGTTGAAGTGGCTTCTTGCTGTTGGATATGTGTCTCCTGAGGGAGCCATGGTCACGGCCAGATCCGCCCCCTGCACCTACTTTATTTTGGTGGGAAAGTTCATAGATAAAATGTGTAACTCATCCAGTCTTGTCAAATCTATGAATCTTGCCACAAGCCTTTAATTGACTTTTTTTTTTTAAGATTTATTTATTTATTTGAAAGACAGTGTTACAGACAGAGAGAGAAGCAAAGAAAGAGGTCTTCCATCAGCTGGTTCACTCCCCAAATTGCTGCAATGCCTGGGGCTAGACCAGACCTAGGCCGGGAGCCAGGAGCCTCTTCCAGGTCTCCCACGTGGGTGCAGGGGCCCAAGCACTTGGGCCATCTTCCGCTGCTTTCCCAGGTGCATCAGCAGGGAGCTGGATCAGAAGTGGAGCAGCCGGGACTGCAACCAGCGCCCACATGGGATGCTGGCACCGCATCCCTAATTGAGTTTCTTACCAAACCCTTCCCGTTTTCACCCCTTACTCCGTGAAATCTTTCTGAAGTGTTACAGGACGTCTGTTTCCAGGCTACGGGACAGTTGATGCCGGGCTCTCCGCGTCCCCGCAGCTGGCTTCATGCTGCCCTGTGCCGCTGCACCCGGGCTCTCCACGTCTCTGCCCTGTGCCGCTGCACCCGGACTCTCCGCGTCCCTGCCCTGTGCCGCTGCACCCGGGCTCTCCGCCTCCCTGCCCTGTGCTGCTGCACCCGGGCTCTCCGCCTCCCTGCCCTGTGCTGCTGCACCCGGGCTCTCCGCGTCCCCGCAGCTGGCTCGTGCTGCCCTGTGCCGCTGCACCCGGGCTCTCCGTGTCCCTGCCCCGTGCCGCTGCACCCTCACCCCGCAGTTCTCGGAGCTCTGCAGCTCTCATCCCACAGAAGCTTAGAGAGGCTGAGCGTCCAGGACGGGTTCGTGGCTCATCAGTGTAGAGCCTGCGCTCCGTCCTGGCTCTGCCTGAGCCCCGCACCTGCGCTTCCAACAACGACAGTCCCGAACCTGGCAGGGCTCACAAGGCCCCAGTTACATAGATGCTGTGGTCAGACTGCGGGTGTAGTGTGGGAAGTGCAGCTCTGCCTGTCTCCACAAGTCACCCGGACAGCGGGACAGCGGGTCACTGGAACACGCGGTGTCCTGCTCTTGACTTTTGCTCGCCTCTTTGTGTCTGCTTCGTGTGTGAACGACGCACCTGGGCTTTCTCCGTGGCGTGGTCTCTGGTACGTCCAGCTCTCCTCATTTGCCGCTTTGCAGCAGTCCATATCAGGTGATGAGAGGGGCTCCAGGGGCAGAGCGCTTGGGCTGCCCGTGCCCAGCCCAGAGTCCACGGCAGGTAATGAGAGGTCCCCGGGAGCAGAGCACTTGGGCTGCCCATGCCCAGCCCAGAGTCCACGGCAGGTGATGAGCGGTCCCCGGGAGCAGAGCGCTTGGGCTGCCCGTGCCCAGCCCAGAGAGCCCAGGTGTTCTGGAGCCGCGAGCTCAGATCCAAGCAGCAGGTGTGGGTGTGGGGTTCTCGAGAAGCCGCTGTGCTGTTGTGTTTCCTCGTGTTGGGGCACTGCTGTAGGAGTTCCCTCTGCGGCAGACCCGGGTGTGGATGGCCGTGTGGGTCTGTGTGAGATGGAGATTTCCTCCCAGTCGTTGGACACTCAGGCCAGTTTCCCTGTTGGCTTTGTGTCAGGCGTGAGGAGGGGACTGTGTGTTCACACCCGTCGTCTGCAGTGCCTTCCGCGGAGTGTTCTCGATGCCCCGTCATCCTCTCCCAGTTGACGCTGTAACAGCTGCTGTCCCGGCCCAGACGGCTGATGGTGCTAGGACAGGGGCTGTTCAGCTGGGCCCCAGGAAGGCCTCCCTGGGGGCCACAGGCCAGCCGTCCTTCCACTTTGCAGGCCGCCTGTGCCGCCCTCTTTGGGAAGACGCAGTGACGGGAGTGTGAGGAGACCTGGCGTGTCCTTGAGAACCGGGAGAGCACTCTGGTGTGTGATGTGTAGTGCACATTGGTGCCAGAGGACCTCTGTAGGCCGGCTGTGTCTCCTGGTAGAAGCGAGGGTGAATGAGCCACGCGGCCACCGTGGTCTCAGTGGAGGTCTGGCGATGTCGCCGTGCAGGGCTTTGCCCCTGCTGCCTCCTCGCGCAGACTCAGCTCTCTGCCTGCCCACCATGTGTCCCCCAGCCTCCGTGTCCAGGCTAACTGCCTGTCCTCGATAGTCTAATTAAATTCACGTGATTGTTGCCTGGTTTCCTTGTGTCTGCTTAGCTCCCTGCAGGCAGGGTTGCCATGAGCCTCACTGATTGCTGGTTTTCCACCTGGCAGGTAGAAGGCATTTGGTTTACTGCAGGGTTGTTCCGAATCCCAGCCATTAGTGTTTGTAAGAGTTTGTCTAAGTGATTCTGAAAAATAGCCAGTAAAGCATGAAAAATAGGGCTGGCGTCGTGGCCTGGTGGGTAAAGCTGCCGCCTGGGATGCTGGCATCCCACTTGAATTCCCTTGCTCCATTTCTGATCCAGTTCCCTGATGATGGCCTGGGAGAAGCCATGGAGGATGGCCCCAGTATTTGGGCCCCTACCGCCCACTTGGGAGACCTGCGTGAAGCTCCTGGCTTCGGGCTAGCCCAGCCCTGGCCATTGTGGCCATCTGGAAAGATTTCTGTCTCACCCTCTCTCTGTAACGCTGACTTTCAAAATAAAGTAAAAAACAAAAACAAACAAAAGCCAAAACCAAAACCTGTAAAACGACAGTTGGTGAAAGGCTTATTCAGTTAGCCCACATTTTGGTACTTATCAATATTGTCTATCAGTTTGTATCAATTATGTATCAGTAGGACTTAGGAGTATTTTTTACTATTCTTTTTTGTTTTTGTTTTTCCTTTTAATTCAGCAACTAACTCTCCCTACCCCTATCTACAAAACTAACCCTTAATGTGGTATTGCTGTAGGATAGTTTGGAAACAGATGAGGGAGTGTTTTAGTGATTTTTATAGTTCATAAAGGCAGTATTGCAAACCAGGGGGAAAAGAAAGAATATTTCATACATGGTCAAGAGCAAGGTCATTGCTATATAACAGGTGAATAAATGAATGAACAAACTGCTAGAAAATGCTGCTGAATGTCTGACTTATCCGGGAAGGGGGAAGAGAATTCCAGCATGGAGCAGTCGCAGGGGGAAGTCACCGTCCTTGCTAACAGGACCGCTGTGGGTGGATTCGTGCCTAAGGAGAAGGCTAACAAGCGTATGGAAACGTGTCCACCTTTCTAAAGAACAAATAAGCCCAGGCCCACTGAGGCCGACTTTGCCACTCCAGGCAGTGGACAATGACCACGTGCCGTGCAGCGCTGGCCGGAGCCCGGCAGCACGGTCGTGTGGAAGCCCGGCTGTTGGCAGACTGCGTTCTGTCGGAGCCCTTGGGCAGTGCGGCCAAGACTCTGAGCTGGTTACATGAGCACTTTCTGGTGGTTCCAATTCTTGAGGACGTAATCAGGGACACGATACCACTTTCGTTGAAAGGTGTTTGGATTAGCTTCTCACCACTTTAAAATCCCTGAGAGAAGCTACGTAGGCAGGAAGAAGGTGGATTTCAGCTCACGGTTTGGAGGTTCGTAGCCTCATCAGGGGACGGCCTGGGGACGCACACCCTCCACCCACCCTCTGTGTGGTCTCCCCTTCGATGCCACCAGCCTCATCAGTGCAGCCGCTCTCACAGCCCCATCTGCAGATTCCTCGGTTGGATTAAGCTCTGTCCTTGTTCCCTAAGACTCCGGGCATCGAGACTTTAGCACATGGGCGTGTAGGTGACACCCACATTATCTTCCAAACCAGAAAACATGCATTGCAGTCTTACTTATGCTACTACTAGCTTAGCCATCTAGATGTTGCGCGGTAGGAGACTGATGGAATGTATTGTGTTGTCATTAAACTTCAAGTCTCTGAAGAATAACTCAGATGAGGCGGGGGAAAGGTGAATCACGGAAGAATAGAAGAATTTTCTCATACAGATTTGAGAAACAAAACTGCATCTTTACTGTGAGTCCAGCTCTGTTAAGTAGTTTGAAAAGGTGAGGACAGTAGAGGGAGGTTAGATGTTAAAAGAAATTAGAAGGACAGGAAAATTCATGAAAGTGGTTGTCGTAGTCTCTGGGAGTAGCGGATTCTTCAGTGAGCTTGGTTAGCAAGTTGATCCAAAGCTTAGTGGCTTAGAGCAGCCTTTTAAATATAGCTCACAATTTCATGTGGCAGAGGCTCAGCAGGGCCCAGCGGGGCGTGTCTCCGGCTCCACGTGGCGTCTCCTGAGGTTACTTGGTGGCACTCAGCTGGGCAGGGGAGGATTCAGAACAGGGAATCGTGAGAGGGAAGGGCTGAGCCGCGCCAGCGGGAGCTGCCTCTGCCTCTGCAGCAGGGCCGTCTCGGGCCAGCAGGCTTCTCCCACGGAGGCCAGGCTCCCCAGGAAGGTTGTTCTGGGGGAGCGGACAGGAGCCGCAGGACGGCTCATAGCTTCCCCTTGGAAGCCTGGAACTTGTATTGACCCGCCCAGCGTCGGGGGAAGGAGCTGGACTCCACTTCCAAAGGGAGGAGTAGCTGAAGGCCGGTGACCGCCTTTGGAGCCAACCCCAGTTGGACTGAGTGGTTTACCTCGTGTTTCTGCGGCGTGTATCACGCAGATGTATTCTTTACTGTACATCTGCAAGAGCCTTTTATGTGTTACGTGCCGACCCCTGAGTGAGATTTGCACGCAGTTAACCACGTGGCAGAAACACAGCCGCCTGCAAGTGTCACCTTTACCCTTCCCCGTTCGAATGGGAGCACGTTGGGGGTTTACTCGCACTGGCTCATTTTAAACGGCATTAGAAAGATGTGGTCTTGGCGAGGCAAGCCAGGCCACTTTTCTGCGAGTTGCTGACACGTAAGCTGTGGGTTGAAGGGCGGAGGAACACGCAGGGTGCTGGAAGCTGCCTACTGCACTGGGTCTGTGTGGCGGGATGCGAGAACAGGCATTCGTGTGTGCAGAAAGCGCTGACACTTGGGTTGGGGGGAGATGACGCTGGAGAGAGAACCCAGAAGCAGACTCTGGGGGCCTGGTGACCACCCGGGCCGTCTCGGCTCCTCACAGTTCAGCAGGCACAGCTTAACTCTATCTGTTCCTGATTCCGTTTGCATTCTTTGCACTTCTCTGTGATTTGTATATGAAGAGGACAGAATTCAGGCCACGAAATAGACTTCATATGGATGCATTTCCAACAAGAAAAGCCAGGAGAGCTGGAGAGCATCATTGGCCAGGCCGTATTTCTTGGTTGAAAAATAACGTGCTTTATAGATACGTCGTTCTGAGAGTGGGTGGAAGCAAGCATTTGTCTGTCATCTTAGAGTGGCTGCGCCTGCTGGCGGAGGCCTGGAGCCCCAGTCTTACTGTCCTGTCCCGGGGCACTCGTGTCCGTGTGCCATATGGGCCCCGCATCTGGTGACCAGTCCCTGCTCTTTGGGGAGAAAAGCAAATCTTCCTTTGAGGGACTCCACAGGCACGTTTCTGTAGAACCTGCTACTGCCTGTGTCTGCGGATGCTGGCTGACGTTCCCCACGTTTCCCGAGACAGCAGGAACTGGGAGAGGACCCTGTGCACTCGGAGGCGCGCGCTCTGTTCTCCCAGCCTGTTCGTGGCGATGACTCCCTTTGATGTTCTGACACATCTGAAATCGTGGTGAAATGTGGCAGCCAGAGCTGGGCCCGGGCAGGCCCTTGGGGATCAGTGTGACAGGGGACACGTGCTATTGGGAGGCGCTCTTCCACATGTGACGGATTTAATTGGTGTGGAAGTTTCCACGTCCCCCCCCTGCCCGAAGTATTATCACAGTAAGTTACGAAGCCAAATAGAAACTTAAAAAAACATACCCAGTGAGTTCAAGACATTATTAGCAAATGTTTACTGCTTAATTTTTAAAATAGATTTATTTATTTTACTTGAAAGAGTTACATAGAGAAGGAGAGGCAGAGAGAAAGAGAGAGGGGTATTCCATCCGCTGTTTCACTCCCCAATTGGCCGTAACGGTGCCAATCTGAAGCCAGGAGCTTCTTCCGGGTCTCCCACACAGGTGCAGGGGTCCAAGGACTTGGGCCATCTTCCACTGCTTTCCCAGGCCACAGCAGAGAGCTGGATATGAAGTGCAGCTGCCGGGTCTCAAACTGGCACCCATATGGGAGCACAGGGACCCGCTCTCAGATTCCGTCCCACACCTGCCAAGCTCAGCTTTTAGTGGTCTTCCCCCTGCCTCCTGCTGGGTGCCACTGTCAGGGGCTGGGAGTGTGGTGGGCGGCAGGAGGGCCCCGTCTCTCCCCGCCCCTCATTTCCTAACCCCACATCCCCGTGGCGTTGACCTCTGCTGGGAGTAGTGTTGGTGATGGTGGCAGGCACAGGGATTCTGTTGTCTCTTAGATTTTGATTATGGGCTGTTTGAAAATGTTAACCGTTGAACACGCGTGCGGCTTTATTGGCTGGCGCAGTGAGGAAACCCGAAGATCTCGCCGGAGCTCTTTCAGGCCGCGGTATTTGCTGCGTGTCACTGTTCCTGAGTCTGCCTTTGGGTTGACCCAGCCTGACGTGGTTGGTGTGAACTTGGCCGACTGCCAGCAGGGCAGGCGTCCTCCGCGTCCGTGGCGGGCCCTCCGTGTCCACGGTCAGGTCCTGAAGAGAAATCCATGAAGTCAGAGGCGTTGTTGTTGTCGCCCTATGTCACAGGATTTGGAGACTTTGTCTTGGCACTGTGCACCTCTGGGAGGATTTTTCCCCTCCACCTGCAGCACTGAAACATACAAGGGTGGTTGAGTGCTACCTTCGTGGACCTCGTCATCACCCTTACGCGCGTACGGAGTCAGAAGTCCTTGTAGAATTAGCTCACTAGTTGTCTGTGTCTGTGGGCCACGTGCGACAGTTCACTGCGTGTTGGCACTGCGCAGTGGCCGCTTCCCTCCTCGTCCTTCCTTTATGACCGGAGGCTAAACTCCTACATTCAACTCGGATGTCTCGAGGCGGTGAACTGTAAAAGGGAGTGCTCTCTCTCTGAGCCTGCTGGGTAGCCTAGTGTAGCGTCACTGCTGGGGAGTTTTAGTGGACTGCGCAGGCGTCCTTTATCATCGTTGCAGAAGTCTTCCATGTGCCACCAACCAGACCGGCCATCCTCGTGCCCGCCAGCCGCGTGCTTGCCTGGCCGCCCGACTTTCTCTGCCCGGTTAGCTTTGTGTTTCTCTTGCGTCCCTAATCCTTTCTCAGGATCCACTATGCTTGCTAACAAGCTGGAAGTAAACTGTGCTGACTAAAGAGAGATCAGTGCTGTGATCACTGTGACCGAGTTAAGGTCCACCGTGAAGCAGAGCTTGGACGTCTCGTTCGGTTTCCTTTTAAAACTGCCACCGTTCAGGAGAACGCTCCCCTGTACCACGAAACAAATACTGCACAACTGCGCGTGGAGTTTGAGCAGCTCTCTGCCCCTCGAGGCACAGGGGTCGTTTCTCCACAGCACCCTGCCAGCACTCGCTCACCCCCACCCTCACATCCTAAGCTCGATGGTGCTGTTCTGTCCACGCATAAATAGCCCTTTGCTTTCTTTTGACTTGGATGATCTCTCCAGCTGTCCTGGGCTGTGCTGTTGGTCTGGAAGTGAGACGGGCAGACACCTGCTGACGAGGTAATTGTTTTTCCTTGTGACTGTGTCACCTTGGGTCCACGGAAAGCTACAGTGGCTTACCTGTGTGGAGTTCCGCTCCCGTGAGTCCCAGTCCTGTGTGAGCTGTGGCGTGTGGTTGCCTTTCCCACTTTGGGGCAAGAACGGACCATTTGGTTTTGAAGGGGGGAGAATGATTTCCCAAGAGTGAATTCTGTGAAGTTCTGAGTATTTTTTATAGTTTTTTTTTTTTTTTTTTGAAAGTCAGAGTAACAGAGAGAGAGAGAGAGATCTTGCATCTGCTGGTTCACTCCCCAAATGGCCACAGCAGCCGGAGCTGGGCCAGTCTGAAGCCAGGAGCCAGGAACTCTGTCCGGGTCTCTCATGTGGGTGGAAGGGGCCTAAACACTTGAGCCATCTTCCACAGCTTTCCCAGGCCATTAGCAGGTAGCTGGATCGGAGGTGGAGCAGCTGGGACTCGAACTGGCACCCGTATGGGATGCTGGCACTGCAGGCACTGGTTTTACCAACTACGCCACAGCAGCGGCCTCTGAGTTCTGAGTATTTTCCCCAGCAGAAGGTCAGGGGTGCCTGGCCTGAGTAATCCAAAACTCAGCTGGAGGAACCTGGCTTGGCATTGCATCCCCCACCCAATGTATAAGGCAGCTGAGGAAGGGGGGACAGCAGAGGTGAAGAGGTGGAGTGCTAGAGAGAAGTGAACCCTGCTAAGCCCAGCATTCAGCGCCGGCACTTTCCCTCTCTCCGAGTTTGGCACAACCCGGTGCATCTCAAACTTTGTGGTCTCCAGACCCCCTGTATGTTCCTGAGTGTTATTGTGGACTCCAAAGCGCTTTTGTTTCTGTCTATTGATACTAACCATCTTAAAGATTTGCTTAAATGCTTATCCATTAAAAATAACAATAATAAATGTGCTATTCATTAAAATGATAATAAATATATTATGTATGCTAACATAAATAATACACGTTTCATGAAAAATAGCTGTATTTTTCAAAACAGAAACGTTTAGCGGGAAGAGTGGCATTGTGTCATGTTTTGCAATCCTCTTTAATGTCTGGTTTAATGGGAGACAGCTGGACTCTCCTCTCCGCGTCTGCGTTCAATCTGCTGTCATATCACACATCACACAGCTTCTGCAAGGCTTCACTGTGTGCTCCTGGGGGAATGAGAGTGAAAAGGGCAAATAATTTCTTGGTATTATTAGGAAAATAATTTTGACCTCACGGACCCCGGGAAAGGTCCCCCAGGGGTTCCCTGGCCACAGTTTGAGAACCATTGGCCAAACAAATCTTTGCAGTCACACCCTTGTATTAACCCCAGTGCAGCTTCTTCATGTCAACATTTAAGGCTGTTCTCCGCCCCCCTCACCTGTTGTCCTGGTGCCCACAGTGTAGAGAACAAAATCTTAGGTTTAGGGTCCAGTGGCATCTCCCAGTACAGCTGTCTGTCTTGAAGGGTTCCTTAACTCAAAACACAATGAAAATGTCGAACAAGTTCATGGAGAACGAGTGAGCTCATTTTCTGGATTAACACAGTCGCTGGCGTCTCCTTACCTGTGGGGACCAGGGCCAGGAGATGATTGGTTAGTTGAAAGAGCAGTTCAGAACAGAGTCCCAGGGAGGATACACACATCTGTCAATATCTTTTAAACTTACAATATATGAAGTCTGTGTATTCCCTGGTCTTTGGATGTTATGCCAGGTCTTTTTTTAAAGATCCATTCATTTATTTGAAAGGCAGTTAGAGAAGGGAGGGAGGGGAGACAGGGAGAGGGAAAGGGAGGGGGAGAGAGAGAGAGTGAGAGAGATTGATCGAACTTCCATCCACCATTCACTGTAGTGGTCGGGGCTGAGCCAGGCCAAAACCAGGAGCCTGAAACTCCATCTGGGTCTCCCACATGGGTGGCAGGGGCCCAGGCATTTGACCCTTCTTCTGCTGCTTTCCCAGGTGCATTAGCAGGGACCTGGATCAGAAATGGAGCAGCTGGGGCTCAAACTGGTGCCCATACGGGATGCCAGCATTGCAGGTGGCGGCTTAGCCCACTGTGCTGTGACACTGGCCCCAGCACCATGTGATTGTTAAGAAAGGAGTAAGACCTTAGTGTCGCATTCAAAGCAGTTCAAGGCTCAACAAACAACGGGCTCTCACTTCTTTATAAGGTGCTTTCTTGAGGGCAGAGATCACGCCTTGTTGTCTTGTTCTGAGTCTGAACATTGTGTCTGGCAATACTGGATGTTTCCTTGTGAAGGATAGGCCGTGTTAAGAAACTGTATTCCTCGTGGGTGGCTTCTGCCCCCACTGTTAGCAGCACAGGGGGGACGAGTCAAGTGGACTCCGCTTGGTCTCCAGAGACCACGCGTTTGCTCATCAGCTTCCAGCATTTCAGGGATGCACTGGGAGTGAACATTAAGCAGAATCTGACTGTTACCCGAAGGGGAAACCTTGCTACTGCCACCTCTGAGAGAGTCTTAGCTGGTGGGCTGCAGGAAGCACTGACATGCTGGCTTCTTGGTATTCAGTTAGTATCTGTAGACTTTGACCTTGGGGAAGGCGATGTTGTATCCCCTGTTGTGCTGCAACCTCCATAGGATGGTCGGCTCATCTCAAGTGGCCTGGGACGTTCCTGCATTTAGCGCTGACTGCCCCACGTCCTGGGAGCTCCTACAGACCCGGGCCAGCTGTGAGGACCAGCTGCCTTAAACCTCTGCCCCAGGTCAGTGCACAAGAGCAGAAAATCCAGATTAGGGTTTGTTAGGAATCATGTATTAGACACATTCCTGTTGCCACTTAGAGTTCCCTAAACAAATGTGTTGTCACCTCTAAGTGTCCCTTAGTTACCTAAGGTGGGCAGACTCCCACGAGGCCAAGCTTCGGGGAATTAGTCTAATCCACTGAGATTTTTCTTCTACCCCAAATCACAGGGATATTACCCATTCACTTCACCAGTTAAGTGCACGCTGACAAAGTATTTAATTGATAGGATTTCTCCAGTTCCTCCTGTACCTAATTCTAAAGTATACCCTCCCACTTTTTTGGAATTGTATCAGGTGGTTGTGGCTTTGATTGGCTGTAGTCCCACATGGGACCTGCAGCTGGGAACCAGGAGACTGGGTTTGCCACCAACCCAGCTGTGCAGACCTGGGGTTTTTCTCCAAGCATCTCGGACCCACAGCCTCCTTTTTCAGTGCCACAGGATTGTTCAATGTTAACAGGAACTACTTGTTGGACAGTGCACGATTATCCAGTAACATCTATAGAACTGTTGATATATCTGTAGTACCCAGTTATTACTTACAAGTGATTGTTTCTTTCTTTCCTTTTTTTTTTTAATATTTATTTATTTATTTATTTATTTTGGACAGGCAGAGTTAGTGAGAGAGAGACAGAGAGAAAGGTCTTCCTTCTGTTAGTTCACCCCCCAAATGGCCACTACAGCCCTTGCGCTATGCTGATCTGTAGCCAGGAGCCAGGTGCTTCTCCAGGTCTCCCATGCGGGTTCAGGGCCCAAGCACTTGGGCCATCCTCCACTGCCTTCCCGGGCCACAGCAGAGAGCTGGACTGGAAGAGGAGCAACCATGGTTAGAACCCGGCGCCCCAAATGGGACTAGAACCTGGGATACTGGTGCCGCAGGCGGAGGATTAGCCTAGTGAGCCACGGCGCTGGCTACAAGTTATTGTTTCTAAAGTTAAAATTTTCATTTAGAACATGATTAATATAAAATGTGATTTTTCTCTGATCCAATTATTTAATGTTACCTTTTTAAAAAAATATTTATTTTATTTATTTGAAAAAGTTAGAGAGAGAGAGAGAGAGAGAGAGAGAGAGGTGTCTTCCATCTGCTGGTTCACTCCAAAAATGATCGCTATGGCCAGAGCTGAGCCGATCGAAGCCAGGAACCAGGAGCTTCCTCCAGGTCTCCCACGTGGGTGCAGGGACTCAAGCACTTGGGCCATCCTTTGCTGCTTTCCTAGGCCATTAGCAGGGAGCTGGATCAGAAGAGGAACATCCTGGACCTGAAGCGGCGCCCATATGGGGTGCTGATGCTTCAGGCTGGGGTTTCAATCCACTGTGCCACAGCTACTTAATGTTTCTAACATTCACTTTTTTTTTTTTTTTTAAGATTTCCTTATTTGAAAGTCAGAGTTACACAGAGAGAGAAGGAGAGGCAGAGAGAGAGAGGTCTTCCATCTGCTGGTTCACTCCCCAATTGGCCGCAACGGCTGGAGCTGCGCCGATTTGAAGCCAGGAACTTTTTTTTTTTTTTAAATTGTACTTGGATCTTTATCAAACAATTTCTGCTTTGAGTTAGCCATTTTTTGTAAGATCACTGGGCAATAAGGAGGCGACACAGCCACACACACTGCTGTCTGTGTGTGGGCTGAGTATCAGATGCACAGATGGGATGTGACTGGTTTCTGGTCTTGGTGCTCATTGGTTATTTATGAAGCAATTTGTGGACTGAAGTGCTAACAGTGAAGTTTGTGCTATGTAATTCTTTTCTGTTAATATGCCATGGTGGCAAAGTTTGAGCTGCGCTTTGGCAGACTGGTATTAATAATTAGTGTTCTTAAGGCTGAGAAATATTGTTCCTAGCTGAGCTTGTAATGTACTATGATTATTTTTATTTCTTTTTAAAAATATACTTAAGTTATGCATATTGCATGCATTTCATATATACAGATTTAGGAACATAGTAATATTACCACCCTACCCTCCCTCCTGCTCACCTTCCAACCCTTCCTCCTCCTCCCTCTCCCATTCCCACTCCTAATTTTTACTAAGATCTATTTTTAGTTTACTTAATGATTGTAAAGTTAACCGTATGTTATGTAAAAGAGTTCAACAGCTAGTGGGAAAAAAAAAAAACAACACTGTTCCTCAATGGAAGAGACAAGGGCCATAAACAATCATCACATCTCAAAATGTCCATTTCACTCGAATACATTACATTTTAGATATTCTATTAGTTACTTCAGGTCAGGGAAAACATATGATATCTGTCTTTTTGGGACTGACTGATTTCAATAAGTATTATTGTCTCCAGTTGCATCCATCTTGTTGCAAAAGACAGGATTTTATTTTTTACAGTTGAGTAGTACTCTATAGTGTATATATACTATAATTTCTTGATCCAGGCCACAATTGATAGACATCTGGGTTGATTCCGTATCTTTACTATTGTGAATTGCGCTGCAGTGAACATGGGGGTACATACAACTCTTTCATATGCCGATTTCTTTTGGTTTGGTTAATTCACAGGAGTGGGATGGCTGAGTCATATGGTAGGTCTATATTCAGATTTCTGAGGTATCTCCATACTGTCGTCCACAGTGGCTGGATCAGTTTACATTCCCACCAGTAGTGGATTAGGGTACATTTTCCCCCACATCCTTGCCCTCTTTTGTTGTTTGTTGATTTCTGTATGAGAGCCATTATAACTGGCATGAGCTGAAACTTCATTGTGGTTTTGATTTGCATTTCTTTGATGGCTAGTGATCCTGAGATTTTTTTCATGTGTCTGTTGGCTGTTTGAATTTCCTCTTTTGAAAAATGCCTGTTTAAGTCCTTTGCCCATTTCTTAACTGGAGTATTTATTTTGTTGTTGTTGAATTTCCTGAGCTCTTTATAAATCCTGGATATTAATCCTTTATCAGTTGTGTAGTTTGCAAATAATTTCTCCCATTCTGTTGGTTGCCTCTTCACTGTGCTGAGTGTTTCTTTTGCAGTACAGAAGCTTCTCAATTTGGTGCAATCCCATTTGTCAATTTTGGCTTTGATTGCCTGTGCCTCTAAGGTCTTCTCCAAGAAATCTTTGCCTTTGCCAATGTCTTGCAGGGTTTCCCCAGTGTTCTCTAATAATTTGATGGTATTGGGTCATAGATTTAGGTCTTTTATTCATTTTGAGTGGACTTTTATGTAAGGTGTAAGATAAGGGTCTGGTTTGATATTCTGCACACTGAGATCCGGTTTTCCCAGCACCATTTGTTGAAGAGACTGTCCTTGCTCCAGGATTGATTTTAGCTCCTTTGTCAAAGAGAAGTTGGTTGTAGATGCGGATTGATTTCTGGAGTTTCTGTTCTGTTCCAATGGTCTACATGTCTGTTTTCATGCCAGTCCCAGGCTGTTTTGATTATAACTGCCCTGTAGTAGGCCTTGAAATCAGGAATTGTGATGCCTCTGGCTTTGTTTCTGTTGTATAAGATCGCTTTAGCTATTCAGTGTCCCCTGTGTATGCATATGAATTTCAGTATCATTTTTTTTCTAGACCTGCAAAGAATGTCATTTGTATCTTGTTTGGGATTCCATTGAATTTGTAAGTTGCTTTCGGTAGTATGGAACTATAATTATTTTTTGCTTTCTCTTTTTATACCTTACTTTTTAATTTGTTAAGTTTGCTTTGTACCTGTCACTAATTTTTTTGCACATCCTTCAATAGCCTTCTGTTGTTCTGTGATTTCCCATTAAGATCAGTCAGTCAGGGCCAGAGTTGCAAGCAGCCTCTTTGATCTTCCATCCTGGGCATGCCGACCTCCTCCTGGGCAGCATCGTTCTTTGCTGTCATCTTTCAAAGTTCATTTGCTTTTTTTCCTGGAATAGTCGCGTTTCGTTTCATCTCTTATCCTTATCTTTCCTGGGCTACTCCCTTGTACAACCTGCAGTGAGTGCGCCAGGTGGAAAAGATGGTGCTGACGCTGCGGATCCCAGCCTTCGGCGTGCCTGCCCCTGAGTGTCCTGCGTCTGGCCTGGCCGGCTTGTGCTGTGTGCCTCATGCCGGTGTCATCTGGAGTTCTGGCTCCACCATCTGCCAGTTCCCTTTCTTCCTGCTGCTGGATCCCTGTGTTACCCACCCTGTGTCCTCCTCACTCTTGATTTTTCCCTATTTTTGTAGAGGACAAGGTCTACTAATTTCCTCAGAAAGAGAAAATTTAACTGTCAGGACCCTAAATTGCTGAAAATGCCTACAGGCTCTCTTACCATTCCATCAACAGATTATGTGGGTATTGAAGTCTAGCTTGGAAACAATTTTGGTTTGGTTAATTCACAGGTTATTGAAGGCTTGGTGCCACTGTTTTCTTACTTCCAGTGTTGCTTGTGAGATGTCTTCACCTGTTCTGATTCCTGTTCTTTCATAGCACACTTGTTCCCATCCATGGGAACATACATAAAAATTCATAATCTTTGTTGCTGGTATTCTGAAATTTCATAATTATATTCCATGCTGTAAGTCTTTTCATCTGTTTTGCTGGGAATCACATACCTTCAGCTCTAGGAAATTATCTTGATTGTGAAAGAGTGTGTGTGTGTGTGTGTGAGCATGTGTGTGAGCTTGTGTGTGAGTGTGTGAGTGTGTATGTGTTTGAGTGTGTTTGTGAATATGTGTGTTTGTGTGAGTTTGTGTGTGTGTGAGTGTGTGAGTGTAAGCATGTGTTTGAGTATGTGTGAGTGTGAGAGTGTATGTGTGAGTGTGTGTGTAAGTGTGTTTCCCTTTCTCTTTTTATTTTTCTTCTACCCCTATTATTTGTGTGTTGGCCCTCTTTAACTGGACTTCTAGTTTTTTTTAATCTTCTCCTTTTTTTTAAAAATTTTTCTTCTGGATGAAATCCTTACCTTTATCTTCTAAGCATTCTATTTTATTTCCATTTTGTTGTCATAGTTTTAATTTTAATAGTCCATTTGAGTATGTTTGTATGTGTTTGAGTATGTCCATCTTCTCCATATTATTATTTTTTTAAATGGCCTTTTCTTTTGGAAACATTATTTTCTCTTATTTATTCAAATGCTAGTTTTGTTTGTTTCTGACATTAGCTTCTCCCTGCAGGGTTTTTCCATACTGCTTTTTAAAAATTATTTTATTCTGTTGTTCTCTGTTAGATGCTTTTCACAGGTATTGGATAGTCCTTGGTGTTGAGGATTAACAGTGACGTCTAGAAAGTTGGCTGTGCAGACCGAGCCTGTGTGGACTTGTGGATTTGAGGTGCACAGTGGGTAACTGGGTGCGCTGTTTATTGCCGAGTCATTAGAATCCCTGAGCTCCTTCTTGAGAGAGCATGTTCCCCTGTGAGCCTTCCGGCACCCTGCATGGAGAGGGGGGTCTGGTGCATCCTCCGGGCGGGGGAGTGTCAGCGTCAGGTCTGTGTCCCCTGTGAGCCTTCCAGCACCCTGCGTGGAGAGGGGGGTCTGGTGCATCCTCCGGGCGGGGGAGTGTCAGCGTCAGGTCTGTGTCCCCTGTTCGCTTCCAGGTGTCCAACCTGTTGCTCTTATCTCTTCTCTGGGCTTCCTTGTGTTTGTGGGTGTCTTTATTATAAATCAAAGAGCAAAGACTTCTGCAGTGGTTTGGGTGTGGCTTGTGCCCCAGAAGTTCATGTGGTCCTTAAGTTACATTTTGTGCTGGTGGATCGTAAAGAGGCGGGGCCTCGCCGAGGGTCGTGAGGGCACAGGGCATCCCCTCAGGACTGCACTGATGCCGTCTCCAGGGCTGGATCAGTTCTCTTGCAAGAGCCAGGCCCCCCACGTGTTTGGTCCTCTCTGCTTCTTCATCCCGTTGTGATGCGGGGTCTGGGCTGGCCGGCCAGGTGGGGGTGGGTGCTGTTTGGAGTTTGCTGCCACCACAACTGTGGGCTAAACAGACTTCTTTATCAACTTCCCAGCTTCAGTTATTTGTTATAGCAACGTACACAGAATAGGATAATGTTTTTGTTTCTTTTTTGGTGAGGGAGTGTATTTATATGTATGTGTTCAGTTTGCAGTCTAAATCTTGAATTCCTTTGATCTTCCTAAAATTGAAACTCCTACTTGCAAACCTTCCATTATGCCTCATTGATCTCCCAAGAGTCAAGTGCAAGCTGAGAGGCACAGCTGACCTTGTTTCCTGTATGTTCCCATCATTTATAAATAGTAGTCTCAGTGTTATTTCCCAGAAAATACTCAAACCACACTAAATTTAAAAAAAAATTTATTCTGAGGGTAGATTTATATGTTTCTGATGAGTAATCAGTGAAAAATTCAATATACACAGAGATGAATGACTGGAGTGAGTTCACTGAGCCCCAGCGTGTGATCAGGTTGAGTCTGTTGGAAGCTACAGAGGTCGTAATGAAGATTAAATTCATGCCACCAGGGCAGAATGTACTTTTATGTGATTATCCATCAATACCATCATCAGGGTTTTACCTGAACATGATTTGCCCAAGCCAGAGGCTCTGTGCTTTATAGGGCAAAACATTCATAGGTTTATTAGCAGAGTGCTTGTCCTGTGTCCCAACTTTCCAAACAGGAAGTCGCAACCTGCCTTGCAGAAACAGATTAAGTGAAGGAGAAACTGCTGTTAGTCGTGGAGACGGCGCTCTTGTCTGCCTGTCAGATCCGCTAGGTCGGGGCCACAGCGCCTTTCCCTCTCACAGCCCTGGAACCCCTCCAGTCTTCAGAGGTTCCCGGTTGCAGCCCCTCCTGCTCCCACAGGGGGCGCTTGGGTTCGGGTTGGAGGGATGGGAAGAGGAGAAGGAGGTGGGTAGGGGGTCAAGATGAACCGCAGTTGCAGGGACTGTAGGGCTGACTGGATTTTTAAATTTTTATTTTTTAAACCCTGGTTTAAAGGATTTGGCTGTAGAACACTCGAAGCATTATGACATGACTGATTCTGGCCAGTAATCTCAGTGCCGTGGCCTGCGCTGCATCCCATCGGGTTCAGATGTGGTGCTCTCAACTCGCGAGTGTGGTGGTACTCCCATGAGGGGTGATTAGGTTTAGATGAGGTCCTGACAGAGGGACACCCCCCCCCATTGTGATTAGAGAGGAGACACCAGAAAAGTCTCTCACTCTAGCCCCCACCCCACCCCCGCGCCAAGCGAGCACACAGCAGGGAGGCAGCCATGTGCACGCCAGGAAGAGAGCCCTCACAAGAGTCTGACCATGCTCACACCCTGGTCTGACTTTCAGCCCCTGGGACCGGCAGTCGCGCTGACTGATAGACACACAGTCACTGGGAGACACCCCTGGCTTTGGTCCAGACACACAGTCACTGGGAGGCAACCCTGGCTTTGGTCCATCTGTTCTCTGCACGTGCATCCTGGGAAATATTTTCTCACACCAAGAGGCTCCCTAATTTTCCTGATCCCAACGGGGTGTCCAGTACTTTAATTCCTTTCTGACACTCTCTGCCTGGCTTTAGTGTCGGCTTTGGAAAAACAAGGTATACAAGAACTGGCTGCCAAAGGTAGACGGGGCTGAGCGACCAAAGAAAGAGGTAGAGAAAAGTAGTTTTATAGCATGTAACTTATGCACAGAAGCATGACTGGGGCTGCAGCAGGACAAGAGAACTTCCGTACCTGAGACAGTAGTAAGGGGGGGTCTATGCTGAGCTAGACAAAGGTGACCCACAGCCAACCATTGTGAACCGAGACTTTTCAAGAAATATTAGCATGTCAGGCACCAGCCACGTGACATTCCAGCATCAGTGTCCAGCACATAATGCCTGGGGGACTGTTAGCAACTTTGTCCCACAGAGTTTGGCATGAGTATGAGTCATCCAAGTCGGCACCGTGGCGGTTGTGGCCAAGATGTCTGCAGTCACGGCGAGCTAGACCCCTCAGTGTGAGACCTCACAGTTAGAAGGGGCCAGTCCCACAGATGCCCTCTGAGATGCAAGTCCACGTCCAGGGCCAAAGCATGAAGGGTTGCCCTGCTCCCTTTCTCGGATTAGCAGGGCGTACAGAACCCGGCAAGGCATTCTATTGTGTTCTCTGTTTTATTACAAAGGACACATCCCAGGAACAGTCAGGTGAGGAGAGGAGTAAGGCTAGGAGGTTCGCTGCCTCTCTGGTCATGCCATCCTCCCAGCAGCTCAGTGTGTTCACCTGCTGGGAAGTTCATCAAATCCTCTTGAGGCTATCTGGGGCCTGCCTTAAGTCATCTCCTTAGCATGGACTCGGTGGGGTCCGAAGGGACTTGTTACCAACCAATAACAGAAGTCTCCTGTTAGGGAATTCTAATGGTTTGGGGAGCTCCAGGTTATATGCACATCACACAACCCAACATCATACCCTATTGCTTGAGGTCATCTCCTCACTCATTTATTACCACCTGGGGATGCTGGCTTTGGAGGGCTAGAGTCAGTACTTCAGTGTTGTCTCAGAAGGACCTTGACCTTGCAGGCTACCTGGGACAACCTTGCAGGGATGCTTTGGTGGCCGAGGAGCTAATTAGAAGATGGAGCCCTTTCACGTACTCGTCCAGTGACCAGAGTTTCAAACAGATGTTCCTGGGAAATGCATGCCTGGTGCTCTTCCAGTAGCCGATTACTGTGTTGCAACTGCCACGCACTCTTTTGTACGATAATTATGAAGAATTACGTCCCACCTGGCAGCTCAAATGTGCCTTGCTTAGCTCAGTTGGAGGAAATTTGGTGATAATTACAGGCCCAGTTTTCCTGTGAAGTCATGAAAAAGGACCTTATCCAAACAATGGAGAAGCCCGTCATGAGCAGGCCCAGGGGAGCCCCTGTTCTCCGAGAAGCGTGTGAGAAGGTTCTAGGAGCTGTAAACACACTGTGTGCACATGCTCCTCACCCGGCCACCTTGAAGACGAGGCAGACGACAGTGTAAAAAGTGGACCATAATCCGTAGTATTGAGAGGATAATAAACTGTAACTTAATTTCAAGTACTGGCATTTTGAATTTACAGTATTTAAACATGATTGCATAAATTCTTGCTGATTTCTTATATTTCATCAATGTTTAAGTATTCTTAGCATTTCTTTTTGTACATTTAGAAATATTAGCCAATATGCCTACACTCTAATAGTTTTAATGTTGAATTTTCCAGTGGAATTGTTAAATTGGAAAAATAAAATCCTTGTTTGAACTTATAACACCCCACTCTCTTCAGGCAAGCAAGGAAACAAACAAACTCTGAGTTGAAATGGCAGGCAAAGATAAACAAGGGTGCCTGCTCAGACCACGTGAGGTCTGAGGCTTTGCAAGTCCAGGAATCCGTTACTGTTTTGTGTAGAGGCCTTAAGGCTTTCAAGTATTAAATAGAAGTTTCAGTCACTCAGCTTTTCAGAATTAAGAGAAAACCATTTGGATTGTGATTGTGCATGCTTAAAAAAACATTGCCCCGTTATGTGCCTATAGGTTTTATTATTAGGGCCTGGCAGAGACTTGGCTTTTTCCCTCAGCAGACTGCCAGTCTTCTAAGTCATTGGAAGCCAAGCATTCAGGACAAACAGCTTCGGTTTCCATACTTCCTAGCAGGCTAGCCAAGAGCCAGCCTCTGCAGATGGAAAGGAAAAGTTTATTTCTGGAAAATACGAAGGCATTCTTGTACTTGTAAATATTTTCTTACCCCCATATTTTTGAAATTAACATCTAATTAGCATGGGTCACATGGCCTTGTGTTTATAAACCAGCTCTGGTCTTCATTGTAGACCAAGATGAAATATTCATTCAATTTTTTACCATCTCCCAATGTGATATTCTATTTACAATAAAGAACATCTGGATATTTGCAATTGGAGAAGGCTTCGTGCTTTTGAAATATGACATTCAATAAATAGTTCTCCTTTCAGTGCTAAACAGCAATCAGCATGTCTCAGCTATTTGGGTCGTTTTAAAGAGCATTTGCTTTCTGTATAATTTAAGACATCTTAATATTGTAGGTAGAGGGTGAATAACCAGGTTTAGCTTCAGGGGAAAGAATTTGAAATTGTGTAATGAATTCGCGCAACTGTGCCGGCGTGGTTAAGTCTAAATGAAGAATAATGGCCCCTCTTGCTCCTTTCCTCTGGCCTTGAGCCCTCGCCAGTGTGTGTGTGATGTTACAACACTGCCCCCTACTGTGCAGTTTTGCTTGGCTCTCCCAAAGGAGCAGAAAGAAACACAGAGCCAACGCAGCAACCGCGACTGCCTCTCCTCCCCTCTGCGACTTGGAGACAGGTTCTGGGGGCGCTGCAGGCCCCCACGTGCAGAAACAGGATAGTGGCGTGATGCGTGCTTTTGCACCTCTGTTTGTTTCCTCCTGAATTAGTGCTGCTGCCCTGTTTCTTTGCAGCTCGAGCCTCAGGGACGATGGAGTGTGTCTGGGCTTTTGGGAATGTGTTTTTGCTTTAATTGGTCTTGGCTTTAAGGAATTTTGCATCTTTAAAAAAAGCACCCAAGATATCTTTGAGGCTGGATGGAGAATGACGCTTGTCTCTCCAGTGTGGCTTTGGGAAGTGTAGTAATAGGCAGGAATCTCTGGTGAAGTGCAGCAGGGGGGCCAGCTGCGTCCTGGAGTTTCTGTGGTCGGAGCTCTAGCTGCCTGTGAGCAGCACAGACCCAGCGCATGGAGAAAGTGCGCCTAAACAGCCCTTTGTCCCACATAAGAGTTAACCTGCCCCCCTTCCCTTTTTTTTTTTTGGTTAAAAGTTGAATCCTTTTTTTTTTCCTTTGTCTGTTTTATGGCTTTTCCTTAAAGAAATGATTTTGATGACATTTCTTTCGCTGGTGCATATTTTCTGACATTAAAAAACAAATCGAAAGCCACTTAGCCTGTGAATCATTGTTAAAGTCAGCAGTAATCCACTGTGCAAAATCTCCCTGTGAAGGCGCAGAGGCTGGGGGCTTAAACCTGGAGCACATTAAATTAGTTCCAGCCTCTCGCGAGGAGCCTCTGCCTAGCTCGCTTAGGCAGGCAGAACGGAAACAGGCAGTTTATAACAAGAAGTCTGCTTTAAAAACCACGGGGTTCATTGGAGGGAGATTTATATCCCCCACTTATATAAACATTACAAATGTGGACTGCACGTAGGAGGGAAACCTTTATCGAAGTCTCTTGAAGAGCTTTTTCATTGTGAGTGGAACGGACAGTGTGCGCTGTTGTTTGAAGATCCGCCAGCATTCCCACAATCGTCTTTTTCACTGGTTTGCCTGATTAAAATGTAGCAAAGTGAAGACTGTCCAGACCACCTACCTCTGATTTATTTTCACGATGATACTCTGTTGGCATCGGGAGTGGAGCTGAAAAACTCAGTGCCAAAGTGGGAAACTTATCATTTCAGGGTTTTTTTAAAAAACGGCTATGTAATTATAGAAACTCTTGGACCCGTGGAATCTGGACATGAATATTTAGCACCACCCAATTTCAAATGATTTTCACATTTAAACGCTCATGGATCTCATGCTGTCTTTTGGGTTGTAATTGAACACAGATGAGGCTTGGAATATTTGGTCCAATAAAACGAGAAAGGCCGAAAGGAAAGATTACCAGTCGAGATTGGAGTCCCTGTTTATTTGATATTTCACATCTGGTGATTTTAGGTCCCTGAACTAAAATTTCTTTTCCTCTCCTTTGGCTTTACCTCATTTCTAGTATATTGAAGATTTCCATAGTCTCCTCTTCCCGAGTTGTCTGACAAGGACTCTGGGAGCAGACTCTCTCTTTTTCTCAGGCCTGTTTGCAGTGACTTCGATTTGATGGCTTTCAGCGGCAACGCAGGTAGCTGGAGTCCGTTTTTCGTAGACTCCCTTTATTCTGTCCGGAAGATCGCACGTCTGTTAGCCTTCCCAGCTGGTTCCAAGTGTAGGTGATTTAGAGTCCTGCTGAGGTCAGAGCTGACTGCAAGTGCCACGGTGGAAGTGTCTGAAGGCTCCCACACAGCGAGGGTGCGGGTCGATATCTCAGAGAGCTGGGCCCCGACGGGCCGCCTGGGACTCTGCCTCACAGGCCTGCATGTCCTGGCTGCACTAGAGGTGCAGGCAGCTTTCAAAAGAGCAAACTCTCCCACTTGACTTTACCAGGTGGGCGAAATGTCAGCTCTGACCAGGCCCAGCGTCAGAAATGGGGCCGGTCTTGGCGCTCTGGCCGGTGACATGCTGGTACCACCATAGCCACTGCTGATCTCAGCGGGTCTCGCGTGGGAAGCTGTTCTAATGCCCCACGCCCCATGCTGAGTGCCGCACGTGTACCACGGAGCCCACACTCCTCGCCTGCTTAGCTCCTATCCAGTACGTGCTGGCTTCTGTCTTGAACGCCTCTTGTGTTTTCTACATCCTCTGTGTCACTTACAATCCTGGTAGTGTCCAGCCAGTCATCAGGTGCGTCTGTGCCTGCAGCCACAGTGCCCGTACGAGTGGCCCTGGACCTGCAGAGCAACTTCGGGGCTGAGTGCCGGCTGGAGGAGCTGGGAGGCAGAGGCCTCAGCAGTGTAGCAAACAGCTCTCTAGAGAGGGGCCCGCGTCCGCGGCCTGTGCCTCCAGGCGCTCCGGTTGCCCGTGCTCTGTGCTCCCTTGTGGTAGGATGCCCCCGTGCCAGGCCTCCGCTCCAAAGGTCAGCTGACCCGACGGTGCAGGCAGCACCGCTCTTTATCACGTACGACCGCAGCTTCCTTGCTTACGTCACATTTAGTTCCCGGAGAAATTTGACCGATGTTCATTTTTCTATATGAAGAAGCGAGGATCAGAATCGCTTTTTTAAAAAAATACTTACTTATTGGAGATGAAGAGCTACGGAGGAGGAGAGAGAGAGAGCGCACACTCCACTGGCTCACTCCCCAAGTGCCCACAGCAGCCAAGGCTGAGCCTGGCCACAGCCGGGAGCTGCGGAGTCAGCCCAGGTCTCCCACGTGGTGGAAGGACCTCCGTTACTGGGGCCGTCACTGCCGCCTCCTGGGACCTGCGTCAGCAGGAAGCCGGTCAGGACTCAGACCCAGGCACTCTGCGGTGGAACTCAGCTGTCGAAACTGCCAGGTACATTACCTGTCCCCGAGGGATTTTCATGAAGTCAGAAACTCAGTCTTTAACAGGGAGGCACCAGGGCACCACTGGCAATGGCGTATGTAACACGGGGCTCTGCAGACCCTGTGAGAGATGATGGTGATTTCTTTTCTTGTAGCAGAGTAAGCACCGCCGCAAAGAAGGAAAGCCCTGGAAGTGTCAGAGGGGAGGAAAGGGAGGAAACCTTAGTCAGTGGTTCACCCAGGAAAGCCGCAGTGCGCTCTGTGGCTGATCACGACGAGACAGCCATCTGGCTGTGGTACGGAGTGGTTAGCGTGACGAAGGTGATCCATGGAGCCACCAGAGGGGGGACGCAAATGTGTGTTGTCTGTGTGCTATGTGTCTCTGTGTTTGTGTGCTGTGTGTGTCTGTGTGTCTGTGTACTATGTGTCTCTGTGTCTCTGTGTCCATGTGCTGTGTTGTGTCTGTGTCTGTGTGCTGTGTGTCTCTGTGTCTGTGGTCTCTGTGTCTGTGTGCTACATGTGTCTGTGTGCTGTGTGTGTGTGTGTGCTGTGTGCTTGTGTGTGTCTCTGTGTGCTGTGTGTCTCTGAGTCTGTGTGCTGTGTGTCTCTGTGTGCTGGGTGTCTCTGTGTCTTTGTGCTGTGTGTGTGTGCTGTGTGTGTCTGTGTTTCTGTGTGTCTCTGTGTCTTTGTGCTGTGTGTGTCTGTGTCTCTGTGTGCTATATGTGTGTGTGCGTGCAGGGTGTTGGGGGTAGGGATTCAGGCAAGCTGAGTTCTCCATCATAGTAGAAGGCAGTAGGTAATGACAGAAGAGTGACTTAGCGCAGGACTGGATTAATTACAAGGCATTATTTGGTGACTTGATGCTGATCTCCAGGGAGTCCAGAGGCAAAGGCCTCCCAGTGGCTTCCTCTGGGAAGCAGGAGCAGGCGTTGGCGGGGAGTGTGGGGTAGCAGAGTGTCACCTTGCGTCCTCTGTCTAAACGGGGTAGAAACAAGAAAATGGTCAGGGCTCTGCATCTTTGAAAAAGACAAGGAGAAGTATCCCTTCTGAACCCACGGTGGTTCTCCGTCGCCCCCAGCTGCTCCTGGTCTCTGTGGTCGCGGGAGTTCCCTTTGTGGCCAAGGTGAAGGTTTGCAGAGGAAGCATTTGTCATAATCTGTTTGGCTAATTAGGCGAGCTTTGGGAATGGTTAAATAAACCTGACCAGTGACCTGCGGGCCATTCTGATTAATTTCCAGTCCCGAGTGACTGAGGCCCGCAGGTCTGAGTGATGGATGCGGTGGTGTGATGCCTCCAGGGCTTCTTGGATGGTTTCTGCTCTGTGACTTCAGCCAGAGGTGCAGGCTCCGCAGGTCTGGTTCCCAGCAGCCTTGGCTGTCTGGGGTCTGAGGTCTGGCCAGCCGTTTAGGAAATCGCGAGACGTCCTCTTTGGAGCTCCTGCTAATCCCACCTCATTATGTGCATTTTAATATCAGCGTTTGCCTTCGTTGCCTTTGCAGACTGGTTGTGCTCATTTTTTACGTTATCATTCCCAGATAGGCTTTTGTTGGGTCATGTGTATTATTCCTGAAAACATTATTTGGCTAAACTTATTTGACCTAGAAGTTATTTGTAGTTCTCAGGAAATACAGTCTTTTCCCAGATTAGCACGCTTGACAAGTTACATGTTATTTATGCTTTTAGGTTTTTTAAAAGATTCATTTATTAAGTTGAAAGGCAGAGTTACAGAGAGAGAGAGAAGGAGAGGCAGAGAGGGAATCTTCCATCTCCTGGTTCACTCCCCAAATGGCTGTAACAGCCAGGGCTGGGCCAGGCAGAAGCCAGGAGCCAGGAGCTTCACCAGGGTCTCCTACGTGGGTATGAGAGGCCCAAGCACTTGGGCCATCCTCCTCTGATTTTTCAGGCTCGTTATCAGGGAACTGGGTCAGAAGTGGAACAGCTGGGACTTGAACTGGTGCCCATGTGGGATGCAGCATCACGGGTGGTGGCTCAACCCACTGTGCCACAGCACTGGCTCTTGTGCTTATAGATTTTTTTTTTAAAGCAGTGAGATTGTTTCTCATAGGTTTCTCAAACGTAATGCTTTCTGGTTGTTAGTAGAGTTTTTCTTTCTTCTTTTGTTTTTAATTTTAAGTTTATTTATTTGAAAGGTAGAGTTACAGTAAGAGAGAAGGAGAGACAGAGTGATCTTCCATTGCTGGTTCCCTCCCCAAATGGCCTGCAACGGCCAGGGCTGGGCCAGGCCAAAGCCAGGAACCGGGAGCTTCTTCTAGGCCTCCTACATGGGTGCAGGGGCCAAAGGACTTGGGCCATCCTCCCCTGCCCTCCCAGGCACATTAGCAGGGAGCTGGATTGGAAGTGGAGCAGCCAGGCTGGTGCTGTTGGCTGTGGTTTTAACATGTTGCACTGTGGGGAGCAGGGCCCGTCTCCCGTAACATGGCAGGGCCCGTTGCCCGGGAGACAAATAAGTACTAAGACTGTGGACAAATAAATACTGAGGACAAATACTGAGATTACCGAGACTAGACTAAACTACTGGAACTGCTAAGACTAACTCTATGCATCTGATCTCCCACCATATGGCGCTGAGAGAGAGTAAACAACTTCCACACAGCTGCCTCACCAATTCGACTAACAAGCTGCAGGAGCTGATCCTGCCCCTGATGGGAGGACAGCAGCGTGCTTGGCGCGTGGGTAGAGAACGCCAGCAGAGTCGGGATTGGTGGAAGAGGACTATAAAGGAGGAGAGACAACATGCAGGAGGAACATCTGAGCAACCCCTGAGAGAGCCAGCCGGCGTGTGCCGCTCCTCCGCGGAGGCAGGGGAAGTGGTGGGGGTGCCGCCCCTCCGCGGGGGGGGGGGGGGCGGCAGCTAATCCGGGAGGACCGGGGAAAGAAACAACAGCAAATCCGTTGCCGCTCCTCCGCGAGCTTGCGGAGCGAGTGACATTGCACCACAGCGCCAGCCCCAGTATAGTTTTTCTAGGATAATATGTTGTAATTTTCAAATAATTTCATGTCTTGATTTCTGTAATATAAGGAACTATCTTATAGCAACTCTAATTTAAAAAAAATTTTTTTTAGCAATTCTGTGGTTTTAGCTTCTGAAAGAATTCACAGACGTAACTGCAGTTTATTAAGTTGGAAATGAGCACTTCACTTTTGTTTGGAGCAGTGTGTGTACTACTCAGCCGCAGCTTTCTTGTTTGTGCGCCTCTCATGCATTTACCCAGCATCTGTCACTTCTCTTGCATCCGAGGTTCAGCAGAGAACAAGATCTCTGCTGGGGTTCCCCTTCCAGTACGCGGACAGAGGCTGCACAGACTGAACGCCTGGCTGTGCACTGGAATGCGGTTGGAGATGCCGCGTCCTGGTGGTGGAGCAGTTGGAGCCTGCACGTGGGCTGGTCAGGAAGACCCACCGAGAAGATGACACTGGGCAGACTTGCGAGAAACAAGGACGTGAGCCACAGAGGCGGTCTGTGGGCAGAGGTGCACAGTGAGGGGCGCCGGGGTCTCCAGAAGAGATGAGGCTGCAGGGATCCTGGGGTGGGGAGGGGCAGGCAGTGTGTGTACACGCCCACAACGGCACATGCTGTGAGTGTGTACACACGCCCACAACGGCACATGCTGTGAGTGTGTACACACGCCCACAACGGCACATGCTGTGTGTGTTTACACACGCCCACAACGGCACATGCTGTGTGTGTTTACACATGCCCACAACGGCACATGCTGTGAGTGTGTACACACGCCCACAACGGCACATGCTGTGTCTGTGTACATATGCCCACAACGGCACATGCTGTGAGTGTGTACACACGCCCACAACGGCACATGCTGTGAGTGTGTACACACGCCCACAACGGCACATGCTGTGAGTGTGTACACACGCCCACAATGGCACATGCTGTGTCCCTGTATATATGCCCACAACTGTACATGCTGTGTGTGTGTTTATACTCCCACAACTGTACATGCTGTGTCTGTGTGTGTACACTCCCATAACTTCACGTACTGTGTGTGTGTGTGTGTACACTCCCACAATGGCACATGCTGTGTGTGTGTTTACACTCCCACAACTGTACATGCTGTGTGTGTGTGTACACTCCCACAACGGCACATGCTGTGTGTGTGTACACTCCTACAACTGCACGTGCTGTGTGTGTGTGTACACTCCCACAATGGCACATGCTGTGTGTGTGTACACTCCCACAATGGCACATGCTGTGTGTGTGTTTACACTCCCACAACTGTACATGCTGTGTGTGTGTGTACACTCCCACAACGGCACATGCTGTGTGTGTGTGTACACTCCCACAACGGCACATGCTGTGTGTGTGTACACTCCTACAACTGCACGTGCTGTGTGTGTGTGTACACTCCCACAACGGCACATGCTGTGTGTGTGTACACTCCTACAACTGCACGTGCTGTGTGTGTGTGTACACTCCCACAATGGCACATGCTTTGCTCCAGTTGCTTCTTTAGGGGAAATGGAACCGTGCAATAATGCTTTTCTCTCATTTCTTTTTTGTTTAATTTTTATTAAGATTTATTCATTTACATGAAAGGCAGTTAGAACGAGAGAGAGCAAGCGCGCTTCCATCCATTTGTTCATGCCCCAAATGGCTGCAGTTTCAGGGTTGGACCAGGCCAAACCCAGGAGCCAGGAACTTCACCTGGGCCCATCTCCCATATGGATGGCAGGGGCCCAAGCACTTGGGCCGTCTTCTGCTTTCCTAGGCTCATTAGCAGGGAGCTGGATAGGAAGAGGAACAGTCAGGACGTGAACTGGCACCCACATGGGTTCCTGGGTCTTAGGCAGCGGCTTAACCCCCTGCCACAACACTGGCCCCTCTGTCATTTACGGCGTTAAATATCTCCCATGAGGCCACAGCAGTCACAGTGTGGAAGGTGTCTCGTTGACTTGCTGTTCTCATTGTTGGACAGCTAGATTGTGCCCAGTTGCTCACCACAAGAATACGGGTTCTATCTCTGTGCATATCACTGGTTATTTTCTTGGCATAAGTAAATGCTTTGACTTCTGCGGTTGAAGGGGGGCATGCATTTTAAAACGTTTTGGTGTTTGTTGGCAACATGCCCTGTGAAATACACAAGTTAACACCCATGCAGGCTCTGTGTGCCTCTTACTTCATACATTGTCCATGTGGCTGATTTAATAAGAAAATGAAAATTTAACTGAAACCTCCTACTTTCCTAAATCGGGTGGGTCATTCTTCAGGTTTGCTTATTTTATTTGTGTAGATTAATATGTTATGAAACGCTAAATTCTGCTTTGCTCTTTTTCTACATCTCCTTGTCAAATTGTCAAAGCTGCTGCTACATTCAGGATAGCAGTTGTTTCTTCTCCTGTCTGTCTCTTGTCATTTATTTACTGGTACTTCAGAACACGCGTGTATTTGCTTGCAGTCAAGTGTTTTTCCTTCGTCGGCGTGTTGTTAACCATCATGGGAGACATTCCATCATGCGTTGTGTGGGGAACTTTACGTGTGTTTTCCTGTCCGTTCCCCCCTCCCAGTCTGGGTCGAGACCTGAGCGGCTCCACACACAGCGGCTGGGAGTGAGTCTCTGCAGCCTGGCCCGGCGTGGAGCGGGCTCTCGCCTGGTCTGCCGTCTGCGTCTGCGTCACACGCAGCTTTCTGCCTCGCGGGGTCTTGTCACAGCCCCTGCAGTTCTCCCAGTTGAATCTGATTTAAAGTTTGCCTGTTATGTAGACGTTTCCCCTAATCCTTGGGGTTTCTGCTGTTCTGTCGTCTGCAGACGCAGGGAATAATTGCTCCTTGCTTTCTGTGCTTGCCTCTGTTTCTAAAGCTGCTGCTAAGTTCCTGTCTTCATCTCCCCCTGTTAGTGGGGGTGTTAGCTCAGCAGGCATTTTGCTGGGCCCTTTCTTGTGCAAGAATCTCTGCTGGGGGACAGTGTGGTGGTGTAGGGGGTTCAGACGCCACCTGTGACACCAGCATCCCATTGGGCACTGCTTCAAGTCCTGGCTTCTCCACTTCTGATCCAGCTCCCTGCTAATGTGATTGGGAAAGCAGTGGAAGATGACCCTAGTACCTGGGCCCCTGCACCCACGTGGGAGACCTGGATGAGGCTCCTGGCTTCGGGCCTTGGCCTGACCTAGCTCTGGCCTTTGCAGCCATCTGGGGAGTGAACCAGCAAATGATCTCTCCCTTATCTCTCTGTAACTCTAAATTTCAAATAAATAAATAAATCTTAAAAAGAAATTTCTACTGAGCACTGTGGGAAAGCAAAAATGAACGAGACAGATTCTGTTCAGAACTTCGGCTGTGATGGCAAGAGGGAGACTCAGGCCTGGCGAGCTCTGTGGTACCTCTGATGGGCTGCAGTTAATGTGGTGCACAGGGGAGGCAGGACACGTTCTGAATGGTGGGGGAGGCGGGGGCAGCAGAGGAAGGACTTGCGAGGAAGTGGAGCTAAGGCCAGGCCTTGGAGGACGGGAAAGTCAGGCCACAAGGTCAGGGTAATCAGAGAACCAGCTCGCCAGGCCGTTGTTGAAGGTCAGTGGGGCTAAGCTCGCAGAGCGGGAGGAGTCGGCCTGGGCACGCGGTCAGGAGCTGAGTCAGGGCTCAGCACTGTCGGATCACAGCAGCTACGAGGCCGTGAACAGTGCTGGCTGCACGGGAAGGCCTGCCCTGGGTTTCTGCCTGTGGACCAGCGCCGCGCTGGCTCTTTGGGAACCCTGGTTGATGCTTTGTGTGCTGCGTGGCTTTCTGCCTTGTGTTCTGAGTTGTTCAGCTGTGTTCCAAGGAGGGCAGGACATTTCTGAAGGAAAGTAAATTTAATTAACTTGGAGCCAGTTTTATTAACTTTTATAGCTCATGCTTCTACTTTGAAAATTGTTCCTTTGTTACAAATCAACCTTAAGAAGAGGCTTAATTACGAAAGTCTGACAGTCTCAGTTATAGATTGTAATCACAGTTAAATTTCAGTATCTTCAAACAGTGATGTGCACGTGTGTACTTTTTATTACTCTGAGTAACTCAAGCAGTGGCTTACAGTAATGTTTGCAGTCCCTCTAGTTTAATTCCTATAGTGAGTAGAGTCTTGAAAAGCCACGTTTGCTGCCTTTGCTGCTGACTGATGGGGAGCTTAGAGGATGGTCCTGAGAAAGTGGGTGTGTGAGGACTGTGCTGAGGGAGGCAGGCCCCTGCTGGGCCCCCATGGCCATCCTCAGTGGTTAGGAGGCAGGGAGCTTGGAGCCCAGAGTGTTATTCTGAGAGCAGCACTGTACATCAGGGACCTGATCAGGAGCCAGGACTCAGTCAAAGGAATGCTAAGCCCCTCCCCATTTTACCTTGAGAGCAGACCTCAGTGCTTACGACTTGAGAGAGAGCAGGTGTGTGCAGAGGGTCAGTTTGGTGGGTAAGAACAATTGTAGCTCTTGAAGATCGTTAGCATTTATGATTCGCTGGAGCAGTCCACAGTGAAAGACCAGGCCATCAACCCAGTGCTCTTTTGTCTCCATATCCATCAGAACCATTGCTTACTTCCTCCCAGGAGCCGGCTTTCCTTGTCTACGAAGTTACGGAGTTGGAAAGAAAAGCCCTGAACGTCCGGTGGTCCATGGGGGACCTTAATAGGAATACGAAAAGGCAAGCCTTCCCCTGGGTACGTGAATGCTTGCTTGGGAGATTTGTCTTAACCAGGATGTAGGTCCACAGAGTCTGTGGCTTAACTGTGCACTTTTAGATGTGCCTTGTCCAGCCAAGTGGTCCTACCCTGGAGGCCAAGGCTGCAAAGGGGCACAGGAGAGGAAGAAGGACCAAGGGCTCCTGAAGAGGCTCTCACCGTTGGAGTCTTCGGTCCCACCCAGGGCTTCACCTCCCCTGGCCCACACAGGTCTTTGTCGTGTGGAACTGTGAGGGCGCTGTTGGGTATGTAACGCCTTGGCTGCACTTCCCGTCGCACTGTAGTGTCACTAGACACCCCAGCCCCACTTCCTGACGCCCCCAGAATAGCGTCATTCACACACGGGCCTCTCCGGGCCAGCACCCGTCCTTCATTTTGGGGGGGGGTGCGTCATCTACCATAGTTCACCCCCTCCCCCCAGAAACCTTTTATTTACGAATACAAACAATGCATTTCATAAATGCAGCTTTAGAAATAGAGTGCTTCTTCCCACTCCCACCCCGCTTCCTGCTCTCTCTCCTCTTCCCAGTCTTGTTTTGTACTGAAATCTATAGTCAACTAACTTTATACACATACGATTAACTCTAAACTAAGTAAAGAGTTCAACAAATTATTTATAACAAAAACACACCTGGCCCTCAACAGTCAAGAGAAGGGCTGTTCAAAGCAGTTGCATGTCAGGTGTCGAGTTCAGTTCTATGCCGTTTAGGTGCTCTGGTGGTTATCACAGATCAGGGAGGGAACACTCCGTATGTGTCCTTTTGGGATTGGCTTATTTCACCAAGATGATGTTTTCCACTTTCATCCATTTTGAGGCAAATGACAGGATTTCATTTTTTTTTTTTTACTGCTGTGTAGTATTATATGGTGTACATAGCCCATAATTTCTTTATCCAGTCTTCAGTTACAGACATCTGGGTGGATTCCATATCTTAGCTGTTGTGAATTGAGCCGCAATAAATAAGGGGGTATAGGTAACTCTTTCAAATGCTGATTTCATTTCCTGTGGGTAAATTCCCAGGAGTGAGTTTGGTGGGTCATATGTAGGTCATATGTAGGTGTATGTTCGGATTTCTGAGCTATCTCCATACTGTCTTCCACAGTGGCTGGACCAGTTTATATTCCCACCAACAGTGGGTTAGGTACCTGTTTCCCTATATCCTTACCAACGTTTATTGTTTGTTGATTTCTGTATGAAACTATTCTAACTGGGGTGAGGTGAAACCTCATTGTGGTTTTGATTTGTATTTTCCTGGCAGCTAGTGGTCCTGAGCATTTTTTTCATGTGTCTATTGGCCATTTGGATTAAGTCAATTTCCCATTTCTTAACTAGGATGTTTGTTTTCTTATTGTAGAGTTCTTGATCTCTTTATATATTCTGGTTATTAATCCTTTATCAGTTGCATAGTTTTCAAATAATTTCTCCCATTCTGTCGGTTGCCTCTTCACTTGCTGAGTGTTTCCTTTGCAGTACAGAAGTTTCTCAATTTGATGCACTCCCCTTTGTCAATTTTGGCTTTGATTTCCTGTGCCTCTGGGTCTTTCCCAAGAACTCTTTGCCTATGCCAATGTCTTGCAGTGGTTATCCAATGTTCTCCAATAATTTGATGGTATCAAGGCATAGATTTAGATCTTTAATCCATGTTGAGTGGATTTTTGTGTCAGGGATTAGGTAGGGGGTCTTGCTTCACACTTCTGCATGTCGAGATCCAGTTTTCCCAGCACCATTTGTTGAAGAGACTGTCCTTGCTCCAGGGATTGGTTTTAGCTCCTTTGTCAAAGACAAGTTGGTTCTAGATGCCTGGGTTGATTTCTAGTGTTTCTGTTTTTGTACCAGTACCAGGCTGTTTTGATTATAATAAAGTAGTTTTAGCCCTGTAATATTTAGTATATCCCTGTAGTATGTGTTGAAATCTGGTGCTGTGATGCCTCCAGCTTTGTTTTTGTGGTATAAGATTGCTTTAGCTATCTGGGGGTCTCCCTTGTTTCCCTGTGCATTTCAGCATCTTTTCTTTTCTTTTCTTTTCTTTTCTTTTCTTTTCTTTTCTTTTCTTTTCTTTTCTTTTCTCTTCTCTTCTCTTCTCTTCTCTTCTCTTCTCTTCTCTTCTCTTCTCTTCTCTTCTCTTCTCTTCTCTTCTTTTCTTATTTGACAGGTAGAGTTACAGACAGTGAGAGAGAGAGATAGAAAGGTCTTCCCTCCGCTGGTTCACTCCCCAAATGGCCGCTATGGCACTGATCCGAAGCCAGGAGCCAGGTGCCTCTTCCTGGTCTCCCGTGCAGGTACAGGGGCCCAAGCGCTTGGGCCATCCTACACTGCCCTCCTGGACCACAGCAGAGAGCTGGACTGGGAGAGGAGCAATCAGGACCAGAATCCAGCACCCATATGGGACACCGGCACTGCAGGTGGAGGATTAACCAAGTGAGCCATGGAGATGGCCCCAGCATCAATTTTCTGCTTCTGAGAAGAATGTCCTTGGTATTTTGATTGATATTGCATTGAATCTGTAAATTGCTTTTAGTAGTATGGACATTTTTATGATAGTGATTCTTCCAATCCATGAACATGGAAGATTTTTCCTTTCTTTTTTGTGTCTTTTATTTCTTTCTTTAATGTTTTGTAATTCTCATCATATAGATTGTTGATCCTTGTTAATCCTCGGTTAAATTTATTCAAATGTGTTTGATTTTTTTTTGCAGCTATTGTGAATGGGATTGATCTTAGAAGTTCTTTTTCAGCTGTGGCGTTGTCTGTATATGCAAAAGCTATTGATTTTTGTGTGTTGATTTTATATCCTGCTACTTTACCAAACTCTTCAATGAGTTCCAGTTGTCTCTTAGTGGAGTCTTTTGGATCCCCTTTATATCGAATCATGTCATCTGTAAAAGGGATAGTTTAACTTTCTCCTTCCCAACTTGTATCCCTTTGATTTCTTTTTCTTGCCTAATGGCTCTGGCTAAAATTTCTGGGACTATATTGAACATCAATGATGAGAATGAGCATCCTTGTCTGGATCTGGATCTCAGTGGGAATGCTTTCAACTTTTCCTCATTCAATAGGATGCTGAGTGTTGGTTTGTCACAAATTGCCTTGATTGTGTTGAGCAATGTTCCTTCTATACCCATTTACTTAGATGTGTTTTCAACATGAAAGGGTATTGTGTTTTATCAAATGCTTTCTCAGCATCTATTGAGGTAATCATATGGTTTTTGTTCATCAGTTTGTTAATGTGATGTCACATTGATTGATTTGTGAGTGTTGATCCATCCCTGCATACAGGGGATAAATCCCAGTTGGTCTAGGTGAATGATCTTTCTGATGTGTTGTTGGAATCGATGGGCTGATATTTTGTTGAGGATTTTTGCATTTATGTTCATCATGGAAATTGGTCCATAGTTTTCTTTCTCTGTTGTAGCTTTCTCAAGTTTAGGAATCACAGTGATGCTGGCTTAAGAGAAGGAGTTTGGGAGAATTCTCTCCTTTTCAGTTGTTGATTTCCATTTCATCTCATTGTGGTCAGAGAAGATGCATGGTATGATTTCAGTTTTTTTGAATTTGCTGAGACTTGCTTTATGGGCTTGCATGTAGTCTAGCCTGGAGAAAGTTCCAGACACTTTTGATAAGAATGTGTATTCTGTATCTGTAGGATGAATATTCTGTAGATATCCTTTAGGTCCATTTGGTCTATAGTGTTGATGAACTCTGTTGTTTCCTTGATGATTTTCTGTCTGGTTGATCTGTCCATTGCTGAAAGTAGACTTTTGAAATCCCATATTATATTGTATTGGAGTCTATATCTCCCTTTAGATCCATTTACATTTCTTCTAAATAGCCAGGTGCCCTATAATGCTTCCGGGTCTCCCATGCAGGTGCAAGGGCCCAAGGACTTGGGCCATCCTCTACTGCTTTCCCAGGCCATAACAGAGAGCCAGATTGGAAGTGGAGTAGCTGGGTCTTGAACCAGCACCCATATGGGATGCTGGTGCTTTAAGGCAGGGTGTTAACCCACTGCACCACAGCGCCGGCCCCTCAATCCCTTAATCATCACATAGTTCCCTTCTTTGTCTCTTTTAACAGTTTTTGTGTTAATGTTTATTTTGTCTGATATTAGGATGGCTACACCAGCTCTTTTTTTTCCTTCCTGTTAGCATGGAATATCTTTTTCCATTCTTTCACTTTTAGTCTATGAGAAGTGTTTCTTGTAGGCAGCAAATAGATGGGTTTTGCTTTTTAATCCATTCAGCCAGTCATTGTCTTTTAACTGGAGAGTTGAGGCCATTTACATTCAAGGTGACTATTGATAAGTAACGACTTGGCTCTGCCATTTTTCCATAAATATTCCTATTGTTTACTTTGGATTATCTTTGAACTTTTACTGGGAGATTTTCTGCCTTTACCTTCTTTCACAATGATGACCATGTTTCTGTATTTCTGTGTGTAGCACATCCTTAAACATCTTTTATAAGGCTGAGTGAGTGGTGAGAAATTCTTTCAATTTCTGTTGGTTATGGAAGGTCTTTATTTCACCTTCATTTATACATGAGAGCTTTGCAAGGTACAGTATTCTGGGTTGACAGTGTGTTTTTTTCCTCTTATGGCTTGGGATATAACTTGCTATTCTGACCTAGCCTGTACGGTTTCTGATGTGAAATCAGCTGTGAGTCTAATTAGAGATCCTCTGAAAGTAATCTGGCTTTTCTCTTGGGCACATTTTGGAATCTTTTCTTTATGTTTTACTGTAAAGAGTTTGACTACCATGTGTCCTGGTGCAAATATCTTTTCTGGTCATGTCTATTAGGAGTTCTATGTGCTTCTTCTACTTGGATATCCCTTACTTTCTTCAAATTAGAGAATTTTTCTGTAATTATTTCACTAAAAAGGCCTTCTAGTACAATTTCTGTTTCCAGGCCTTCAGGAACTCCTAAGACCTGTGTGTTGGGTCATTTGATATTATCCCATAAATCTCCAACATTGTGTTTTAGTTTTCTGATTTCTTTCTTTCTTTCTTTCTTTCTTTCTTTCTTTCTTTCTTTCTTTCTTTTCTTTTCTTTTCTTTTCTTTTCTTTTCTTTTCTTTTCTTTTCTTTTCTTTTTGTTTGACTGTAAGATTTCCAGATATTTGTCTTCTAACTCAGATATTTCTTCTGCTTCACTGAGTCTATTCTTAAGGCATTCCACTGCATTTTTAATTTGTTCTATTGAAATCTTTATTTCCAGTATTTTGTTTTGATTTCTCTTTAAAATCTCAATTTTATGGTAGAAATTTTCCTTCCTATCCAGTTTTGATTTCTTTAGCTCGTGGATTTGCTTCTGATTACTTGTTTTTTTAAATCAGTTTTTTGAATTCCATTTCTGGCATTTCATTGATCTCTTCATCTTCACATTCTAGTTTTGACGTGTTATGTTCTTTTTGGAGCGTCATGTTGTCTTCTTATTCTTGTTTCTTGTATTGCTGCATGTATTATTAGGCACTTGTGGAGATAATTGTTGGTTTATTATTTTCCCCGTGATAGCTTTTATCTTTAGACTATACCTCTGTGGTTTAGTGGAGTGTCTGCTCTTTCAGTGAATACCCAGAGGCGTTTGCTGGGTGTGGTCAGGGAGCTCTGTTCAGTGCTCCAGATGAGGGGAGTGTCTTAGGTGACACCTCAGTTGTTGATGGTCCATCTCTTTTTTTTAATCAGAGAAGAGGTTTGTTCTGCTCTGTTGGCGTATTCTCATGCTCACCTCCTCTCCTCAAAGGGACCAGTGCCTGGGCACTCTCCCCAGTGGGTACAGTTTTGTCCCTGCTCTCACAAGAACCACACAAAGAATCTGCACAGTCCTTGGTGCGAGCTCGGATCCCGCAGCACTGACCCTCACCAGGGGATCAGGGAGCCCCGAGTGTGTGGTGCCTCCCTCAGTGACTGCCCAAAGTCCCAGCCACACACTGCACCCTCCCACACAGCCACAGTGTTTTCACAGTCCCAGCACACAAGGCTCCTGCAGGCACGAGCACCCAGCCCCCGTCACTTCTCCCAGCCAGACACACGCACCTCCTCTCTGCTGGTTGCTGGGTGCACACAGGAGCTGGCACAGCTGTTGACCTGTGTCCAAAATGGCGCCTGCCCTGTCTCGGCTAGTTACAGGATGCCTATGCCGGGTGGTCAGGGAGAAACATGTCCCTCCTTTTTTCCCTCTAGTTTGGCAGGTACAGTGTCCCCCACAGGGGTCCAAGCCAAACTTCTGCCAGGCTCTTCCCGTGGCTTCATCACCCGTGTGTGGGCTGCTGCATTCTGGTCTCCCCTCACTCCAGAGCTGGTGCTGCGGCTCGGGCTGTGGGGTCCTGAGTCTGGGCGTCCACACCCTCCGCATAGGTCCACGATGTCCTCTAACGTGCGTACTTTCCTCTGGCATTTCTTCCCTAACTCTTCCCTAAGACTGCAGTCTCTTCACTTCTTTTAACCGTCTTCCCCTAGACTCGAGCAGTGAGCGCCCTCCCCATTCCGCCATCTTGAACACTCCGCCATGCTTCATTCTCAAAGCTGACTTGTAGGGACATCCTTCAAGTCCCGGTTTCTGTGTTACCTCCTTTGAGTCATTCCTGGTCTTCTCCCCGACCGAGCTGGTCCCTCTGCCGTGCCTCTGTGCAGAGCCTGAGGGACCAGGCTTGCTCCCCTTTAGACTGGAGCGTTGTGCAGTCGGGAACAGTGTGGTTTGCTGGTACCCAGAGTCCAGCACAGTGCCTGGATTTCCCTTTGAAGATGCCCCCCCCCCCACCTTCTCTACAAAGGCTCTTGCAATCTCTCTATTGGGCAAGTCTCGAAAGACACAGTCCTGAGTCCTATAATCCCCAGTGTTGAAATCTTGAAATATCGAAATTCCTAAAGTATAAAATCCTAAGAAAGAAAAATTCTGGAAAAAATACTCTAAAAAATACTCAAAAGCCATTTTTTCTGACAAAAGGGCTTCTGTTGTGAGTGGCACGCCTAGGGCGGCTCTGTTGGCTCTTTGTGCAGAATCAACATCAAAAGCCATTTTTCTGTTTTTCAAAAAGTGGGGTTTAAGGAGCATGAAGATATGACAGCACATCTGAGGCTGCCTTACAATGAAGGAGGCAACCATAACATGCATATCATTGCAAGTATAAGCACTCAGGAAGATGAGCAGTCACACGACTGTGGCTGTTATGAGCAGGTGCATCGGACTGATAAAGCAATGGATGGAAAAGTGAAGTGCACGTGCATGGCACTGTGGTTGGCAGGCGTGTGCTCCCAGCGTTGTAACTGAGTTACCTTCGTCCTGTGGTCAGAGGGTATTACTTAAGTCCCTTTTTAATAAGATCCTCAAAGACTGCAGTCACCGTCACATGTGGCGTCATCCTGAGGCCCAG
This sequence comes from Oryctolagus cuniculus, assembly GCF_051225735.1. Classification (NCBI taxonomy): domain Eukaryota; kingdom Metazoa; phylum Chordata; class Mammalia; order Lagomorpha; family Leporidae; genus Oryctolagus; species Oryctolagus cuniculus. The sequence goes on from NC_142874.1 coordinate 140,357,035, forward strand.
GTCTCAGCGGCGTGGTCCAGCCCAAGCCCGCAGGCCTCACATCCGGGGGCTGGCGATGGAGTTCTCCGTCTGTGAGCCCCTCGAGGGTCCTCGGTGTGTGTCCCGGGGTCCAGAGGCCAGTGAGGCTGGCGGCTGGAGAAAGTCTTAGGTCTGAGAAGGAAACCTCTTTGCCATCTGTACTCATCCTCCCCTGCGCTGGCCCACGCTGAGGGTGGGGCGTCCCACCAGTCCCACACCTGCTCACAGGCACGTAACGTGCCCTCGTGCCCTCGCAGAGACACTGGAAGTGGTGCTGCATCAGGTTTGCAGGTGCACACGAATGCCTGCCCCCGGCTCTCTCCCCAACCCCTGCAGCCTTTGCCCTGGGGAATTGTAGAGCAGGGGTTTGGGCTTTCAGGATGTCAGCATTTGGGATTTGAATCTTTCAGGTTTGTGATTTTTGGGATTTTAGACCTTAGGAATTTCAACATTTGCAGCTGTGATCAGCATCAAATTTTTAAATCTCAGAAACTTGCTTTGTGAAAGTATTTTGCATAATGGAAGCGCACTGGAATTAAACAGATAAGGATACAGGTTTTTATAATTCAAAGTACTCCCAAATTATTTCTGAATTCTGCCCATAACGTTAGTCTCCTCTTCAGCCCAGCATTTTCAAGGGTGCCAGGCTAGGCTTGCTGGTGTGAAATATTATTCCAGGTCAAAACTGCCGTGGCTCACGACGACCTGGGGAAGAGGATGTGCTGTGGTTTGGTCGGAGATGGGTTCCTTACCTGATACTGGGTATCGCAAAGGCTTATTATTTCAGGAGAGTGTCGCTGCCCTCTGTATTTCCCTGTGATTGTGTTTTGCGCTGCATCAGCCCCTGTGGCCTGCGGCATGTGGAGAGTATTTTTCTCCCTTATCACTCTGTGGTATGTGAGAGCTGGTTAGCTTTTGGTATTGTTCACGGACTCCTGTTTGGGGAGGGGGCTATTTTTTTAAAATCTAGAGATAAGTCGAATTCTTCACAGTAAGCCTGTGCACAAAGAGAATGCTTGCGCACCAGGAAAGTTAATCCCTGTAACTTCTAGAGAGACTGCTTTGGGGGCAGCCGGGGGTGTAGTAGAGCCAGTGGAAGGCTCCCAAGCTTCCACACAGACTCATGACAACCAGCAAGGCTGTTCTGCCTGCTCAGCACTACTGCCGTTTGACCTGCAACGAACAATCAGTTCAGAGTGAGAGACGGATGAGTTGCGCTCCTTGTTGTCCAGAGCTCCGAGAAATTCGCCTGCTCTCTGGAGAGGCCCTGGGCACACAGAGCGGATACATCTTAGGCTATTATAATAAACAGACCCCAAAATACAGTGGGTGCAAGCAAGACAGAAATCTCATTCTCTGTCATGTAACAGTCTCTTTCCATGGTCTACGCTTCTTGGAGTAAGGGTCCCAGATCCTGTCATTACGCTGTGTATACTATTTCTGTTTTGTAGTCTCAGACAGTGCATCTAGGAGGTTAAACCACTGCTCGCAACACTAGCATGTCCTATCAGAGCACTGGTTTGAGTCTAGGCTGCTCTGCTTCCAACCCAGTTCCATGCTAATGTGCCTGGGAAAGCAGTGGAGGACGGCCCACGTAGCTGGGGCCCTGCTATCCCCGGGGGAAACCTGAATGGGATTCCTGGCTCCTGGCTTCAGCTTGGCCCAGCCTGGGCTGTTATGGCCGTTTTGTGGGTGAACCAGCAGATGGAAGATGTCTGTCTCTCTCGCTCTTTCTGTCACTCTCCCTTCAAATCAGTCAATCATCTGTAGCTCTTGAAAGCATTTCCGTAATCCAGAGATCACAAATAGGAACATGGAGGAAGCAGTGGACACAGTTTTTGCCTTGTCAGATCATGACCCAGAAGATGCCCATCATCACCACATCTCACCACCCATTGGCCAGACTTTGATTACAGGGCCACGTCTAGTGGCAAGGGATGCTGGGAAATGCCATGTTCCTGGGTGGCCACGTGCCACGCCACGGTGGTGGTTAGGTCACTAAAGAAGTGAGGGAGACTGAGCATTGGATCCCAGCAAGCAGTCTGCCGAAGCGGTCCTTACCACTGTTGTAGCACGGAATCAGCGATGCGAATTCCGTGTCTCGTGGCGTGGTTTACTTTTCCCAGTGTTGCTGTGATCTCTGAAAGGCATTTGTTCTGTCCGATACTGCTGATGGGATGGGCGACGTCAGTGTCCTGACTTGGATTAGCTGAGGTGCTGGTTAGGTTACCCGCTGTATTATGAAGTGTGAAGTCAAGGGCAGGTGGCCTGCTATGCTTCCAGAACACATGGGGACGTGGAAATAGAAGTTAGTTCTCCCTTGTTCTTTTTTTTAAAGATTTATTTATTTTACTTGAAAGTCAGAGTTACAGAGAGGCAGAGGCAGAGGCAGAGGCAGAGGCAGAGAGAGAGAGAGAGAGAGAGAGAGAAAGTCTTTTATCCGTTGGTTCACTCCCCAAATGTCCCCAACAGCTGAAAGTGGGCCAATCCTCAGCTAGGAACCAGGAGCTTCTTGTGGGTCTGCCACATGGGTTCAGGGGCCCAAGCACTTGGGCCATCTTCCACTACTTTCCCAGGCCATAGCAGAGAGCTGGATTGGAAGTGGAGCAGCCGGGACTTGAACTGCTGCCCATGAGGGATGTTGCCACTGCAGGCTGCGGCTTTACCTGCTATGCCACAGCGCCGGCCCCACTGCCCTCTTCTTAGAGGTTTGGTCTTGGACCTGCTGAGGTCCCTATCATCCTAATAATCAGAATGTGAGAGAGGTGGATGACTTCATAAGTTCAGAAACGTTCTTACGTGATGTTATTAAATGTTCATTTCCCTTACTTGATTGTTTTTTTTTTTTAATTTGGTGTTCAGTCTAGCTTGGCTTACAAAGAAGACAACTTGAACCCCTCCTCCTTCTTTGAGCCCACTCTGCTACTCTCCCCTCTGGATCTGTGTGGTATTTACTTCCCCAGGGAGCGTCTTGACCGGATGTCGCAGTATTTTACTGTGATACCAGGAGTGCTATTTGCTATGTCCAGACCAACCCTCTGTTTGGTATTCACCAGTTTGTACGTTACCATCCCTGCTGGACTCAGCTGTGCAGGCGAGAGGGCTTTCTCCCCTAACAGACACAGCTGAAACACCGTTGGTTAACTAAATGTAAGAACGGGGGCCGGTGCTGTGGCATAGCAGGTAAAGCTGCTGCCTGTGGTGCCAGCATCCCATATGGGCGCCAGTTCGAGTCCTGGCTGTTCCACTTCTGATCCAGCTCTCTGCTGTGGCCTGGGAAAGCAGTAGACGATGGCCCAAGTGCTTGGGCCCTTGCACTAGCCTGGGAGACCTGGAAGAAGCTCCTGACTCCTGGCTTTGGATCGGTGCATCTCTGGCCGTTGCAGCCAGTTGGGGAGTGAACCATTAGATGGAAGTCCTCTCTCTCTCTCTGTCTTTGCTTCTCCTTCTCTCTTTGTAGCTCTGACTTTCAAATAAATGAATGAATGAATGAATGTAAGAATGAGTGAAGTATACAAGGAAGAGAAGCAAGGAAGCACTAATAAAAAATGGAACAATGTGTGTTCTTCCTGTGAGGCTCACACTGTCGGGATGGTGGGTTGATAGCATTCTTCAACAAGAAGCACCAGAGACAGATTTGGTGAACATGCCCATTTATGAACAGTGGGACACAAGCTTTTCTAGGGCAGGCAAAGGGGAGTAGCTAGCTTGGGGTAGCAACCCTAATTCTATAGGATAAACCAATATTGGTGCCACTGTGCTTCTCCAATCAGCTTGAAAGTCATGTAGCCCGTGTAGCCTTCCACGTGGTCTTTATTGGCCCGGGGCCACGCCCAGGAGCTGTTCACCTAGTTGACAATTACAAGGCCCTTCAACAGGAAGTGGGAGTGGGGGAAATGTGCCTGGGGCCCCTGTCATCTGCCAGTAGTCAGGTCATGTGTGTGTGTGGGGGGGGTCCCACTGTGCTGAGCCCCCGCCCAGGGTTTTTCCTGGGGGGCATGGTGTGCCATGTCCTCTTAACCTTCTGCATAGGCTAGGCCACCTAGAGAACAAGAAACAGTAGCAGCAGAAGTACATTTGAATTCACTGACACGTTTAAAAGGTGTTACAGTGTCTGCTCCACTCAGCAGCAGCCTCTGGGCAGAGCAATGAGAACACTGGGTGAGAAGGCTGTGTCCCTGAGATGCTTGCTGGCTTCCCGTGCTGTGGTGGGAGCAGAGGCAGTTTAGGGTGTGGTGGGAGTGGGGGCATTTCTGGACTGGCTCACTGGTCTGCTGGCCAAGGGAATGGTCCTGTTTCCTCCCCAGGGGACCTCATCACTTCACTTCCAGAGCACCCCAGAGACTTGGAGAGAGTTCCAGTAATGTGTTTCAACTGTGTAATACAGTTTACCAGTTCTCCAAAACAAATGTCCTTTGGATGTTATCTGTATTTTCAAGCATTACTAACTTGAAGGCCATGCAGCATTTTTAGAGTTGGCAAAATATATTCCGCTAGTGTTTTAATTTGCAGAGGTTTGGAAGAAGTTGTTTTTTAGGCAAGCGTGTTGCTTGCTTGACTGTTATTTAATGCAGATCTAATTATTCAATGATGTATTTTTATCATGGTGCCATTTATTATCATGTTCAACACTGAGCACTTGGTCCCAGTGGAACGAGCCTGCTCTGGAAAACACAGTGAAGACATATTCCGATACATGGGGAAATAACTGAAAGTAGGTGCAAGTGTGGTGAGCAGAGACATGTGAAGGAAGGCAGGAGCTTGGAAGAAGTAAAGACCCCGCACGTGTTACGGGCCTGTCAAGCTGTGGGACCTGCTTGTGAAGAGAGCCTAAGCTTCAGCCTCTGGAGGCGGCAGTTGTCATCCTTGTTAGGTAAATGCTCTGCCATTTAAAAAAGCCTTTTTGTTTATTGTACGTTTTTGAAAGGAGAGAGAGTGAGAGCACAAGTTAGCTCCCATCCACTAATTCACTCCCCAAATGCCTTCAACAGCCAGGGCTGGGCCACATTGAAACCAGGAGCCAGGAACTCAGTCCAGGTCTCCATGGGTGGCCGGGACCCCAGCACTGGAGCCGTCACTGCCGCCAGCAGGGGTGCGTTGGCAGGAAGCGGGACTCAGAAGCAGAGCTGACTGAACCCGGCACTCAGTAAGGAGTGCGGGCATTCCGAGTGGCAGCTTACCGCTGGGTCAAGTTCCCGCCCCTGCTGTCTCATGCCTGGGCTGCCCTGGCGTGTAGTCATGTGCCCTGGTAAAACAGTCCATGGAGGTACATTTGAAACTGTCAAACTGCGGGGTGGTGCTGTGGCGTAATAAGCTCAACCTCTGCCTGTGACGCCAGCATCCCATATGGGCGCTGGTTTGTGTCCCAGCTGCTCCTGTTCTGATCCAGCTCTCTGCTATGGCCTGGGAAAGCACTGGAAGATGGACCAAGCACTGAGCCGTCTTCTACTACGTTCCCAGGCGCATTAGCAGGGAGCTGGATCGGAAGTGGAACAGCCAGGACTTGAACCAGTGCCCATGTGGGATGCCGGCGTCACAGGCAACGGAGGCTTTACCTGCTACACCAACAACACCAGCCTCTGATCTTTCTCACTTTAAATGCTTTCTGAAAAAAAGGACAAGATGTAAAAAAAAGTATGGCAGATCTGATCAGATTCACAGTGGTATTTTAGTTGACTTGGGAGTTAATTTCAGTGCATAGTGAAAACTGAAGGAACAAGAAGGCTTCATAAGTAGTGTCACCTTGTAAACTCGTTTACTTACTTGCAGATTGAAGCAAGTGTTTACCCTCCTTCCACGTGCAAATGAAATTGTACATTTAGTGGGACTTTTTTGGGTTATATTTGAATAATTTGGAAAACATTACAATTTTGTCTCAAGTGAATTTGCACATCCAATGTCTTTGTCTCTTAAAAACAGGAAATTGAAACCAAGCTAAAATAGATCACATTTCATGGCTTTGTTTTAAGAAGTAAAATTTATTTCTATACCAATAATATTTGCTTTTTACTTAAGTGGAAAAGTTATGGACTCTGAAAGTGATTTGAAGCTTTTACTGCTTGTTAGGGTGCCTGATGCGTTCCTGCGTTTCAGTTCAGGCTCCTGTGGAATTCTACGGGGATGGCTAAAATATGCAGCCATTGTTGGGGAAAAGAAATTTTGTCTGCGTCAGCAGAATACGAAACCCCACAGTAAACTGACACTGGAGCGGAGTACGGCTCTGTGTCGTCAGCGTGTGTCTCAGACCCGCCGTCCTGGGTGGGTGGTAGACGAGGGCTCGCCACACTGGGTTGAAGCTGGCCAGCGTGGTGCAGCGGTGTGTCGCAGACCCGCCATCCTGGGTGGGTGGTAGACGAGGGCTCGCCACACCGGGTTGACGCTGCCCAGCGTGGTGCAGCGGTGTGTCGCAGACCCACCGTCCTGGGTGGGTGGTAGACGAGGGCTCGCCACACCAGGTTGACACTGCCTCTTCTACTGAGCCCAAGAGGTGAGGCTTGAGGCTCGCTGAGCCATGTCAGTTGATGTGTTTCATCTTGTGGTCAAATGACAGTTGTAGCCCCAGTCCACCCACTCCAGCAAAATGAGCAGATGACCTTTTCCAACTTCCCCACGGTGCCCGATTTCCTCATTTGCTTGACGGAGAGCTGGAGAGCAGCCTGTCTCCTCCCAGCACTTCAGGGTGTCCTTGGCACTGCCGCAGGAGCTGGGTGCACACAGACGACGCGTGCTGGGTACTGTGTCTTCCACTGCGTCTAGCTTTCTGCCCCTCTGCAGAGCTCGGGTTTGTTTGTTTTTTTTTTTTGGCTGCCTTGCAGAGGTGTGTGTGTGTGTGTGTGTAGTTTCTACAGTTTCATTACATTGTTAATATGTGTAAGTCTGGATTTCTTTACATTAAACCTGCTTGATATATATTCTGTTTCCTGTACTGTGGATTTATGCTTTTCATGAGGAAGTTCCCATAAATTATCTCATCCAGTGATATATCTTTTCTCATTGCTTTAAAAACAAGTCTGGAACTCCAATTAAACATGTTTTAGACCTTCTCATTTCATATCATGTTCATATATTCTTTCTTTGCTATAATTTTGTTAAAATCTTCACATTTATCCTCTGACATTATTTTACTGTCTAGTATTTGAGTTTGTAATTTAAATATTATGTTTTTTCATCCTTAAAAGCTTTTTAAAAATTTACATTATTTTTGGTAGTCTTATTCCTACCTTAATTATTTTGTTTCATCTTTCTGTTTCTTTCCATATTTCATATGTCATTTACATTCTTTAGTTGATAATTTCACTACTGAAGTCACCAAATCTGAAGTAGCGTGTGGTATGGGGTGGGAGTAAAAAGGTAGGAGGATTCGAAGTTAAAGTTTGGATCAGAGGGCCCAAGCTAAACTGCTATATGCTTGCTATAGCTTATTATGACTATGAGTTTTTTTTTAAGGTTTTTATTTAATGAATATAATTTTCATATGTACAGCTTTTAGTAATATAGTGTTTCTTCCCCCCATTCCCACCCTCCCACCCCACTCCCATCCCACCTCCTACTCCCTCTCCCATTCCATTTTTCATTAAGATTTGTTTTTAATTCACTTTATATACAGAAGACCAACTCTGTACTATGTAGGGATTTGCACTGTTTGCACCCACACAGACACACAATGTATAAAGTACTGTCTGAAGACAGGTTTTACTGTTAATTCAACTATGAGATATTTTACGGTGCCTCCTGGTCGCCAGCAGGCTGGCATCTGTAGCAGGTGCACTGGACCCAGTGGGAACCGTTCGGAGCATCCCAGCACAGAAGACTGTCAGCCAGCCAGGAGACAGCAGGAGAGGAGGAAGGAAACCAGGTCTCTGTAAAGCAAGCAGAAAGCACACCGCAGACAGCAGCAAGTCCTTTCCCTCAGGGATTGCTGTCACGTGAGCAGGTGGCATTCTCTAATAAAAGGACATAGGGGCTGCGTGGGTGAAAAACCAAGACCCAACTATATGTTGTCTACAGGTGACACCTCACTTTGAAAGACACACACAGCCTCACAGTGAAGGGATGGAAAAGTGTTTCATTCAAACCAGGAGACAGCAAATGTAGCTGTACTTGCGTCAGACAGGACAAACTTCATAAAATACCATAGAGACGAAGAAGGCCCTTACGTAACGTGCACGGAGTCAGTTCATCAACAGGATGTAGCATCTGCAGACACACACGCCCCCTGTGTGGGAGCACAGAGTGTATAGAGCAAACCCAACAGACCTGAAGGAGAGGCGGGCGGTGACGCGCTAACAGCAGCACTTGAGCACCCCCTCCTTTCTGCCCTAGAGAGCTCACATGCACACAAATCTAGGAAGGAAGTCCTGGCTTCAGGTACACCTCGTGTCGCTCCCCCTCTTCACGGAGGAACGACACTAGACCCTGCGCTGTTCTTTTGTCTGCTCAGCCCTTCCCGGGTTTGCTGCTGGTTCTTCCCGGGTTTGCTGCCGATCCTTCCACCTCCGTGGAAGGGCGGCTCCCCCTGCCACTTTCCCCACTTCCGCGGGGGAGTGGCACACCGCCGGCCGGCTCTCTCGGGGGCTGTTCAGATGTTATCCGGATGTTCCCCTTAGATGTTCCTCGTGCATGTTGTCTCTCTCCTCCTTTATAGTCCTCTTCCACCAATCCCAACTCTGCTACCCACACGCCGAGTACGCTGCTCTCCTCCAATCAGGAGCAGGATCAGCTCCTGCAGGTTACTGGTCGAACTGGAGGCAGCTGTGTAAAAGTTGTTTACTCCTGTCCCAGCACCATATTGTGGGAAAGCAGATGCATAGAATAAGTCTTAATTCCAGTAACTTAGTCTAGTCCGAGTTGCTCCCCACACCTTGGGCCAAGGGTACTGAGGCACTTCATAAAGCTCATGGAAAATGGAGTGAAAAGCTGACTTTCTTTTGGTGCAAAAAAATTTGAAATCCATGCATTTGAAGAGTATTTAAAAATTTCTTGAAAAATGCTTGCTATGAAAAAATGAAGTGTATAATTTTTAAGAAATTTTTGTAGCAAAATAAACTTATTTTGTAATTTCATTTTTCACAGACTTAAAGATTTACTTATTTATTTGAAAGGGTTACAGAGAGGGAGGGAGAAACAGAGAGAGAGAGAGAGAGAGAGAGAGAGAGAGAGAGATCTTCCATCCACTGGTTCATCCCCCAGATAGCTGTAACATCCAGTGCTGTGCCAGGTGAAACCAGGAGCCAGGAGCTTCCTCTGGGTCTCCCTGTGCCTTGGCAGAATCCCATATACTTGGGCCATCCTCTGCTGCTTTCCCAGGCCATCAGCAGGCAGCTGAGTGGGAAGTGGAGCAGCCAGGATATGAACCGGTGCCCATTTGGATGTTGGTGTCACAGATGGCGACTTTACCTACTAGGCCACAGCACTGGCCTCTCTGTAGGCTTTTGGAAGTCTATGTCTCATACAAAACATTTCATCCAATGGCAGCAGAATTTGCATTCTTCTCAAGGGTGCACGCGATGTTCTCCAGGGTGATTATATTAGGCCACAAAATCAATCTGAATAAATTTAAAAGGACTGAAATCACATTGGGTCTCTTTCTAACCACAAGGACATGAACTAGAAATCACAAACATAAAATCACGTAAAATTCACTAGTATGCAAAAATTAAATAAGACGGCTCCAGAACAACCAGTGAGTCAGTAGATAACAATGAAATAATAAAATGTGTTGAGACAAGTGAAGCTGGTCAGACAGCACCAGGAAGCTTATGGGTGCAACAACAGCAGTTTCAAGAGGGAGATTTATAGCAATAGCACCTGAATTATACATGAAGAAAGATCCCAAACGAACAACCTAAAGTTGCACTTCACATAACAAGAAAGAAAGAGCTAAGCTGCAAGTTAGCAGAAGGAAAGGAAATACAAAGAGTAAAAATAGAGACACTGGGGGCCGGTGTTGTGGCGTAGTGGGTAAAGCCGCCGCCTCCAGTGCCAGCATCCCATATGGGCACTGGTTCAAGTCCCGGCTGCTCCTCTTCTGATCCAGCTCTCTGCTATGGCCTGGGAAAGCAGTAGAAGATGGCCCAAATCCCTGGGCCCCTGCATCTGCGTGGGAGACCTGGGAGAAGTTCCTGGCTCCTGGCTTTGGATCCGTGCAGCTCTGGCCATTATGGCCATTTGGGAATGAAACAGCGAATTGAAGACTTATCTCTCTCTCTCTGCTTCTACGTTTCTGTAACTTTGTCTTTCATAAATAAATAAATCTTAAAGAAAAAAAAAGAAAGAAAGAAACAGAGACCAGAAAAACAATGGGAAAAAAAAAAACTCAATGGAACTAAGAGTAGGTGTTCCCTGCAAACCCTTAGCTAAACTAAGAAAAAAAGAATGGCGACTCAAATCAGCGGAATCAGGAATGAAAGAGGAGACGTTACAACTAATGCCACAAAATGCAAAGGCTCTTAAGATTACTATGAACAAGTGTAAGACCACAAATTAGATAACCTGGAAGAAATGGATAAATTCCTAAATGTACAACCCGCTGTAACAAAATCAGTAAGAAACAGAAAATCTAGGCTAGGCTTTCTGGCGCAGCGGGTAAGCTCCTGCCTGGAATGCCCACATCCGCTGTGGAAGTGCTGGTTTGGAGTCCCAGCTCTCCGCGTCCACCTTTCGGCTCATGCACATCCCGGGAGCAGCAGGTGTGGGTCCCGGCCATTCACGTGGGAGACCTGGGGGTCTGGGCTCCTGGCTTTGCTTGACCAGCCGTGGCTGTTGCAGGTACTTGTGGATTGAACCAGCTGATGGGAGATATTCATTCATTCTTTCATTCATTCATATTCTCTCTCCTCTCTCTCTCTCTCTCTCTCTCTCTCTCTCTGCTTTCGTTCAGAGAGGATTTGGCCTTCTTCCTTGGAGCCATGGACACTGAAGGACACTGCAAATCTGCTGCCTTGACCTACTTCAGATTCCTGATTTAGCAAAGGCATTGTAGCTTCAGCTCTCCTACCTTGAGCGCAGCCCAAGGCCAAATTGCTCGATTTCTGCATAGAAATCAGTAGTTTTCCCAAGAAAAGGCCAGTTTTTGGTTGCCTTTCTATCCAGAGTCTGAGCTAAGCTTACGGGCTGGTTTTTCAGGTTTTAAGTATTTTGGGATCTTCTTCCCTTTCCTGTAACACAGAATTGAACTGAGGTGTAGTTTTGGTGTCTTCTGTGTCCGACTGTGTTGTGCGTGAGTGTATAATGTGTGTCTGTGTCACTACAGCCAGAGGCCTCGTTGTAGAACCTGGCCTGGCATTACTTCAAGACCCTTATGACTCATTTTGCAGTTACCCCAAAATCTGTCTTGTCAAGAAGATAAGCTGTAGGCGGCTGAGTTAATCCAGAGAACTTTGCTTGTGGAGGGCTTTTGTGGGGAAATAGAGCGATCGGGAGGTTAGTCGTGCGGGAGGGAAGTGCGCCCCTCTCCTGGCTGTGGTGGCGGTGAATTAGCAGGTGCGCTTGTTCGGTCATGGGCGTTGTCTTTATCCCAGCCCGCCAGGCATTCTTAGACGGTTTTTAAACAAAGCTGAAGCCCCAATCCAGTGTTCTGATTCACACACGAGGTTACGGACAGGGAGTGCCCAGGACCTGGTTACCTTGGTGTGGGGCCGCAGCTCGGGGCCGGGATGTTGGGCCTGTTCCTTGTTTTGGGCATCGTCAGTGGTGCTGCTCGTTGCTAACAATCGCCTTGAGCTCGGATTTGTCCCCTCTCAGCATCCTCCAGCTCTCCTGGACCCGTTACCGTGAGATCGTAGCCTTCGAGTAGACGAGGCCTTGCCTTGGACGTGACAGCTGAGAACCAGGAGCGCATGCGGCTGTGGTGCAGTGGGCAGGTGCCCCTCTGTGCCTGTGGTGCTGGAGCTGCGGCCTGGCTGGGCCCCCTTGCCGGCCGGAGGAATAGGCAGGAAGTCGGGAAGGGGCAAGGATGGTGGGGAGTTCCAGGCAGTCGGGTTGTTAGCGTTGAGTAGGTTAGGGGGTTTTCAGAGGAAGAACTAATTTTCCTAGAGCAACGGACTTGGGTTTTTATGAAGCCAGAGCTCTGCATCCCTCCTGTCCCCTCTCCGCCCCCTTCCTCCCAGCGCCCCCCCCCCCCCGGAGCATTGCCTTATGGGCCCGGATCACCAAGAACCGGGGTGTGGAGCTTCTTTCTCCGTGGGCCCCTTGGACACAGAGCATCTTCTCGTGCCCAGCACACGACCTCGGGTCCCCCGTCACCCGTGGGCCGGGGCTTGGCTGCAGCTGCCTCGGCTGTCCGTGGCCCAGTCTCCTGTGGCCCTGTCCCCATGGTAGCAGGAGTGACGGAAATGCGTGGTTTCACTCCAGGCTGCCAGGCTGCTGCTCATCCCTGGCCGTTAACTTTGCCTTTTTCCCGCTGTATTTGCGGCACTTTTCTTGTCCTTACAACTTCCGGATTTCTCCTGTGGTGTGCCCTGCCCCCCCTGCCCCTCTCAGCCTTCTGCAGAAGCGTGAAACGAGGCCGCGTCAGTGTGACTCCCTGATTTCCGCTCAGCAAAGGGCGAGTGTGGCTCCCCGGGTTTGTGCTTTTTGTCATAACAGCCAAGAAAAGGGGTCCGAGTGTTGGCGGGGACTGGCTGTGCCCACCTCTGCGTCGCCTGTGTGCGTGTTCTTGCTGTGAAAAGTGCATGTGGCGCTCCAGCGTCGACGCGGCGCTTTTACAACAGCCGAGAGCCGGGAGCCCCTCGGTGTCCCCCAGTCCGTGCCACGGACAGGCGCAGTGTGGGTACCCAGGCGGTGGGATGGCACTCAGCCCTCAGAGGAGGAGATTCCGACACGCCACAGTGTGGGAGAGCCTTAGAGACATCCTGTTACGTGGCGTAAGCCAGGCACCAAGGACGGCTATCAGATGTCACCACTTTGTGGGGGAGCGTAGCAGACAAATCTGCAGACACACGTTGCACTTAAATGGGATGAAGATTGTGGGGAGCAATCCGGACTAGACTAAGTTACTCGAATTAGGACTTATTCTATGCATCTGCTCTCCCACAATATGGCGCTGGGAGAGAAGTAAACAGCTTCCGCACAGCTGCCTCCAGTTCAACTAATAAACTGTAGGACTTGCTCCTGATTGGAGAGCAGCGTACTCGGCGTGTGGGCAGCCGAGTTAGGATTGGCGGAGGAGGACTATAAAGGAGGAGAGAGACGGCATGCACCAGGAACATCTATGGGGAACATCTAAGGGAACCCGTGCAGCCCCCGAGAGAACCGGCCGGCGGTGTGCCGCTCCCCTGCGGAAGTGGGGAATGCGGCCAGGGGGAACTGCCCTTCCACGGAGGTGGAAGGGATAGTAGCCAACCCGGGAAGAACCAGCAGCAAACCCGGGGAGGGCCGAGCAGACGAAAAGAACAGCGCAGGGTTCAGTGTCGTTCCTCCACGAAGAGGGGGAGCGACATAATGGTGCCGTGACTCGGATATGAAGCCTAGGAAGGGTTTAGTGTCGTTCCTCCACGAAGAGGGGGAGCGACATAATGGGGCCGTGACTCGGATAGGAAACCTAGGACGGATAGAAAACTTAGGAGGGAAGAAACGTGACTCGGATAGGAAACTTAGGACGGATATGAAACTTAGGAGGGAAGAAACGGGAAGAACTGGGAAATTACCGGAGAGAGAGACTAGCAAATAGCCTAGGGAAAAGCCGGACGAAAAAGGAGCCGGAAGAAGCTATTGAAAGCCTAGGCATAGACTCGGATACGGACTACGGGGGGAAGCTGGGAGAAATCTCTAAGGTCGAAAGCGAAAGTGAAAGCTAGAACAAACAGACTCGGACGCGGACTGTGGGGAGAGGCCAGGAGAAATGAGGGAGGAATATTGTTGGAAGAAAACTTAAGGAAACATACCGGGTAGAGAAAAGTGTTAGGGAAATTGAAGCCGCGGGGGGGCAGGCCAAGGCGGAAACGAAAGCCACTTTGGGGTTCCCAAGTTAGCCCGGGAATAGGGGGCGAAAAGTTGAAACCAGAAGCTGAAACGTGAGCCAGATTGGGATCCGTCTGATTAGCCCGGGGAGCAAAGGACGGGAAGCCAAATCATGGGGCGGAGACGTACGCTGGGTTGAATTCGCCAGGCTAGCCCGGGGAACTTAGATTGAATGCTAGTGGCGGACACGTAAGCTACGCTGTGTTACTCGCGGAAGCCGCCGCATGCAGAGAGAGCACGGGGCGTGAATAGATAGGGAACGGGGCTGGCGTAGGCCGTGGTTCAGACGCGAAAGGGTTAAGCGTGGAGACCGCGGAGCGCGCGAAGCCGAGCCGCGCAAAGCCGGGAAGCTGCGCAGATGAGAGAGGCGCGCGGGCTGAAGCGGCGCAGAGCCGGGAACCCGCCGGCGGGGCGAGGTGCCGGAAAGCCGCAGGGATAAGAGAAACAGAAGTTTGGAAGTGGAGTGAGAGAAATGGGAATGTTGGCAGATAGAAGTAAAATGGGAGAAATAGGAATGCCCGGAGATAGAGAAATAGAGAAATAGAAAGGCCTCCCTACAACACTGCAATGTGAGAGCTTGGATTCGGTCTGCCTGATTAAGTGAGGCGATGAGCACGATGAGCACCTGCGGCGGCTAGCAGCTTATGCGCCGCAGGTCACCGAAGACAGGCACGAATTAACATCAGTAAGGCTTCCCCACAATACAACCATTAGGAGGCTTGGATTCGGTCTGCCTAATTAAGGCGGTAAGCGCCAGCAAGCAGCTCGACCAGAGTATGAGCTGCAGGTCACCGAAGATAGGCACAAACCAACACTAATAAGTCTCCCCCACAATACGGCAATGAGAAGGCTTGGATTCGGTTTGCCTGATAGGTTTTGTAAACACCTGCAGGCAGTTCTAGCAGAGCAGAGCATGCGCTGCAGGGCACCGAACACAGGCACGCATCAGCGCCTAAAAACCTCCTCACAACATGGCGAAGAGAGGACCCGGATTCGGTTTGCCTGATAGGACTTGTAAGAGCCTGTGGCAACTCTAGCAAGTAGAGCAGAGTGTGTGCCGCGGGACACCGAAGACAGGCGCGTATCAACGCTAAAAAATAAAAAGAAAGGGGGATCTGTGGGGAGCAATCCGGACTAGACTGAGTTACTGGAATTAAGACTTATTCTATGCATCTGCTCTCCCACAATATGGCGCTGGGAGAGAAGTAAACAGCTTCCGCACAGCTGCCTCCAGTTCAACTAATAAACTGTAGGACTTGCTCCTGATTGGAGAGCAGCGTACTCGGCGTGTGGGCAGCCGAGTTAGGATTGGCGGAGGAGGACTATAAAGGAGGAGAGAGACGGCATGCACCAGGAACATCTATGGGGAACATCTAAGGGAACCCGTGCAGCCCCCGAGAGAACCGGCCGGCGGTGTGCCGCTCCCCTGCGGAAGTGGGGAATGCGGCCAGGGGGAACTGCCCTTCCACGGAGGTGGAAGGGATAGTAGCCAACCCGGGAAGAACCAGCAGCAAACCCGGGGAGGGCCGAGCAGACGAAAAGAACAGCGCAGGGTTCAGTGTCGTTCCTCCACGAAGAGGGGGAGCGACAAAGATCGTTGATTTTATGTTACTCTACCACAGTCACTTTTCATAAGTGTGCGTGAGAACGATGACTAGGAGAAAATCACATCCTACGGGCCATGAATCGGAGACTTCATTCACTCACTCATCCATCCATCCATCCATCCATCCATCCACTCAGCCAGTGCCGAGTCCCTGTCATGGACCAGGCGTGATTTAGACATGACAGACACAGTGTCTAGAAACTAGACAGTGGTCCAGCCTCCCTGGGCGTTTCAGCCAGGTGAGATGGACAGGAGCGAGGGAGGGGCATGCAGAGAGCGGGGCTGGGCGGCGTGCCGGGGCAGAACCAGGGAAGGGGGAGGAGTGGGGCTGGAGCTGGCGGGGTCGGAGGGGCAGAGTTGGCCACGCAGGGCCACCGGGCAGCAGTGTGGGCAGCAGATCTCAGCGCTGTCCGTGCTCCCGGGAACTAAAGCTCCGACAGCCACTGTGCCTCACTGGGTAGTGTTTGTGTTCTCATTGATTGCATAAGCACAGGCACAGTCCCCTTTTCCCCAGGGTTGTCTGCTCTAAAATGTGTGCAGGCAGGCAGTCGCCGAGACCACACCCACACCCACACCCACATGCACACTAACAGACACCCACGCACACACACGCACACACCCAGATGCACACGCACACACACATGCACACACACCCACACATGCACACACCCAGACGCACACACACGCACACAAGCAAACACACACACCCCCACACGCACACACATGCACACCCCCACACACCCATACAGACCCCCACACACCCGTGCACACACCCACACACCCACACCCACACGGGCATATGCACACCCCACACACACACACACAGACACATGCCCACAAACACAGACACACACATGCACACATGTGCACACACACACCTACATGCGCATATGCACACCCCCCACACACAGACACATGCCCACAGACACACACACACACCCCCCACATGTGCACACACACACCTACACGCGCATATGCACACCCCACACGCACACACACAAACACATGCACGCACACACACACACCCCACATGTGTGCACACACACACACACACACCAACACACACACATAGAGTGGGGTCCCAGGACCTCCGGGGCCTGGAGTTGTCTTGCTTTTGGAGGCCAGTGCACACGGTGAAGCTGAAGGAGAGGGTGCAGTCGAGTGAGCAGAAGGACGACGGGGAGGAGAGGGCGTGGGGCCAAAGCCAGGTGTGGGGAGCAACTGAGACTACACTAAATTACTGGAACTAGGACTAATTCTATGCATCTGCTCTCCCACAATATGGCGCTGAGAGAGAGACCAAACAACCTCTACGCAGCTGCCTCATCAGTTTGATAAGCTGCAGGAGCTGATCCTGCTCCTGATTGGAGGAGAGCAGTGTGCTCGGCGTGTGGGTAGCAGAGTTGGGATTGGTGGAAGAGGACTATAAAGGAGGAGAGACACAACATGCACCGGGAATATCTAAGAGGAACACCTGAGGAACACCTGAGCAGCCCCCGAGAAGCCCCCGAGAGAGCCGGCCGGCGGTGTGCCGCTCCTCCGTGGAAGCGGGGAAGGGGGGGGGGTGCCGCCCCTCCACGGAGGTGGAGGGGCTGGCAGCTAACCCAGGAAAGAGCCGAGCAGATAAAAGAACAGTGCAGGGCCTAGTGTCGTTCCTCCGCGAATGGGGGAGCGACAGCCAGGTCCATTGCTGAGCTGACCACAGCTGCACAGGGACACCTACCGTGGAGGTCATGGGGACGGTGCGGGCGGCTGTTCCCAGGGGAGTCAGAAGCAGCAGGCAGTGCTGAGGTGAGGCAGTGCCGCTGTGGCTCAGAGGCCACCGCCCAAGGGGCCAGGTCTTGGGGCGGGGGCGGGGGCAGTGGGCGGTGCGTCTCTAGAGGCTGTGCCCCCACCTCTCTACATAGGAGCGCCCTGTGGAGAGGAAGGAAAGGATGCAGCAGCCGTGGGCTGCTCCGTGGACGGGAAAGTGTTCGTGTCGCCTGCCTCCATGAGAGCCTGGTGCAGCTGTGGCCCTGAACTTGAGCCCTAGAGGTGTGAGTTCGGCTTGAAGTGCAGCTCCACATTGTCCCTGTGAGCAGGTGGGATGTTCCCTGTGCTGATGCATTTTTTTTAATTTATTTTATTTTTATTTGTTTAAATATTTATTTATTTATTTGAAAGCCAGAGCTGTAGAGAGGGAGAGAGAGAGAGAGAAAGGTCTTCTATCCACTGGTTCACTCCTCAAGTGGCTGCAACCACCAGGCTGTTCCAGGCTGAAGCCAGGAGCTTCATCTGGGTCTCCCACGTGGGTGGCAGGAACCAAACCTGTTGGCCATCTTCCACCGCTTTCTCCAGGCCACGAGCAGGGAGCTGGATAGAAAGTGGAGCAGCCGGGACTAGAACTGGTGCCCGTGTGGGATGCCGGCACTGCAGGCGATGGCTTTCCCCGCTGTGCCACAGCGCTGGCCGCGTGCTGGTACGCTTTAAAAAGAGAGCCGTGTTAGGAAGCCTGCACTTGGTATCTGTAAGGTGTGACTTGCGGCCATCCAGAGAGGCTTTCTACGCCCAGTTACTGCCCAGCTGCCCCCGAGCCAGGAAAGTAAGCATTCGGGAGCCGTGTGCCTCCCTCCTCCGTGTGCCTCTCCTCCTCCTAGGTGCCAAGTACATTCCCTCTCAGAGGAGGCACAGCTCGCTCTGCGACGAGGAAGGTGCCAGTGAGCTCTGCGTGGGTCCAGGGAGGGCCAGAGGCTGGGAGAGAAGGGGCCCCCCGTCTGGGTCCCCTTCCTGCAAGCAGGCTGTCCTGGAGTTTTGCACACGTTTCCTCTGGAGCAGAGAGCATTCCCGAACGACGTCTGCAGGCCAGTCCCGCCTGCAGAGCACCTGGCTGAGGTTCTTTCAGGCAGGGCACGCCCACGAGGGACAGGTCTAGTTCCCGGATGGGGTTTCCGCGGTGCGGTCCCTCACGAGGGAGCTCAGAGCCCCTGCCCTTCGAGCTTGCCAGCACCTGGTGCGCAGCAGCGGAGATAGCACTGGGGAGAGCGTTCTGGTTTCCAGAGGCCTCTTGGAGCCGTCCTCCTCACTGGCCGGTTTCTCCCTCCTCCCGGTCAGCCTGCAGCCCTCGCTTGCCTATGGGTGCTGGGGGTCGGCCCCAGCACAGGTGAGGGAGCGGTTTCGCACGCCCCGCTGAGACAGCTGGGGTCCACATCTTCGTCTGCTCACGTACACCCTCGTTTGTGAATGTGGCTCCTTCTGCGGAGTCAGCAAAATGACATCACTCACGCCGCCTGCCGAGACTGCACGTTGCTGCTGAGCCAGACGGGAGAGCGAGGAGGCAAGACACCAGTCAGAGCAGGCGGGCTTTGAGCTCACGTCCACGTGCGGTGTTTGTGGTCTGGGCAGGGTTCTCCAGGCGCAGCAGCGAGGAGGCAGGCCGAGCTGGCCCTGGGTGCAGGGGTGTGGGTGTTTCCACGCAGGCTTTGGAAGGCCCGGCACTGACCCGTTTTGTTATTTTGCTTGGTTACCTTGATGACCAACAGGCCTGCCCTGGGGCCAACTGACCCAGCGGGACATTTGGGTCACGGAGAGCTGAGTTTTAAAAACGCAGGGTTTGGAGGCTGCTCCGTCACCGCGACTGATGGATGACAGCATGACAGGAGCCCTTGAATCTTTAAAGGTGGCCGGATAGGGACAAATGGCCGGTGCTTTGTTGGCCATGCGGTTCTCGGCTCCCCGCAGGCTGGGCTCCGCTCTGCGCAAGCTGCCTGGCCCTGTCTCCCGTCTCCCTCGGCCTGCAGCCCAGATGACCTGCGGAGAGGAAACAGCCTGTCCGACCTGGCAGCCCTTTTGAGGCACAGCGCCCGCGTCATTCCCCGAGAGGTGGGAGAAAGCAGTGCGGGAGGCGACTGTGTGCCCCGAGACGTCCGGTGCGCGGCCATTGCTGTCCCTTCTCTGCCTCCTCGGAAGTCAAGCCTTCCCCGTCCCCCGGCGGAGGGCTCGAGGCCCACTTCTGTTACCAGATGACTCCGGAGGGCTTCTTGGGCTTTCCTGCTCCTGCTTTGGGTCGACGCTACTCTGTAGTAGGACTCTAAGTAGACGGTGCTGTCCTCCCAGGGTGCAGGAAATACGGGCTGGTCTAATGGCTTCTTAAGGACGTTTTATGGGGGGAAAGTGTAACGTAGGGAAGCACAGCTCCATGATTTTGCTGACTGGAGACAGCTGTGTCCCCAGGCCCAGGGCCACCTGGACGAGCCCCAGCCAGCAGTGGGGAGTCCTGCAAGCAGGGATTAGGCGTCCTGCTTTCTGTAATACGTACATGGGGTTATATCATACTTTCCCCCTCCTGGCTTCTTTTGTCTGTGACTCATCTGTCCTCCTAAAACTATAGCTCATTTGTTCTCACTGCTGCGTAGCCATTCATTGTGCGACACAGCCCGTGTGTTCTTCAGGGGCATTTTATTTTAAATGAACCTATGTCCACGTCTGGGGCTGCAGTGTGCTCACTGCCCGGGAATCCTGTGCTCCGTGGACAGAGTGCCGGCCGGCCAGTGCCCCTCGGGGTGCGTCTATGTCTGCCTGTCCGCTGAAGTCTCCCTGGCACATTCTCCAGCTCTCTGGCCTGCCATTCCCACCCCTCACGCCCGTCCTGCCCTCTCTGCCCTCTCCTGTGAGCCGCTGCCCCCTCCCTGAAGCTCCTTCCAAAGCCTTTGGGGTAACCTAGGCTCTTCTTGCTCTCTTACTCTGTATTCGTCCCGTCAGCAAGCTGCTGGCTTTAACTCAAGTGTTTGCGAGCTCAGCCAGCTCTCCATCCCGCCACAGCTCCCACCTTGATTCAAGCCCCGCGAGTCCTCGCTTGGTGCATTGATTTTGCTTCCTACCCCCACCCCCGCCCCGCTTCTGCCCTTGCTCCAGCATGCTGTCCCCTCCCCACCACAGCCAGGGCACTGGGGTTTAGAGCAAGCACGATACAATCGTACCTGTTGCCCGCTCAAAGCACCCACAGAATCCATCTCGGAAGAAAAGCTGAAGTTCTGACCGTGGGCCGGCTGCGGGCCCTGAACGCCCTGCCCCTTCTCTGCCTCACGTCTTGCCTTCTGTGCCTGAGCTCAGCCAATTGGGTCTGTCCACTCATGCCGGCCACTCTTCCTGCTGCTCTCTCGAACTCCGCTGCTCCTGGACACCGTTTCTGCCCTCATTGGTGCCTTCCGCACCTGGTTGCTCTCTGTGTGTTTGTCTTCAGTGTGTCCCACTTTTTCCACCTGGTGACAATTCCACAGAAAATGAGGCTGCCTGGGGGGTCACAACTGGAGGCCACTGGCCCTGGGACACCAGCTGTCCCCAGGGCATGGAGGGGGCGTAAACATGGCATGGTGACATCAAGGGTGGCAAAGTCTGCCTTGACACTGGTGGCTGGAACTACAAATCCCTCCCCCGCCCCCAGAGGTTCTGGGCCCTCCATGTACCTTGTCAGGGGCCCTAAGGAGCTACAGGTTAGTGGATCCCCCTGATGTGCCAGCTTTGTCTTCCGCTGCTCTTGCCCTGTGTGATTTGCATATGGTCTCAGGAGCAGGTTCCCTCAACTGTGTGTCTCCGTCAGAATCCCCACAGCCCCAGAGAAGGGTTCTTCTGTCCCTGGATGTACTGGAGT
Source organism: Oryctolagus cuniculus (assembly GCF_051225735.1). Taxonomy (NCBI): domain Eukaryota; kingdom Metazoa; phylum Chordata; class Mammalia; order Lagomorpha; family Leporidae; genus Oryctolagus; species Oryctolagus cuniculus. Next base: position 140,378,244 of record NC_142874.1, read on the forward strand.
CCACAGCGGTCAGACACAGGTTTTGGAGAAAGACAGTCTTGGGTTGGATCCCGGCTCAGCCACTCACTGGATGATACCTGCAGGAGTAACTTTTCTCAACCTCGCTTCTTTCTCTGAAATAATGATAGGATTTAAGGAGGATTAGATAAGGTAGTCTGCAGTTTCTTTTTCCTCTCTTTTTCTGGGCCAGCTACTTCATTGTGGAGATGAGTACCGTTTCACCGGCAAGGTGCAGGCTTCTCCGGGGTCATTTGACTCAGCTGGGGAAGGCCTGAGATGATGCTGCAGTTGGATTTGAGACCCAGCAGGGGGAGGGAGATGGGTGTGTACGGAAGCAGGGAGGCAGAGACACGAGATCGGCCAGGCTGAGCCATCGTCAGGGCGGGAGGCGTTCCTGATGCCGAGGCTGAGCGGTTAAAGAGGCCAAGAAGGTAAAAGAAGTGCTGGTGTTGTGGCTTCTCCCGGGGTCAAGTGGACGAGCGATGGGCTCACGCAGCAGTACAGGGCACTCAGAATGAACAGCAGACTGGGGGATGCTCATGCTGGTTTCCGTCTTGCTCGTTGAAGTGACTGAGATATCCAAGTGGAGTCCAGTGGGCAGCTGGCTGGGTTTGGGGAGGAATCTGGAGATGGACACTCACAAGTTAGACAAGTTAATTCAGATTAAAGTGCTGCACAATCAGGAGATGTGTGTGGCTCCATCAGGAGAGCATATTTTACACCGGCCTGCAGTCCGGATGCCGCCCGGACAAGTTTTGTGGGCCAGCAGCACCAACTCTGGCATCGCCTGGGAGGCTTCCTCGAGGCCCATCCTGTACCTAGCGAATGTAACAGGAGCCCCAGGACAGTGCGTGCACATCAGGTCTCAGGAGGCTGTGATGCAGGGAGCCCGCTGCTCACCGCCCCCTGCAGGAGGAGCTGAAGCCGCCTGCCCACTGCCTCATCTGCATGTCAGCCGCGGCAAGGGGGAGAGAGAGCACAAAGTCATGAGCTTGGGGCTGGCATGGTGGTGCAGGGGTTGAGCCACTGCCAGCAGAGCCAGCGTCCCACGTAAGCACCAGTCCGAGCCCCGGCCGCTCCATTTCCGACCCAGCTCCCTGCTGATACCCTGGAAAAGCAGTGGAAGATGGCCCAAGTGCCTGGGTCCCTGCACTCATGCGGGAGATCTGGATGGATGTTGAGGCTCTTGGTTTTGGCCTGGTCTAGCCCTGGCCATTGCAGCATGAACCAGTGGATGGAAGATCTCTCTTTCTCTCCCTCTATAACTCTGCCTTTCAAATAAATAAAATGAATTTTTTTTCATTTTTTAAAAGATTTATTTATTTATTTGGAAAGCAGAATTAACAAAGAGGCAGAGGCAGAGGCAGAGAGAGGTCTTTTATCCGCTGGTTCACGCCCCAGATGACTGCAATGGCTGGAGCTGGGCCAATCCAAAGCCAGGAGCCTGGAGCTCCCATGTGGGTGCAGGGGCTGAAGGACTTGGGCCATCTTCCACTGCTTTCCCAGGCCATAGCAGAGAGCTGGATTGGAAGTGGAGCAGCCAGGACTAGAACCAGCGCCCATATGGGATGCTGGCACTGCAGGCAGTGGCTTCACCCACGACACCACAGGGCCAGCCCCTGGGATGAGTCTTGAAAGGAAATCATGGCCGGCGCCGCAGCTCAATAGGCTAATCCTCCACCTAGTGGCGCCAGCACACCGGGTTCTAGTCCCGGTCGGGGCACTGGATTCTGTCCCGGTTGCCCCTCTTCCAGGCCAGCTCTCTGCTGTGGCCCGGGAGTGCAGTGGAGGATGGCCCAAGTGCTTGGGCCCTGCACCCCATGGGAGACCAGGATCCTGCCATCGGATCAGCGCGGTGCACCGGCCGCAGCGCCCCAGCCGTGGCAGCCATTGGAGGGTGAACCAATAGCAAAAGGAAGACCTTTCTCTCTGACTCTCTCTCACTATCCACTCTGCTTGTCCCCCCCCCCCCAAAAAAAAAAGGAAATCATGAGCTTTCTTCTCTCAATGTGACATCCACCGTCAGTAAATAGACAAACGGGATTAAATCAAGCTAAGAAGATTCTGCACTGCAAAGGAAGCATTCAGAATGAAAAGGCAATCGATAGAATGGGAGAAAATATTTGCAAACTCTGCAACTGATAAAGATTTACTATCCAGGATCTAGAAAGAGCTCAAGAAACCCAACAACAAAACAAACAATCCAGCTAAGAAATGGGCAAAGGACATGAACAGGTATTTTTCAAAGGATAAAATCGAAGAGCCAACAGATGTGTGAAAAAATGTTCAGGATCAGGAAAATACAAATAAAACCCACAATGAGGTTTCACCTCACCCCAGGTAGAATGGGTATCATCCAAAAGTAAAAAATAATAAATGCTGGCAAGGATGTGGGGGGAAAAGGCACCGTAATCCAGTGTTGGTAGGAATGTAAACTAGTACAATGATTATGGCAGACAGTATGGGGATTCCTCAGCAATCTGAAAAGGGATCTACCGTATGACTCAGCCATCCCACTCTTGAGAATTTTACCAAGCAAAATAAAAAGCATATGAAAGAGTTACCTGTATCCCATGTTTATTACTGCTCAATTCACAATAGCTAAGACATAGAATCAGCCCAGATGTCCAACTGATGACTGGATACAGAAAATGTGTGTGTGTGTGTGTGTGTGTGTGTGTGTATATTCCACACTATGGAATACTAGTCAGCCATAAAAAAGAATGAAATTCTGTCTTGCAACAAGGTGAATACAATTGGAAACCATTATACTTAGTGAAACAGGGCAGTCTCAAAAAGACAAATATCAGTGTTTTCTCTGATATGTGGCAGTTAATATAGAATACCAAAAATGTATATAATGACGAAACATACATCCTCTGATATGATTGTTGTTTTTAATCCTTGCTTATACTCTCGTGGAACTGTGGTCTGCCTGCTTCTTATTTACTGAATATTACGGTTACTGGTGAATTAAGGTAGAGATTACAGGCTATGTTAAAATTATAACTTTGCAAAATTAATGAGAAGGGAGGGAAGGAGGAGGATGGGAAAGGGCAGGAAGTATGGTCATCTTAGAACTGTACCTAGGAAATACATGAAATTTGTTTATATTAATAACAATTTTTAAAATAAAACTTAACATATTTGTTTATTTCTTTAAAATAATAAATTACTATATTGCTGATAGATAATATATTTTATAAAATGTAACTATATTTTCAAAACAAAAAAAAGTGAGAATGCCATTGAGACATTTATTTATTTATTTATTTGAGAGGCAGACAGAAAGCTACTCTCTGCTAGTTCACACCCAAATACCTGCGCTGGCCAGGCCAGGGCCTGGCTAGAGCTGCTTACCAGGAACTTAATCCAGGTCTCTCATGTGGGTGGCAGGAACTCAATTACTTGAGCCATCACCGTTCTTTCCCAGGGTCTGCATGTGGAGCCGATAACTGAATCTACACAGTCTGTTATGGGACACGGGCCTCTTAGCTAGGCTGAACACCTGCCCCTGGGTTGTATTTTTGAGAATCTTTTTCAGCGTCTTACTGATAGAAAACAGCTGAGCTCTCATTTGCTTGCTCATCCAGTGTGCTGTCACATGTTGTTCTGGTGAAGGTTTGTGATGGACTCCAGCATCTTACAGACACATAGCTGGAAGGGGAGGGCGTTGACGACTTTCTCAGATGTTTGCGGATACTCCTTTTTGATTCCTCATCCAAACTCTACAAGTATGATTTTTTGAAGTTGTAATGTGGAATCAGAAATCATATTAATGAGCTTTTTGTACTTTTACATTAAAATCCACAGATAAATCTTAAATTTTGGGTGGCTGGTTTTCTTTCACTATGTTATTGGTCATTTGGAAAGCATTGGCTCACTGAATTTTATGGATCTTCCAAATGTTGACATATTTATTATGTAATTGAGAAAATTCACATTTTAATGTCACTTCTGATCTCATCAGAATAGTTTCTAAGAGTAGAGAACCTGGCAGTGAGAGAAACAGGTTTTCCAAAGTTTAAATTTTTACTCAAATGCCAGAATTTTGTGACCGATGATAAACTGCATCAGTTTTTTTCCTTGGAAAAGGCTAAGCTTGTTCATTTAAAAAAATTATTTATTTGAAAGTCAAAGCTACAAAGAGAGCAAGCAAGAAACAGCGAGATCTTCCATCTGCTGGTTCACTCCCCAGATGGTTGCGACAGCCAGAGCCCAGCCAGTTTGAAGCCAGGAGCCAGAGATTCATCTGGGCCTCCCACATGGGTGCAAGGACCCAAACACGTGGACCATCGTCCACTGCTTCTCCCGGCCACTAGTAGGGAGCTGGAACGTTTTTGAGAAAATGTTTACCAAATATTCAAATCTTGATCATCATAGTTTCTCTGACATTCTTTCAAGTAACAGTGGTGTTGAGTGAGGGTAGCAATGGACCGTGTTCATAATTCCCACACTTTCCCAATGCTTTCTCCAGGGCCACCCACTGTACACCTTGGAATACTGTAAAAGTGCTCTCGACATGGTGTCTGTTGTCACACGGACTGTCAAGGGGATGCTTAGAGGCTGAGAGTGTGGGGAGCAACTCGGACTAGACTAAGTTACTGGAATTAAGACTTATTCTATGCATCTGCTCTCCTACAATATGGCGCTGGGAGAGGAGAAAACAGCTTCTACCCAGCTGCCTCCAGTTCAACCAATAAACAGCAGGACCTGCTCCTGATTGGAGGAGAGCAGCGTACTCGGCGTGTGGGTAGCAGAGTTGGGATTGGCGGAGGAGGACTATAAAGGAGGAGAGAGACGGCATGCACCAGGAACATCTAGAGGAACATCTAAGAGGAACACCTGTGCAGCCCCCGAGAGAGCCGGCTGGCGGTGTGCCGCTCCCCCGCGGAAGTGGGGAATGTGGCAGGGGGAACCGCCCTTCCACGGAGGTGGAAGGGTCGGTAGCCAGCCCGGAAAGAACCAGCAGCAAACCCGGGGAGGGCCGAGCAGATGAAAGAACAGTGCAGGGTCCTGTGTCGTTCCTCCACGAAGACGGGGAGCGACATAATGGTGCCGTGACTCGGATATGAAGCCTAGGCAGGGTTTTGTGTCGTTCCTCCATGAAGAGGGGGAGCGACAGAGAGTCTGTAGCTGAATAATTTTACTGCTTTTGAAGGGCATTGGTGAGCAAAACTGAAGCCCTTAACTGAAGCCAGCTTTTTAAAACATTCCGACTGTGAGCACAGAGCATTCAGGCAGTGAATGTGGTGTTGGTGTGGTGTGGAGCCTTGGCCTTGATCCGTGTTAAGCTACGAGCAGTTCTACTCACATACTTCTGCTCTGTTGGGACAGGTGTCCACACCCACACTACGAAAAAGGCCAAGAATGTCTTCACATTTTAAAAATAATTTTGGCCTCAAGAATCTCTGGAAAAGGTCTCTGAAATCCCAGAGGACTATGGGCCGTATTCAGAAAAGCCGAGTCCTATATCATTGTTCTCAGCCTACTGCACACGGGCTTATGAGGCTCCCGGGTGTCAGGTGGACTACTTCTAGGCGGAAGCGTTTAGAAGTAAGCTTTGGACTTGGTGCGTCTCTGCGCCCTGGCTTTGTGACACAGCCCTGATGGCACTCACTGGCTTGTTTGCCCTGGGTGTTCATTCAATCATTCAGCTACTTACTGAGCCCTGTGTCTTAGTCTGTTTTGTGCCGCTATGTAAGCAATATGAGGGAACCTCGAAAAGTTCATGGAAAAATGCAGTTAAAGCAAGTTTATTATGATGCTAAAACATTTTAAACCCATGCGTAGTTTTTTCATAATACACATTTTGATGAACTTTTGGAAGACCCTTTGCATGGATTTCAAAGTTGGTTTTTTTTTTTTTTTTCTCACCAAAGTAAACTTTCTATTCCATTTTCTATGAACTTTTTAAAGTACTCTCATACCTAAGACTTGGTCATTTATAAGGAACAGAAATTTATTGGTGAGATCAGGCTGCCAGGTGCTGGGGTCCAACGAGGGCCTTCTTGCATCACCCGTGGTGGAATACAGAAGAGCGTTAGGGGCAGACTCCCCATGGCCCGGTCCCCTGCTCCCAGGCCGTGCACCCTGGTGCACAGCTCCGTGTGCCCAGCTCTCGCCAGCCGCTGTAGCTGCTGTAGGCAATTGGCACACGTGTCCCGGCTTCACACAACCCGAGCGTGTCACCTGGCAGCTCTGGAGGTCTCGCTGTCAGAGGCGTCGTCCCTCGTGGATGCTCTCGGGAAGCACTGGCTTCCTGGCCCGTTCCAGTTTCCGCCTGCCCTGCGTGCTGTGGCTTCTGGCCTCTCCTTCAGCGTCCAACCAGCAGCGCTGCCTCTCTCCGACCTTCGTCACCACACTTCTCTCTAACCACGGCCGGGGTGGTCCTGCCAGAAGGACTTAGTGGTCAGAATAGCTTCCGACAGTGCAGGGTCATCTCACCTCTAGGCCCGTCTGCAGGATCCCTTTTGCTGTGTAGACAATTAGGGTTTAGTGTGTGGGTTCCCTGGTTGGGTCGGGGAGAGGAATTACTCCTCCCGCCCACGCTCACCCTGCGTGTGCATGATGCTGAGTTGAGGGGATGAAGGGGGGTCCTGTCCCGTCGCGCTTGTCTGCATGCTGTGCCTCTCTCTGGTATTAGTCGAGCTCCAGCGCCGTGTCAGTCAGCTTCCCCTGACCTTTACCTTCCGGGAGCAGGTTTCCCCTGGCTGGCAGTGCGGAGGCCCCGTGCATCCGGCCTCTGCTGAGACTGGCCGTGGGGGAGCACGCGTGGAGGAACAGTCACACAGAGAGCTCAGGAAGCGTGCCCGGCCGTGTGGCCAGCCCGCACGAGAGAACTCCTCTCTGGTCTGGGAACAACAGTGACACAGCGGCTTCCTCCCAGGCCCACCCACAGGAGGCCATTATGAGCTCAAGTCTGCACCCTCAGCCCAGCAAATACCAGCCTAAGGTTCCGGGGTTACACGATGGCATGGATTTGGGGCGCCAAGTCTGGTTCAGTCGGAGCAGCCTGCCTCTTCCAGGTGGAGGTGACCCTCTGCTGTACAAATGACTCACAGCTCTTTTCTCCCACTGCACCCCAGCTGGGAGCCCCCGAGTCTTGTGTCCTGCTCTGTTTGCATGTCCAGAGGACAGCACAGAGCGAGCACGCCATGTGAACATAGTGCTGAGGGCTTTGTCAGCCTGCACTGAGGCGCTGCCCTTACACTCATCAAATTACAGTTTTGCATTTTGCTATTTTGCTGGGACACATAAAAGAAACCCATTCCCCAAGGATGCAGAGTGCATTTTGGGGCCTAAAAGCCTGGGAATGCGGCAAGTGTTCTATTTTTTTTTTTTAAAGATTTATTTATTTATTTATTTCAAAGTCAGAGTTACAGAGAGAAGGAGAGGCAAAGAGAGGGGGGGGGGTCTTCTATCCGCTGGTTTACTCCCCAACTGGCTACAATGGCCGGAGCTGCACCCATCTGAAGCCAGGAGCCAGGAGCTTCTTCTGGGTCTCCCATGTGCGTGCAGGGCCCAAAGACTTGGGCCATCTTCTGCTTTCCCAGGTCATAGCAGAGAGCTGGATTGGAAGTAGAACAGCCGGGTCTTGAACTGGCGCCCATATGGGATGCTGGAACTGCAGGTGGCAGCTTTACCCACTACCTCAGCGCACCAGCCCCACAAGTGTTCTTGTGCAGCTGGGTAAGCCTCCACTTGGGATGTGGTGCGTCCTGTATCAGAGTGCCTGGGATAGAGTGCCACCTCCGCATCCAGTCCAGCGTCCTGGCAATGCACCTGGGAACAGCACACGATGGCCCACGTGCTTGGGTTCCTTCCACCTCCATGGGAGACCCATATGGAGTTCCTGGCCCCTGGCTTTGGCCTCGCCCAGCCCTGGCTGTTGTGGGCATTTGGAGAGCGAACCTGCTGGTAGAAGCTTGTTTGATCTTTCACTCTCCCCCTTTCAAATGAGTAGAAATTAAAAAAAAAAAAAAAAAAGAAAGCTTGGAGGCAAGTCTCATGGCAGGTGGAGGCAGGTTTTAGGCAGAGGGGTCTCGGGCCCCCACTGGCAGCATCCGTGGATCTCAGACACCTCAGTGGGCCTGAAGCTTAGAGGCATGGCCAGGTGGGTTCTGCAGCCTGGGCCCATGGAGGGGCAGGTGTGGGGCCAACCAGGCCTGCTCTGCAGCCACACAGACTACAGCCCTCGTGGGGGATCTGAGGCCGACCTGCCCACGCAGCGGGGGCCCTTCTTAGACCAGCACACGCTGTACAGAGGGCCTTTGTGTGGGCTGGCCGGGGACACAGTCAAGAATAACAGGAGCCTCAGGTTCTGCCGCTCCAGCCGCAGCCCCCGGCTTTCCCTCCTGAGCAGGCCTGTTTGTATAAACGTGCATGAGAAACCCAAGCCCAGGTCCCTTACAAAGAAGCCGTGTTTGCCTCCCACGCTGGTCTGGCTGCTGCGTGTGTGCCGTTCTAATGGCGGCCCTTGCTGCTGTTTGGGTTTCCGTTGACATTTTCCTGCCTGCCGCGGCTGTGTTCCAAGCTGTGGTTTCAAACCCGGTGCTTGTAGCCGGGTTTGAAAGATGAGGGCTGCCCTGCTCCTCGAAGGTCTTATTCAGCCCCGGCGCCTGGGCAGTGTGTGTTGCTGAAGCCTCAAAACAGCGCGGCGAAGCACTCGCCATTGCTGTGCGTTCCTATGGGCTGCCAAGTGTTTTCCCCAGAGTTAGCCCTGCGCAGACCTGAACCCCTGATGTCTGGGTCCTTGCCGGAGCGCTCCTTCGTGGAGGGAAACCTCACGGTGTCTGCAGCCATGGCCCATAGCTGTGCAGGTGGGCGCCTGCCTAGGATTCGGGGGCTCGTGCTGTCATTTGCACTTCACACGTGAGGCCCTGGGACGTGGAGAAGGTAGACGCTTTGCCCATGGTCCTACCTGGCCACGCAGTGCAGCCAGGCCCCAGGCCCAGACCCTCCCTCTCCCCAGGGGTCTTTCTTTTGTCCCTAGGGAGTCTCTGGTCTGCTGCTTCCTTCCTGTGCAGGCCCCCTTCCAAGAGCGGAGAAGACCTGAGGAAAGAGGCTTGCATCAGCCAGGAGCCCCCGTGTGGTGGGCTCCCCTGCCAGGCCCCACGGCCCTGGCTCCTTTGGCTTCGTCCTGGCTGGGTCAGCTCCCTGCCGCCCTTGGCCCAAGGTGGGAAGTCCCTGCTTCCTGGGCCAGTCCTGGACCTTGCAGGTGGCTGTGCTTGGGAGGTGTTCTTCCTCGCGCAGAGTTCAAGTGGTCTCTGCGGGGCTCGCCACAGATTTGTCTTTTGTTAGCCTGCTTCCTGCCTTCGGCCCCGTCTCCCTCCTCCCCTTCCCTGTCCTTTTACCTAAGTATGGCGTGGTTGCCCTGCAGGTGCAAGGCTCCTTGTCCGAATCTCGTGTGACTGTGGGACGTGGGTTACAGCTATGAGACCAGCGAGGCCCGTTACTGGTAGCCCCGAACTCTGTTCCCACTTCATCTCCGAGCCCCGGCCAGGATACCTGTTTCCTGCATCCCACCTGCTGTGTGACAGTTTCTCCGTCTTCCCTCCTTCTTCCTGACCTTGATGGTTTCCAGGAGCAGTCGTCGGGCATCTCGTGGAAGGTCTGTCTCTGGGATTTGTTACGTGGTTCCTTCGTGGATTTTAGGAAAGAGCAATAGAAAGGGAAGAGGGGCTGGCGCTGTGGTGAGTGGGTGAAGCCACCACCTGCAGTGCTGGTAGCCCATGTGGGCGCCAGTTCAAGTCCTGGCTGCTCCACTTATCATCCAGCTCTCTGCTGTGGCCTGGGAAAGCAGTGGAAGATGACCCAAGTCCTTGGGCCCCTGCACCCACATGGGGGACCCGGGGGAGGCTCCTGGCTCCTGGCTTTGGATCGGCCCAGCTCCAGCTGTTGCAGCCAATTGGGGAGTCAATCAGTGGATGGAGGACCTCTCTCTCTCTTTCTGCCTTTCCTTCTCTCTGTGTGTAACTCTTTCAAATAAATAAATAAATCTTAAAAAAAAAAAAAAGAAGAAGAAGAAAGAAAGAAAGGGGAGAGTCGCTGTCATCTTGTCACCCTCGGGACGCCCGGTGTCGGTGGGCTCGCCGCTGTGCACGCTGGGCTCTGGTCCTCTGCAGTACTCGCTCCCTGCAGCTGGGAGAATTACCCTGGGAGGTGGCTGGGACCCTGGGAGGAGGGTCTGCCCCTCCTTTCACACGTCCGTTCATTAATTCAGTCACCTCCTCACACGACAGGGACTAACGGACGCTTGTTGTAGCTTGGGTTATTTCAGGTCCTGCTTGTTCCGTCTTGCTGGTCAGCCTGTTCCAGCTCTGGTCCCTGGCAGGGCTTTCCTTTGGCTCCTGTGTCCCTGGGACACGTCCCCGTTCTCTCATTTTCTGAGCACTTCCTTCCTGTTCTGGCACCCCACGATCTTTCAGCCCATCTTGAGTTTTCCTTGCCCCGTCCCTCAAATCCATCCCTTCTCCAGGGACCCCTGGCTCCTTTGCCTGGAAAATGTTAGCAACTCAGATCTGTGCCCTGCGTGTTCACTTCGATGCAGGGATGTTACTCCTTCCAGATCCTCCCGGTTCACAGAGTTGGGAAATGCACACGTGTGTGTCAGCCGTGTGGCATGCGTGCCTGCACTTGGATCTGGTCCGTCTGTCCGTACCGACAGTGGAGCTTTGCTTTGTTGAGCACTGATTTGCTGAGTAGCCGGTGGTAGGAGTGGGCAGTGCTGCCCTCCACCCCAGGTGCTAAAGGAAAGCAGGGGCCGTGGGGTGGAGGGTGAAAGGGGACCTGGGCACTGTGGGCGCACTGCACAGCCAGAGGAGGAGCTGCCGAGATCAGGGAGCTGGTTAGCGGGGCTGCCACGGCTGGACTCTGGCTTTCGGCGTGGAATCCATTTCCAACCTGTCTCCTGTGCCTGTGAGGCTTGTGGTCTTGTGGGCGTGTGTCCGCTCAACTGCTGACACCTTGGGGTGGCCGTGAGCTGGCTGAGGATGTGATTGTGGGAGTTGGTGTGTTCCGCAGATGACTACAGGAGGTACAACAGGGAGACCCCTGTCCCTCAGCACGAGTCACAGGCCAGCGGCCCGAAGGCTGCGCTGGTGAGCGTGCTCACAGGTGACCGGGTGGTTACCCCGCCGTGTCTCCACGATCTAGCTGTCCTCTGGGAAATGCAGGTAGGTGCAGGGCTCCTGCAGCGCGGCTACTTCACGTGTACACCTGCTCAGCGACGGGATATAAAGCAACGGAGGAGTCTGCTTCCTGTCAGCCCAGGAGCTGGTGACAGAGGGAAGAGCAGCACGCAGGGGCGGCCTCCCTGGCCCACCCTCAGCAGGCCGGCACTCAGCTGGTTTGCTTTAAATCACTTTTGGCAGCTTGGGAAGTCACGAAAGGACACCAGAGGGGCCCCCTCCAGAGACTTCTGAAGCCATGGGGCAGCCTGGGGCGCCGTCGGGCCCTTCGACCCCTGGTTCCCTTTGAGGCGTGTGTGTGTCTGTAGGGGGTACATCCGTCCTGCCACCTGTAGCAGAGACCTCTGTGTGTCCTTTGCCAGTTGGACCTCATCTGCCCCAAGGACATCGCGTTTTATTGTGTGTGGTGCATCGTGAACATCCAAGAGTTGCAGTGGAAATCAACAGTAACGGCTGGTTTTTGTATTTGAATTGTAGCTGTGACCCTTAACCCTGAGATGACACCCCCAGCTTCTCCCAGGTGTAGACATGACTAGAATAGCACATTTTGGGTAGTCACCCTGGGACAGACAACATCCAGCTGTCTGTGGCCAGAGCTTCTTCAGCTCGGCCTGTATTCCAGTATTCCCTGCCTGCATGTCTCTGCTAGGTAAGATAGTGCCTCTATGCACACACGCACATACATGCACACACACGCTCAGACACATGCACACACACATGCAGACACATGCTCTCACACATGCACACACGCTCTCACACATGCACACCAATGCAGACACATGCACACACACATGCACACACACGCTCTCACACATGCATACACATGCTGTCACACATGCATACCAACGCAGATGCATGCACACACATGCTCAGACACATGCACACATACCTGCACACACACGCTCTCACACATGCACACCAGCACAGACACATGCACACACACATGCTCAGACACATGCACACATACCTGCACACACACGCTCTCACACATGCACACCAGCACAGACACATGCACACACACACGCTCAGACACATGTACACACACGCTCTCACACATGCACACCAACGCAGACACATGCACACATACGCTCTCACACATGCACACACACATGCACACCCATGCACACACATCCTCTGAGAGAGCAGGGGCGCTGTTTCATTCGCTGCTGCATCCCTAGGCCTGCAGCCGTGCCCGGAACGTAGCTGGTGTTCGATGAACACCTACGGAAGAATAATGTAAGTCGCGAGTCGGGAGAGGGTGGCCCCTGATGTGAATTTAAGTAAGAACTGTGGGGTTTTATTTCGTGGGGCTGTCTTACGTTATAGCTGAAGCCGAATCCCGTGACTGAAGGTGGATGTATCTACTCTCCACGGTCTCAGAACGCAGGCTGGAATGTGTGTGGCTCCTCGCAGCTTATCCAGCTGTCCTGCAGTGCAGTGCAGTGCTCACTCGTAAGGAATCCTGAGATTCTCTGTCAAGCCCCACTCTGAAAGTGTTTTAGATTTTAAGGTGCGTTCAGCAACATGACCGAGCTTAGCCCACATTTCTACTCTGCATTCGGCAGGAGGTGACTTTCTGTTTCAGTGTGGGGGGCGCTGAGCCCGAGCCTCCAACGCTGCAGTGACCGCTCCGAGGGCTCGCCCTCGCCTGGCGCGCAGGGCACTTCTGAGGTCGCGAGGATAGAGTCGGGGGAGATGCTTATTTGGGTGCAGAGACATTTGAAATCCATGCCAATGTGGGTCTTCAAAAAGATCATGGAAAATGGGAGAATGTGTCATGAAAAAACTGTGCATGGATTTTACTTTTAAGATGTATGTATGTATGTATGTATTTATCTGAAAGGCAAAGTTACCGAGAGGCAGAGGCAGAGAGAGAGAGAGAGAGAGAGGTAGGTCTTCCATCCACTGGTTCACTCCCTAGTCACAGTGGCCGGAGCGGTGCTGATCCAAAGCCAGGAGCCAGGAGCTCCTTCCAGGTCTCCCATGTGGGTGCAGGGGCCCAAGGATTTGGGCCATTTTCTACTGCTTTCCCAGGCCATAGCAGAGAGCTGGATCAGAGCAGCCAGGACTCGAACCGGCGCCCATATGGGATGCTGGCACTGTAGGTGGAGGATTAACCCACTGCGCACAGCGCCCACCCCAGATTTCACGTTTTTCACCAAAAGCAGCTTATCTTTTAATTTCATTTCCCACAAAGTTTTTGAAGTTCCCTTTGAAGGTGCCTCCATGTTTGTTTTAAAACCATATCACTTTACCGATCTGCTATTTTTATTTAAAATGCGTAGTATCACAAGTGTTTATTTGTCAGATAGGTGGGGACGGCGCTACACTGACGTGACAGGGACTGCACGTGATGGGCGTTTTGTGCACCGGGTCTTTCACAGCCACGCGCCAGCCCCAGCCTCCCTGCGGTGCTGTCTCCGGGACGGGCGGCACACAAGTGCATGCAGGCTGCCTGTGCGCTAGCGACGCGCTCACACCCCGGCCTGGCACGAGACTGACCTGTTTCCCGCCGCCACTTTTCGTTTCAGAGCATTGGGGAGTCGGCGATGGGCACGGTGCTGGGGCAGCTGCTGCCCCTTGTGAAGCCGGCCTCCCAGAGGACCCAGGACGACTACAGCCCCGAGGAGCTGCTGGTCCTGCTTGTCTACATCTACTCCGTCACTGGAGAGTGCCCCGCGGACCGAGAGCTGGACGAGGCGGAGGAGCTCGTGAAGGGTGCCCTGGCCCAGGCCTTCTGCCAGGAGCCCGAGCTGTCACCTCTACTGCAGAAAATCACAGGTGAGTGTGGGCGGGCCAGGTGTCCCAGCTGGGTGTGGGCCTGACACGAGAGAGGTGTCCCAGCTGGGTCCCAGCTGGGTGTGGGCCAGCCGGGTGCCAGTGCACCTGACGTGGGAGCAGGTGTCCCAGCTGGGTGTGGGCCGGCCGGGTGCCAGCGTGCCTGACACGGGAGCAGGTGTCCCAGCTGGGTGTGGGCCGGCCGGGTGCCAGCGTGCCTGACACGGGAGCAGGTGTCCCAGCTGGGTGCCAGCTGGGTGTGGACCTGCCGGGTGCCAGTGTGCCTGACATGGGAGAGGTGTCCCCGCTGGGTGTGGACCTGCCGGGTGCCAGCATACCTGACACGGGAGAGGTGTCCCAGCTGGGTGTGGACCTGCCAGGTGCCAGTGTACCTGACATGGGAGCAGGTGTCCCAGCTGGGTGTGGGCTGGCCGGGGTGCCAGTGTTCCTGACACGGGAGAGGTGTCCCAGCTGAGTGTGGGCCGGCCGGGTGCCAGCACACCTGACACGGGAGAGGTGTCCCAGCTGGGTTTGGACCTGCTGGGTACCAGTGCACCTGATACGGGAGAGGTATCCCAGCTGGGTGTGGACCTGCCAGCCGGGTGCCAGCGTGCCTGACACGGGAGAGGTGTCCCAGCTGGGTGTGGGCCGGCCGGGTGCCAGCGTGCCTGACACGGGAGCAGGCATGTCCAGTGCCATGTCTTCTTTGCCCTTTGAGGTGAGGAGGTTTCCTCCTTCATAACTGCTTGTCAGAATTCTTATTTCTTGGGCTGAAACTTGGTTAAAACAATATGATGCAGCTTTTGTGTAGGATTTCCACTGATGCATTCTGTTGAGACGGCCATTTTAAACTTGAAAACTCTCCCTTTAAGGTGTGTAATGGCCTGGACATGTGCATCTCCGGAGTAGCTTCACATTTTGGTTTCTCATAGTTTGTTTTCAATTTGAACTGGTACCGTCCCGAATAGTCCCTGGACATCCGGGCAAAGCAGGCTGTGCTCATAGTAAAATACCAGAAAACCTGGCTGTGCTTGCTGTAAGAACGGTGGCCTGCCTCGTGGAGGCGTGTGTGTGGTTTTGTACTGAATTCGGTGTCATTCGTGTTTTGGGTAGAGCTGACTTCCTTTGGTGTGGGTCGAGTCTCTGCTAGGCGTAGATGCTCTGAGGACGGCAAGTGTGCGTGCGTGCTGCGAGTGTGTGCACCAGGGTGGGCGTAGGCCTGTGTGAAGGAAGCTCAGCTGAGCAGACTCCGACCCAGCTGTTTCCCTGCCCTGCTGGGCCTCTGGGGCGGGATCCGCCACTCCCCGACGAGGCCAGGGAGCTGGCCGCGGCAGAGCCCCGCGCACCTGTTACTCACGCCCCACTTCCGACGTTCCCAGTGGTGGTGATGGGAAACGGTGCCCGATGAGTGCCGTCTCACAGAAAGGAAGCGGTCCCTGCTCAGCCTGGGACCTGTTTGCCAGCTTCGGATCTGCTGGGGAAGAGCTTGTTCCCACGGCATTGAGTGCAGCCCTGCGTGTGATGGCGTGTGTTTGCGTGGCTGCCAGTGAAGGTCGGTGGAAACACGGATGGGGGTTTACACAGTGCTTACAACGGAGCTGTGTTTCAGAGTGAACCCCGACTCTCGGAGCGTTCCGCTGCAAGTTGTTAAGACGCGCAGTGTGGAGAGACAGGGACGATGTGTTTCAGCGGGGGTGTCGCGGGAGCTTTCCTGCGGACTGTGTGCGGCTGTGATTTCCGGAACGGGAGTCGGGCTGTACGAGATGCGTTCAATATTCGCTCAAGGTGCTCGCTGCCTGGTGCTGCGTTTTTATTAGTTTGTTTATGGTTTCTCAGGATATTGCATTTTCTTGCTTTCAGAAGACTTCCGTGCGTTCTTGTTTGTAGTGGGAAAATTTTTTAAGCTCGGAGGTTGAAAAAAAAAAGAATTTATGGAAATCCTAGTATATTTTTAAACTTCAGAGACATTGTAAAGTACTAAGTATACATTCCTGCCTAGATTAACTTTAGATGCACGGTTTAATGAGGGTGGAGAGGATGTGTTACTTAAATCTGACATAAGGGAACTCATTACTGGACACACTGACACACACACACACACACACACACACACCCCAGCCGCCGTAGACCCCGAAGTGACGTTATCCTCGACGAGAGACTTTTCCGCGGCAGACACCTACTCCGTAGGCCGTTCTCTGGGATGTCGTGGCCTGGGAGGAGAACGTTTGATGGGCATCTCAGGATGAAAACCATCAGCATCGAATGATGGGGGGGAGGGTCTCAGCAGGCACTGCAGAGCTTGTCATGTCCTGGCACGGGGCTGGGCTGGGCTGGCCGGGCCTCACCCCGGTGCTGTCCTGTGTACCTCCAGGGACTGGGCCAGGTGGGACCTCACCCCGGTGCTGTCCTGGGCTGGGCTGGCCGGGCCCTCACCCCGGTGCTGTCCTGTGCATCTCTAGGGACTTGACTGGGCTGGCCGGGGGCCTCGCCCCGGTGCTGTCCTGGGCTGGGCTGGGCTGGGCTGGCCAGGGGCCTCGCCCCGGTGCTGTCCTGTGCTGTCCTGTGCTGTCCTGGGCTGGGCTAGCCGGGCCCTCACCCCGGTGCTGTCCTGTGCTGGGCTGGCCTGGCCCTCGCCCCGGTGCTGTCCTGTGCTGGGCTGGCTGGGCCCTCGCCCTGGTGCTGTCCTGTGCTGGGCTAGCCGGGCCCTCACCCCAGTGCTGTCCTGTGCTGGGCTAGCCGGGACCTCGCCCTGGTGCTGTCCTGTGCTGGGCTGGCTGGGACCTCGCCCTGGTGCTGTCCTGTGCTGGGCTAGCCGGGCCCTCACCCCGGTGCTGTCCTGTGCTGGGCTAGCCGGGACCTCGCCCTGGTGCTGTCCTGTGCTGGGCTGGCTGGGACCTCGCCCTGGTGCTGTCCTGTACTTCTCTAGGGACTGGACTGGGCTGGCCGGGGGCCTCGCCCCGGTGCTGTCCTGTGCTGGACTGGGCTGGCCGGGCCCTTGCCCCGGTGCTGTCCTGTGCTGGGCTGGCTGGGCCCTTGCCCTGGTGCTATCCTGTCCTGTGCTGGGCTGGGCTGGGCTGGCCGGGCCCTCGCCCCGGTGCTGTCCTGTACTGGGCTGGGCTGGGCTGGCCGGGCCCTCGCCCCGGTGCTGTCCTGTGCTGTGCTGGGCTGGGCTGGGCTTCCTTGTTGCCCAGCGACGGGATCTATTTTGTGCCTTGTGGATATCTTATGGTTGATAAAACTTTGAGAATCATGGAAGATAAGCCATGGCTCCATCGGAGACTTCTCTCCTTCATGCCGGTGGGACCAGGGACGCAGCTTCTTCTCTCTCTGCTTCTTCGGCAGTGCTGTCTCACCCGGCTGCTCCTGGAGGGGCCAGGGGTTGGACCTGGGCGTCCTGGGTGTGGAGCCCAGGCCTCTTCATCTGCCACAGGCCCGCCCGGCGTGTGTTGGGTCCTCTGATCACGTTGTGTGGATGGTGTCACGCTCAACCATCCCCCGTGTCCCTTTCTGAACAGAGAACTGCTCTCCGATTAACCTGTCTCTGCTGGTTGCTTGTTGCTGTTTCCCAAACTTCCCTGTTCCGTACGTACACCGTCTTTGCTTCACATTGTGATAAAGAATTTGAACTGTTGTTTTTAGCCCTTAAAATCGATTGGTCTTCTAGCTTTCTGAAACAGGAGTTGCTAACATAAACTCTATTATTTCAATAAGGTCTCTTGCTAGTGCCCTGTGTTTAAAATTCATATTTCATTTCCTCTGTTCGTCATGTAAGTTCCTTCCACAGTTTTTTTCATTCCCCTTTATTCTTTCCTGGTATGGAAGCAGCATAAGGAACTGTGATTGGCAAAGCAAAACAAGAACTTCAGCATGGTCGATGGCAGCTTATTATTTTATTTTAATCTCTTTTTGACATAAACTTTTGGGGAGGATTTCTGGAGTGGTGGACAAAGACCCTTCCCTACTCACACCAGATGACAGGGGTTGGCTCTCTAGGTGTTGGAGCTGTGCAGAGAAAATTAGTGCGGCCTGAATATGTCGATGAGTGTTATGCTTTCTTGGTCCTGCTAAGTTCAAAGAGAAGATCAGTTTCCATAGGCCACAGCGAGCGTTTGCCTGGTAGTCACAAGAGAAAACAAAGGCAGGCCATTTGAACCTTCTTCAGAGATTGAAGTCAAAATTCTGTTTCGAACGTCCTGTGTAGTTGGAGTGTCATCTTGCAGGGAGCGGGTCAGTAACAGCCCAGGGATTGGGTGTAAAATGCTGGATCCGCAGGTCCAGGCTCTGGCACTTACCGGCAGTGGGAGTGAGCGGGTGACTCACCCATCCTGAACCTTGGTAATAGACGGAACCATGTCGCTGACGGCGCCTGGTTCTGCTGAGAATAAAGCGATGTGTGTGTGGGAACGGATTTGGGGCCCATACAGTGTTGGAAGAGGTGTTTCCCCCATTGCGGTGGCTGTTTCGTGGCATCTGGTTGTCAGATGTGAGTGGTGCCCAGCGCTCTTCACCTCACGGTGCACGCGGATGATGGGAACGTACGTTATGTCGAGATGCGTGGACCAGGCTGCCGTGGTCAGGCGAGCAGCCCTGGCGCTCTGGCTCCTGCAGGCCCTGCTCAGCTGACCTGGGCCAACGTGAGGCCGCAGCCGGGCGCACCGGAAACCTATCGGGAGCAAACTGGCTGACAGAACAAAAACACCTCACTGTAGTGTATGGATTTGTGAAAAATTTTATGTATTTATTTGAAAGACAGAGACAGAGAAGGTTCTCATCTGCTGGGAGCAAGGCCGAAGCTGGGAGCCGAGAAATCAGTCCAGGTCTCCCATTCCCAGGTGCAGGGCAGAAACCCAACCACCTGAACCCATTCCTGCTGCCTCCGGGAAGCTGAAGTCCAGAGCCGGGCCTGGATATTGACCCTGGGACGCGAGTGTGCTAACCAGGGACTTAATCACTAGGCCAATTATCTGCCCCCTTTTTCCCTTTTTTTTGGACACACAAAACTATTTTGAAGAAATTTTTTATTGGTAAATTTTTTTTTATTCCTCATTGATATTTTTTCCCTGAGTGTTATGGTATCTTTACAGACGAGGTCAGTAAGAGCTGGGCCCACTTAGATGCAGTATAAAGTCTGTGCACGAATGAGTCAAGGGATGTAAACCGTCTGTGGTTCGAGATCGAGACAGGATAACACCCTGGAGATTAAAATGTACACTTACTAAACTCTTCCTGGTGGTAATTTGCCATTATCTATTACTGTTCTGGTTTTTGGATTGTACTCAGATGTGTGTAATGAAAATATACTAGGTTAACTTAACAATTTGTTTTTCTCAGCAAAAAATTCAGAAACGGGCAGAACTGCTTTTTCAGACTTTGTTCCTCCACGTCCTGAACCTGCAGTTGGTCGCAAGGTGGGCACTGCTCCTGGAGCATTGTGGGCAAGCTCACGGCCAGGGCCGGGAAGGGTGATGGTGAAAGTTCAGTTAGGAGAACCCTAAGCAAAAGACCTGCATCCTTGGCCAGAACGGTGTTCCATGGCCCTGTGCGTACGAGGGAAGCTGATGAGTGCATGTTTCTAACCGGGCATGTGTTTGTCTTGAACAGTGTGGACGTTCCATTAAAAGAAAGAAGGCAAGAGTGGCCACTGTGGGGCTGGCTCTGTGGCGTAGGGGTAAAGCTGCTGCCTGCAGTGCCAGTATCTCATATGGGTACGTGTTCGAATCCCAGCTGCTCCACTTCCCATCCAGCTCTCTGCTAAGCAGTGGAGGATGGCCCAAGTGCTTGGGCCCCTGCACCCATGTGAGAGACAGGGATAAAGCTCCTGGCTCCTGGCTTCAGCCTGGCCCATCCATGGCTATTGTGGCTATCTGGAGAGTGAACCAACAGATGGAAGATTTCTCTCTCTCTCTTTCTCTCTCTCTCTCTGTATCTCTTTCTCTCTCTCTCTCTCTCTCTCTCTGTCTTTCTCCTCCCTGTAACTCTGCCTTTCAAATAAATAAATTTTTTTTAAAGGACATTGGCTAAGAAACTTGTGTTTGTTATAATTATCACGAGAGGCTTCCCTGAGAGAAGAAATTGGACAATGTAATAATACACCGTCAGATGGTGTCGTGGCCTCAATGCTTTCCTTTTGGTGACCGAAGCTCCTTCTATACTCTGCACTGAGAAAGTACTGGTACTGCTGGATGAACAGCACGAATATTTTCAGCTTATCCCTGATTTCTTTTTTCTTTCTTTTTTTTTCTTTCTTTCTTTCTTTTTTTCTTTCTTTTTTTTTTCTTTTCTTTTTTTTTTTTTTTTTTGACAAGCAGAGTTAGACAGTGAGAGAGAGAAAGAAAGCGAGAAAGGTCTTCCTTTTCCATTGGTTCACCCCCCCAACTGGCTGCTGCGGCTGGCGCACTGCACTGATCCAATGGCAGGAGCCAGGTGCTTCTCCTGGTCTCCCATGGGGTGCAGGGCCCAAGGACTTGGGCCATCCTCCACTGCACTCCCGGGCTACAGCAGAGAGCTGGCCTGGAAGAGGAGCAACCAGGACAGAATCCGGCGCCCCTACCGGGACTAGAACCCAGGGTGCCGGTGCCGCAGGTGGAAGATTAGCCTAGTGAGCCGCGGTGCCGGCCATGATTTCTGAATACGTCAGTGTGCCAGTGTCCATCTGACCTGTCTAGGCGAGTCCACCTGGGTGGGAGTGGTTGAGTGTTGAGGCTCCAGGCGCAGGACTGAGAGTCAGGTGGACCTGGGTTCTCATTCTGGCCTCCTGTGTAGCCTGTGATGGCGAGGTAGCCACTGGTTCCCAGTTTCTGCTTACGTGAAATGGGGGTGGTGTCCATGCCGAGCTCGTGAGCTCGGGGCCTGGTACATCATGCTGTCTCTGTTGCCGTCATCATCATCCTCAGGCACTGTCTTCCCCACGGAGCTGGCAGGACCTAGTAGAGAACAGCACAGTACACGCTGTCCCGCCGTGAGCTGAGCATCCAGCTACGTGGAGTGAATGTCACCGAGACTCCAGGGAGGAATGGAGAAATCCTGCCACTGCGTGCATCTGCACACAGGATCCCGTGTGGACTACAACTCGGGTGGTGCCTGGAGAGGCCGCGCCACAGTGACTGAGAACTGCATCCTGAAGCTGTGTCTCCTTCTAGAATTACTCATTGATTTGAGAGATGAGGTGGAGAGCACGCACCCGCAGGCGCTCTCCAGGACTGTCCACAGCAGCTGGGGCTGCGCCAGGCTGTGTTGGCCCTGGGGCTGGGAGCGGGAGTGCAGTCCAGTCTTCATGGGGAGTGAGGAACCCAATCACTTGAGCAGTTGTGGTTGCCTTCAGCGTCTACACCAGCAGAAAGCTCGAGTCAGAGCTCCAGCCAGGAGTGGAACGCAGGCCCCCCTGACCCCAGTGTGGGAGGCAGCGTCTTAGCTGCTTGGACAAACACCCATCTCTACCATCGATTGGAAAACACTACCCAGCGCTGAGCCCATAAACACGAATGTCTACTAAATGTACCCCAGATACTCTGGACTCCAGTGAAAGGTTCTGTACAGCTAACTGCTTTGACATGATGTGCTCACACTTATACCACTGATTTCTGAAACGTGATTCGGGACAGGAGACAAAAAACTGCATCTGAATTCAAGGGCACTCACGTTGCGGCTGTCAGTGGGTCTCCTCTGTGCACGGCAGTTCCTTCCCTAGTAGGTCCAGGTGCCCTGGGTGGGCCCGGGGTGCCTGGTTTCTCTGGGAGGCACCGAGACTCAGAGGCCTCTGCTGGTTGGGAAGACCGCAGCAGGCACCCAGTTGCACACGAGGAACAGGGCCACAGAGCGTCAGCAGACCTGGACGTCACGTTACCTCATCTCACCCACCGCCCAACAGCCTGTTGACGCAGAGGTGGGCCGAGAGCCCTGAGCCCCGTCCAGAATTCTCTGCTGCCTTGGGAAGCTGTGGGACTGAGGGCAGGTTTCCTCCGTGTGTGCTTTATGCCCTGCAGACGCTCAGTGTTTGTCTCTCATGACACGTCCAGTTAGGTGCGGACGCTCCTGTGATTTCTAAAGGCAAATCCAGCGAGAGGTATTGCTGAAGTCGCGGAATTGTCTTCCTTTGTATCTTTCAGGTTACAGACTCCCGAAGGACAATTTTATGGGGTCTTCCTACTTTAAACATGTTTGAAACAATGAGTTACAGTGTGAGTCTCAAATTCAGGTGCTAACAGCAGCTAACAATTTACATAAGTAAAGGGGTTAGATTTGCAGAAAAATAATGGTGAAAAGGGGCAGAGATATCCAGTCTTACTAATAGAGGTGGAGAGGTGGAGACTGTCAAACTAGAGCTCTTTTTATATACATGGGATACTCCACTCTCTCCAGGAATTAGGATTCTGGATTAAAAAAAAAAAAAAGCAGCATGAAATCACCCTGGTAGTTTAATAAATTGACTAAAACTAAGGCGGTTTTATCAGGGACAGAAAGCAGGTTGCACAGCTACATTTTGCCCTGTGTATTGAGAGCCCCTGTTTCAGGTGTCAGTGACACACCTAAGTCTCTGACTCCGGAACGAACTAGAAATGTGGGTGATCTCCAGAGGGCTGAAGTGACGCACAGGAGCGGGAAGCAGGAATCTCCTGGGTGGTTTGTTCTTGTCGTTGTGATGTCTTTTAACTTTAAAAGAAAATTAACCATGTTTGTGTACATTTGATCTGGTACAAGTTTCCCAGTGAGGTGGCACAGATCCCCCTCTCCCCCCCCCCCCCGGCGCCCATAGCTCCTAAGCAGGTGCCATCTAAGCGGAAGTGGACTTGCTGTCGAGCTCTGTAGGACAGGAACTGCTGAGAGGTAGTTTGGGGTTTGTTGTGCAGAAGCGTCTCTGGAAAACAAAGCTGGCCAGGTCACTGCCCGTGTCACAAGAACCCCCGCGCACGGGGAGCTGACGTGGGAGCTTGTGTGTTGACAGTGTTCCTAACTGGCTTCTGCAGCTACCAGAACGTGAAGGGTGGCTTCATGGAAAGGCGTCAGTCCATCCTCCGACCCTGTGACGACCTGTGACGGTGACAGGTGTCCAGCCTCTGTGGGAAGGTGTGCAGTCCGTCCTCCGACCCCGTGATGGTCACAGGTTTCCAGCCTCTGTGGGAAGGTGGACAGTCCGTCCTCTGACACTGTGACGGTGACAGGTTTCCAGCCTCTGTGGGAAGGTGTGCAGTCCGTCCTCCCACCCTGTGACGGTGACAGGTTTCCAGCCTCTGTGGGAAGGTGTGCAGTCTGTCCTCCGACCCCGTGATGGTCACAGGTTTCCAGCCTCTGTGGGAAGGTGTGCAGTCCGTCCTCCCACCCTGTGACGGTGACAGGTTTCCTGCCTCTGTGGGAAGGTGTGCAGTCCCTCCTCCCACCCTGTGACGGTGACAGGTTTCCAGCCTCTGTGTGAAGGTGTGCAGTCCATCCTCCGACCCTGTGACGTGACAGGTTTCCAGCCAGATCTGCAGCTGCTGTGCTTTTGTCCTATAATTCCCAAACTTGGCATAAAATAATAGCATAGGGATTCCTGCTTCTCTGATTGGCATGGGCACAAACTTGCGATGGATTTGCATGAAATACTCATATATTTATCTTTTTAAAAAGGTTTATTTATTTATTTGAAAGGCAGAGTTACAGAGAGGCAGAGAGAGAGAGAGAGGTCTTCCATCTGCTGGTTCACTCCCCAGATGGCCACAACCAGAGCTGCTGCAGCTGTACCAATCTGAAGCCAGGAGCCTCCTCCAGGTCTCCCACGTGGGTGCAGGGGCCCAAGGACTTGGGCCATCTTCTACTGCTTTCTCAGGCCACAGCAGAGAGCTGGATTGGAAGAGGAGCAGCCGGGACTTGAACCAGTGCCTATATAGGATGCCAGCACTGCAGGCTACGGCTTTACCTGCTAGGCCACAGTGCCGGTCCCTCATAGATTTTTGGATTTTAAAGGGTTTATTTCCTCAGTCTTGCTGCTCTATTTCTTCTCCTGTGTCCATTGTACATGTCTAACAAATGAGAAAAGACAGGTCCAGTTTCAGAAGCACTGTTCTCTCTTTACATTTCGTTTTACTGTGGGAAGAACATTTAACACGAGATCTGCCCTTGTCAAAAAGATGCAGGTGTCCAGTACAGTGCTGCTTGCCCGGGCGTGGTGATGCACCGCCGATGCCTAGAACGCCTTCCTCTTGCCACTGAAGCCTTGGGCCCCCTGATTGGCAGCTCCTGTTTTCCCCTCTCCCCAGCCCCAGGCAACCACCATTCCACTTTTTAAAAAGTCTACTTATTTATTTGAAGGGCAGAGTAAGAGAGAGAGAGAGCGCGCGCGCGAGCTTCCATCTTCTGCTTCATGCCACAAATGCGTGGGACAGCCACGGCTGGGCCAGGCCGAGGCCGGGAGCCAGCCAGGACTTCCATCCAGGTCCCACCGTGGGTGGCAGGGAACACAGACGTGGAGCCCTCATCTGCCGCCTCCCAGGGTGTGCACAGGCAGGACGCTGGATTGGAGAGAGGCGAGGCTGCGTCCCAGACGCTTGAGTAGGGCACGCGTGCGGCCGTCCCAAGGGCAGCGTAACCTGTCGCGCCACGCTCTCTCTCTGCCTTTTGACTTCGATTCTGCGAACTGGCCTGTTTCGGGTATGTCCCGTTCACCGAGCCACGCGGTGTGTGTTCTTCTGTGACCGGCTGTGTCACACAGTGAGATCTCGCAAGGTTTGTCCGTGTTCTCAGGTATCCCAGAATTCACTCCTTGACGAGAGAGGATCCCGGTGGTGTTCACCACGCCGCTGGTCACCAGAGCTACGGCGTGGAAGCAACCTAAAAGCCCACTGAGGCGAGAATGGAAAACGCCGTTCACAGGTAGGTGGGGGCGGGCAGCGTGGTGCAACATGCTCTCGGCTGGGAATCTCTTGTTTTCCCCGCGGCATCCAGGCAGGGCTCACCCCCCCCCCCCCATCAGCTGGCCATGAGGAAGGGGTCGGGGGCAGCTCGGGCCCCTCGGGCCTGCCTTCCAGTGGACAGCAAGCACGCGCTCGTATCCACGAACAAAGCCCACTCTGCGACCGGCAGGGAAATCTCCAACGATTTGTTCACAGCAGCTTTCCTCTTCCGAAACGACCCGGTAATCGGAGACCACATAAACCCGGTTGTTGCTGTTCACGGCTGCCACTTAATTATAAAAGCTTCTGGGGCTGGCGCTGTGGCGTAGCAGGTAGAGCCGCCGTCTGCAGTGCTGGCATCCCACATGGGTGCCGGTTTGAGCCCCGGCTGCTCCATTTCTGATCCAGCTCTCTGCTGTGGCCTGGGAAAGCAGTAGAAGATGGCCCAAATGCTTGGGTCCTGTACCCTCATGGGAGACCTGGAGGAAGCTCCTGGCTCCTGGCTTCAGATTGGCACAGCTCCAGCCATTGCGGCCAATGCTGGAGTGAACCAGCAGATGGAAGACCTCTCTCTCTCTGCCTCTCCTTCTCTTTCTGTAACTCTTTCAAATAAATAAATAATTCTTCAAAAAATTATACAAGCTTTCATCCCCGTTAGCACAGCACTGGCCTTTTGTTTATTGCGTAGGCGGAGGTGCCTGTCAAACGGCATTTTCCAGACTTGGCCATGCTGCTCCCTGGCCTTGCGGAAGTCAGTGGTGGATTATGAAGTCGTAACCAGGAGCTCGTGAGAACCTCTCCTCTGCTCCGGCACCTGTCACTTCTGCGTTCTTCCTTCATCCCCCGAAGCAAATTTCAGAATAAGCATTCCTGCATACTGTGGCCCCTGATGAGATTATTCAAATTGGATTTAAAAAATGAAGCAGTTTTCGAGGCCCACCCGTGGCGTAGTGAGCTAGACGGCCTCCTGCATCCGCAGCATCCCACGCTGGAGCACTGGTCGGAGTCCCAGCCCTGCCCATGCACCTGGAAGGCAACAGATGATGGCTCAAGTGTTGGGTCCCCGCCATCCGTGTGGAAGACCAGGCGGGCTTCCTGGCTCCTGGCTTTGGCCTGGCCCAGCCTCGGCTATTATGGCCATTTGGGGGAGTGAACCAGTGGAAGGAAGGTAACACTCGCTTGCTCGCTCGCTCTCTCTCTGTCTCTCTCACTTTGCCTTTCAAATAAATAAAAAAAAAAAAAGCAGAACCCTACCAGTTTTCAGGGTTTCAAAAGTCTCTTCCTTGAGGAATGATGGCTGAAGCTTTGAGCGCAGCCCCTGGCGAGGCGCTGATGGAGGTGTTGCTGTGGGCACTGAAGAGTGAGCCTAACAGTCCACCTGCAGCCCGCATGCCGCTCGCAGGGGCAGGAAGACGAGCTCACGCGCCTGGGTGACGGTGCAGGGGACCACGGCTGTGCAGTGCGCACATTCCGCGGGCTGGAGGGGCCCACTGTGTATCAGAGAGGGATGTCTTCGCTCTCGCGTCTCATCTACTCTGGCGCGCCAGGATCCGACTTTCCATTAAGGAATACACCTTCCTGTCCAGCGTTTCAGATTTCGTGTTTCAGGGCTGCCAAAACAAAACAAACAAAGCAGAAACCGGCTTCAGAGCCTGTTGTTCTACATCACAGCTCGCAACACTTTGATATAACAGGGACTATTTTTCCTCTTGATTTCTGCGATTTGTGCTGGAGAGGCTGATGAAGAACATATGTGTGCCCTAAATCACTCCCATGAGAAATGTTGGAGCTGTTACATTTCGTGTTACTCCCCGACTAGCAAAAACAGTTCAGCCCTGCACATAATCCCCAGCAACTATATCAGTGGTGTTTGGTGCACATTGAAAACGTGTCGCAAGCTGCACAGGGCGATACTTAGAGTTGCCGGTTAAGGAGGCTAACTAGGGAGGTAGCTGTGCTAACAAATTAAGGGAGCACTACAAATTACTTCCTTGAGTACTTGATTTTTCCACTGCACGCCATGAAGCCAGTTAGTCTTAACGACACTTGAGTGCGTTCTTTGGACAGTGGTATTTATGCATGTATATACACATGAGCCATACTGCTGTCCAGCCACTGAGTTGTTGTTTTTTGTCTGCACACAGTGCCAAAAGCAATACACTCTCATGCCACGTAATGACCTGTTGGCCAGTTGCAGGCTCCGTGTGCGGTGGTGGTCCCAGAATCTTCCCTCTGGTGTTTACTGAGTCTTGAGTGGGTCAAGAGGCCTTGCTGAGCTGAGTGACCTTCGCCTTCCAGGTTTGTCTGCCTGTGTGTGATGAAGTCATCCAGGCTGGTTTCTCAGAGCCTGCCCCCAGTCCTTGATCTCAGAGCCTGCCCCCAGTCCTTGAGCGACACACACCTGTAACCGGGCACATGGTTACACATTGGTTACTCAGGAGGTCCGGCACTGCTGGTTCTGGGTAACTGTGCATTAGATGGGGTCGACTTTCTCAGGAAAGAGAAGAAATGAAATGCTGGGGCAGGCCTCTGGAGAAACAGGTGGGGAGTTTAGGCTGTGACTGGCTGTTCCACCGTTGTTGCCTCTTGGAATAAGAACTGGACGATTTCACAAAGGGATACTAAAAAACCATAAAACTAGGTCTCCTACCATAGGAACATTCACTAGGAAGCCAGTTCTGTAAAGAAATACGTAAGTACCCTGTCTTCCCTCTGCTCAGTCTGAAATTCTACTCACTGCACCCGAGTAACTGCAGAAAGCGTAGGGGTTTGAGTCCCTAAAAATAACCGTGTGAAATTTTCACCAGTCTTTCAGAAAACAGCAACTGGCGACTAGAATCCTCGCTAGAGTGGGAGCTGCTTTCGCCATGTGATAATGTGATTGCCCTCAGTTGTGCCCGCCGTATGTGGCCGGGTAATTCTATGTAATTTTGTGAACAGAAAGCGTCGGAAGGCCAGGATTGGCTTTGCGTGAGTTCTAAGGCTCCACTCATGTTTCTACGTTCCTTAAAATATTTATAATTGGGTCTTTTTTTCTTTTCCTGATTACAGAGTTGTTCATTCTAGAGTACTTGAAAGCTCTTTTGCTCAACAAACACAGAACAAAATAAAAAAATTACCTGTAAGCTCACTACCCGGTAAGAACTGCTGCTAGAATGTGGTTCTCCCGGTGTGCAATCTGTGGGTAGGTGGAGAGTCGGAGCCCACAGCCGACTCCCAGCGAAGGGTGCAGGGTTATTTGCTGCACCTGTTTTGCAGTTGGTCATTTAGGCCCTGAGGGCCGGAGGAAAGAAGGCGCAGGAAGGATTGTCAGCAGAAAGACTTTAGAGCTAACAGCAGAATGGCCGGGCGGACAGTGTCGCTGCTGCATACCAGTCCCGAGCTCTGGGAGCAGCGCCCCTCCCGAGTACAGTTCCCCCTCAGCAGAGTATATGGGGCTCCTGAGGCCCCAAGGAGGTCACGAAGGTCCTGGGTGGGAGAAAACATATTTAGGTAGAACCATTGTAGTCTAAAATAGCAGGAAAGAGAGAGAGAGAGAGAGAGAGAGGGAGAGAGAGAGAAGGGACAGGTAACAGGCTCTGGGCCTTGACTTATCTTAAACATGGTGCAAGGTTAGCCTGCTTAGAACCTGGAGGGAGAATGTGCGGTGCAGCGTGGGTATGCTGGCTCTGCCTCATGTGCTTTGGTGCTGAGTAGCCCACAGTGCAATTCCCAGGGCAGCCTGACTGCTGCCTTCGGGTGTTGCCCGCCACTCTGTCCCCAGCACCTGGGCTGGACCTGTCCCAAACAGCATTGTGATTTTCATCCGAGTGTTTATAAAATGAAGCTGCTTGCTCCTTTTTTTTTTTTTTCTCTCCTTTTAAACACAGACATGTGCCTGCATCTCTTGAGTTCTTGGCAGCCTCCCATGAGTCCACTGGAACAGGAAACCTATAATGGTGCAGCGTTCATTAACAATTTACATTTTCTAAAATGCAAGACGGTTTAGGGCTTTAATTTTAGAAGCCGTGGTTTTATCCACACTGCACTCTAAGATGACCAGACTATCTCCTCATTTTTGGTGCTGTGGTTAAGAAACCAAATCTGGACTGTTCTTTGCAGGCACTGAGGTCTGCTTTGGGATTTCATTTCTGTACAAATCACCACCTTGCAGGGAATTCAATCTTGGACCAAGAAAGGTTTCTTTGTAGTTAAAATGTGATTGGGTGCTTCCTAACCGGGAAGGCACCTTATTTCTGTGAGAAACAGTGCACCAAGCGAACACTAACACCGTGTTCGGAGCTCTTAGTGTTTTGGTCAGAACTTTCATGGGCAAGAAGTGAAGCACTTACCTCCATATATTAAAGAAAATGTCGAGTGCTTTAAAGTTTGTTCCCAGAAGCCTATTTCAAGGCATCAGCGTGTTCTGTAATTGTATCTTTATTACTTCTTCAAATCTTTTCCCTACCTCCCACCACGCTCTTCCTCCCCTGCTAATCCCCCCCTCTCAGAGCAATCAGAGAGCAGGCACATGCGCCACCTTGTGAAGGGTCAGCGGGGAGTTCGCACTGTGTTCTTATTTCACCTCGTCCTCGCTGGGAACACAGACAGACGCCCAGGCCAAGTCACATCACCTAAGATGAGCACAGGCCTTCTCCTTTACAAATGGGTCTCCACCGGCTTCTGACGTTAGGGTGATGATGGAGTCTCGGAGCTGCAGAACACTGCGTATCAGAGCAGCTGTGCACAGAGGTTAGAACAAAAGCCAGCAGGATGAGCTCAGAAGATGTGCCCCGGTACAAATCCAAGTATCAAACCCGGAATGAGTTCCCTATTGCTATCTTTGCAGTTCTCTCTGGAGCCCATTTATGCCTGATTTTATTTTAACTCAGAATCAACATGTGAAAAGACAGGGGGAAAAAAATTCTGGGAACATGCATATTTTGTGGTTTTCATTGGCTCATTTTTTTTAGGACATGGCTCTTATTTTGCAGTTTGGCAGTGGAAAAAAATCAGTATTTTGCTTAAAATAATAGAATAGCGAAAAATGAACATGATCAGGCTGAGCAAAAAATCTGGGTCATTACTCTCCAGGGTAGGGAGGAGCTAGAAACTGTTACCAAACTCCCCCCACCGTGTCCTCCGTCTGGCCCAGAGCAACACACCCTCCATGCCGGGCTTCTCCGAGCAGTGGAAGGAGGCCCACTTTCCTCACACCCGCCCGTCATCCTCCTGGTCCCTACCCCAGGCCTTTCTGTTCCCTCTGTAGACTCTGTAGCTTCTGTTCCCCCTGACCTCATATACACAGTTCCTCCTCTACCTCCCCAGCCCATCGCAGTCAGCCTGCCTGGCTCAGGTCAGAGCGCAGCTCCTGGGCCGGGCCCCGGGACCCTCCCGCCCAGCTCAGTGCCCCCAGCCCCACAGTGCATTCCAGAATCAGCAGCTTATTAGATGTCTGTGGGATGATCTGGTTAGTGTCTGCCTTCCCTCCCTGACACTGAATTCACCATTGTACCTCAGGCATCCGGGTACGTTTGGAGGCACAGCAGAGGCTCTTAGGTACGTGTTCTTGAATGAGTGAAGAACAAGAAGGAAGCTGCGATGTGGTTACCTGGGAAGGCGACGGGGCACATACGTTGCCAGCTGCCCAGGGTCTGTACTCTGGAGAACACAGAGGCTGGATGAAGAAGCCACGAGCTACCAGTGTGTTTTAAAATCCCGTGGCTTGAAGTGCGGAGGAGAAAACATTTCTTGCAGTAACAAGACAATGCCACCCGTTCACGGAGGGCTTGCTTGACGCGTTCCTGTTTGCATGTTCTCAGTTCTGGAAGTTCGGGGTTACATTGGCGGTTTCTTTTCCCATTTCTCCTCCTTGTTGTCGTTGTCACTGCTTCTCTCCCTTCCTTTTCGTCCTGTTTTCCTGGCCAGGTACCCAGCACTCTATGCAGCGAGGCCCTGGAATGTGTGAACTCGGGGGTCCTCTCAAAGTCCCTCTGCCCGCGGCTCAGAAGGGCAAGGAGGCAGGCCGAGAGCTTCACTCAGGGCCAGTGCTGCCCGCACAGCCGCGCTCTGCGGTTGGTGCAGGTCACGTGGCTCCGCGGGAAGGCCTTGCACACCCACTTATGCGGAGGGAGGTAAATCCCACATGTGTGCTGTGGTTTAGAAGCAGCCTGATACAGCCCAACACACCTTGACCTTGCAAAGTGGCCGTCCTTGGGTCGGCTGTCCCTCCTCTGTCCTTTGAGCCGATTCCTTGGCGGGGTGACTGTGGTTCGCGGTGTGTCCAGGCGTGAGGGCGCACAGTGGACAGAGAGGCGATGTACCTGTGGTCCGAGGGCTCACTTCCAGGGGCGGTGCCTCTCGAGTTGCCCCATGCACCCTCGGGTGCAGCTCTCACTCTGGGTCTCTTGGGCCTGGAGGGGTGGGGGCCTGGCAGCCGTGTCCCTCTGCAGCCTCTTTGGGAGCACTTCTTCATGACTTGGGCCTCGGCCAAACCCTCACAACCAAGGGCACCAGCCCTCCAGGAAGTTTCTAGAACAGCGTCTATTTGCACCCTGTGTGCCCTCTCTCTCAGTGCTCGCCAGTCACGAAGCGAATGTTCCAAAATGATGGCTTTCACCTAGAGGGGGCGCATGCTGCGTGTGGACAGTTTTCCTATGAACTGGAGAGCTTGCCCCGGCCCGGGGCTCTGTGCTCGCGTGCTACCTGGCCCTGTGTTGGAGGAAGGGGGGGGGGGGCAGTCGACGGGTTTGCAGGTGCGCGTGCTGCTCTTCAATCGCAGTGGTAGCTGCCCTGCCCCCACTCTTTGGGGTCTAGACGTGATTCTGAGATGCCGGGTGATGCGGGAAGCATTTGACAGTCATCAGTATTGTCCATGAAATCCTGCATTATTAAAACTCTGCTGAGTGACGAGAGAACTTTCCCCCTCTGTTCCTGAGAATCCAAATAGCCGAACAATATATCTTCTTGGCAATGAACCGAGCGTGTCCTCCCAAGGCAGCTTGTTCTCCTGGAATGGGCTCCCGTTCTCCGTACACGTGAGTATCTGGAACTGGAAGGCTTTCCTTCAACTGTGAGAGAGGGCGCTTAAATCACGCGTGGTTGAAATGAACTTACCTCCTGCTTTTCCCTGACGAGGATTTCACGGGTGGGGCGATACCCACGTGCCCTCCCCGCCGGCTTTCTCTGGCCGGAACACTGACAGATTTGCTTATCAGATGCAGTACACTTGACCACGCGAGGAGTGGTCTCTCTTTCCCAAGCACTTGGACCAGTGTGTCTCACAGTACTGACAGGGCCTGGTATTTACTGCACACCAACAATGTCCTGTCACAGTACCAGAAGCATCCTGTAGAATGACCTAGTTCACGGGGCGCAGTGCCGTGCACGGCCCCCTCAGGAGACAAGCCCTGTGCCATTCCTGTAGGCTCATCTCAGGGACACACAAGGCCCTTGGGTCCCTGCCCACCCGCTTGGGACTTGTAGACTGTTGCCACCACAGAGGTGCCTAACAGACCAGCCGGATCTGACTCACCTGCTGTGGCTCCTAGATGTACAGCTTTGCAGGCCCAGGGCCTCTGGAGCTGGAACGGGTGTTCTCTCTGGAACCTCTGACCAGGCGTGGGGAGGGGCTTTCATCCCACCCCAGGTGCGTGGGAGCTCGCCATGTCTTCTTGAACATTCAGAGAAGGTCCCTTCTTGGTCACTGGATGGCGTAGGGTCTGTCCCCACGGGCAGATCGCCTGCAGGCTCTGAGCTGAGCCTTGGCTTCAGTGGGCAGCCCCCCTCCCAGGTGCTCAGCTGGCGACTTGCTGGGGTGTCCGTCAGTGTCTCCCTGCCCCAGGCTGGCTGCCCTGCAGCACCCAGCTCTGGCGTGGTCTCCCCCTCTGTCCTGTGTGGCCCTGGTGCTCCTGATTAAGGGAATACTCCCCTGCCTGTGCGTTCCCTCGACCCAGCTGGAGACATTGCTCAACCTAGGTTAAACTCAGCCGTCAGATGTTTGCCGCGTTTTGTCTTCTGTCTGGGATGATGACTCAAGTCTAGCAGTGGGTGTGGGATAGAGTGCATGGAGGGGCCAGACGGAGGCAGAGAAATGAAAATGAAGACATGGATGTGTGGCTGGAAGTACCACCCTGAAAATGTGCATCTACAAACCAGGACTTCCGCGGCTGTTTACCGGGAGCAGAAAGCGTGCACCGGACGTGAAATTTCAGGTGCACTGTGAATGTCTCTCCGTTCAGAAATGAGTCTTCGTGGCCCTCTGTGGCCAGGCCCGGTTTCCTGTTTTATGAAGGGCAGCTGCAGGTTACGGAGGGTCTGTAAATGCCCTCTGTACTTCACCGCACCTCGTCCTCGGGGGACGGGGCTCAGAGAGGCTGGGCGGCTGAGTGGGGTTCGACCCCAGGCCCTGCACTGGTTCGCTTTTCCTTGTGTTGCTACAACACGAGAGAAGGGGAGGTGTTGTTGGTGCACAGAGGAGGCTGCAGGGTGCGGAGGGTCTGCTGGAGCTGGACTTGGCAGCCGCGGCGGCCTGAGAGGAAGGGGCTCCCGCCTGCGTGTTCTGTCGACCTCCCGTCGTTCACTGCGATGCAGCTGTCGCATGTCGCATCTGGAGTGCTCGCCAGCTCAGCCCTCGGGCTGGGACTCGGCCTTCCCTGCGGCGGCCAGGGAGCTGGAGCTTGTTGGGGATTGGAGGTCGGGAGCCGGGGCTTGCCCCTCTGGGTTTCTTTTTAAGTCATTCCGCAGGTGGGGTCAGCGCGACGTGGTGATGGCAGCTGGGTTGGGAAAGGCCAGGGCCCGTTTGGGGCAAGAAGACAAGGGAAATGAGAGTGGTCTTGGGAGCGCCTAGATTAGCGTTCCCGATTAACATCTGCCCTCAGAAAGGGCGCAGCACACCCAGGCCCTCGGCTGTGCTGGTGCAAGCTGGGTGGTGCACAGACAGGCCAGGAATCTGCGCTCTCCCCTCCTGGAGTCGGGCCCAGGGCCCGGGGACACCGTGAGCAGGGCTGCGGGGGTGGGGGGCGACCACGCTCACAGGCGTGGGCTCAGGGCACCGGCAGGCACTGCCCAGGGCCGCGGTCCTGCGCACACCCAGCAGCCCTGCTGCTGGGGCCTCCTGGGAGCCTGGTTCCTCAGCTGCAGCCAGACCTGGGTAGTGCAGAGACCCCGCACCAGAGGCTGGGCGCCCCACAAGGGCCTGGCCTTTGGTTTGTTTCTTTTCTCTGAAATATGCGAGAAATGGCTGGAGCCTAGCTGCGGCTGCCCTGCGTCCTGCCTCCCCCCCCCCCCGCCTCCCCCTCCCTGGTGGGGAGTGAGGGCCTAGAAGGCACAGCCGTTCTGATCACTTATCACTGTCGCGCTTCTATGAACAGTCGTGTCCTGAGAGGCCCAAAAAGGAAGCCGGATGCGGCACCTCCGAGCACCTGCCCGAGGAGTGGAGCCGCCCCGAGCGCCCCGTGCTGGGGGCCCAGGCCTTTGGTTTGGCTGGAAGAAGAGACATCGCAGGGCAGCTGGGGAATATTCGTGGCTCCTTTAAATCTGTGCTGAGTTGGGATGACAGCTAGCAATCTTTCTGTTTCCATGGAGTTCGGGTTTTATTGTTATTTTGTGATTGGATACCTTGGCCACTTTAAGCCGGATCCCTTTGAGGGGACATTAAACTTTGGTGACCTTATAAAATTTCAACAAGTTTCCTTTCTTCTCATCTGAAGAAAACATCCTCTTGGACTCCGTTGGGTCTGACCGTCTCTCGCCTGACGTTGTCCGTTTCTCCCAGTGTGGGCTGGGACAGGGGCCTCTGTGAGCCTGGGCCCCAGGGACCTGTGGTGTTTACCACGAAGCCCTGTTTTGTTGAGAACACACAGACTCTGCCCTGCCAGGCAAAATGTGAGTTCCTGTCGCTGCTACCACAGCGGTGCAGAACTGGGGCTCCACGGATGACCTGGGTCGGGATCCTGGTGCTCCGTTTATTTGTCCTGTGGCTCTGCACAAGTTACGTCATGTGTCTGTGTCTCCATTTTCTTATCTGCAAAGTGGGCACGGTGGTAGGACCTGGGACATTGCATCATTAGGACTGTGCTGGCACATCGTGCCCCCTCCGCGGCCAGGACTGCCCTGGAGGTGCAGGACACGGCGGCGGTGAGAAGTGTCCTAGGCGGTGACAGCCTAGCCGCTGAGAACTTGAGTGAGGTTCCGATTTGGCTCTTGTTTCTCTAGCTTCCTGGAGATATCATTGACAAATAACTGAGTGTGTCTAAGGCTGTACTGGTTTTCTCCGAAGTCTCTCTATTTAAGGATTGCGCAGTCCTTTGCCCCCGGACTGTGGAACGGGTGGAAGCCCTCTCCCCCGGACCTACGGTGGGGCTTGATCTGGCAGAACAGGCAGCTCTCAGGGTGCACTGGGGGCCCCGCTCTTCTGGCTGTGCTAGGCGGATGAGGCCTCTGGAGGGGCGATCATTGTCTTCCCGTGGGGAGCGCGCCGATGTGAGGCTCCACCCTCCCTCACCCTCGTGACTGGTTCCCGGGGCGGGCGCTCTGTGGAGAGGGGCCAGCTGTGCAATGCGGCGCGATGTCTGCCGACTGGCGGCAGATTCTGAGTTTCACCTCCTGTGTGGGAACATTGCATTGTCTGCTTTCCGTGGGGGCTCGCAGTTCTGAGGTGCAAGCAGGCCAGAGGGGCTGGACACCTGCCGCTGGCGTCTGTGTGCTAACTCCATTTTCCCTTAGCACCAAGGGCGGGATTCTTTAGCTCCCTTCCTTACCACCGCCCCTCGAGTCCTTGGGGCAGAACTGGGTGTGACCCAGGGCCAGCGTGGTTGGGAAGTGCATGTGTGCTGGGCCCTTGCTTTCCAGTCACTTCCGTTCCTTTCAGGTCTCTGCCAAGAGGCAGTGAGTTTCTCAGAGCTCATGCCTCAAGTGGTTTCTTTCTTTTTTTTTTTTTTTTTTTTTTTTTGACAGGCAGAGTGGACAGTGAGAGAGAGAGACAGAGAGAAAGGTCTTCCTTTGCCGTTGGTTCACCCTCCAATGGCTGCAAAAAATTCCACTTCTTCCAATGGTGACATCTCATGTTGTCGGAGCATTATTTATTTATTTGAAAGGCAGAATCAGAAGGAGGCATGTGCGCATGCGCGCGCACACACACACACACACACACACACAGCGAGGTCTTCTATCTGCTGGTTCACTTCTTCAGACGGCTACAACGGCTGAGGCTGGGTGGGCCAAAGCCAGGAGCCTGGGACTCCAAGCGGGTCTCCCTCGTGGGTGGCAGGGGCTCAAGTGCTTGGTCTATCTTCTGTTGCTTTCCCAGGTGCACTAGCAGCGAGCCGGATTGGAAGTGGAGTAGCTGGGACTTGAACCAGCACTCATGTGGGATGCGATGTCGCAGGCGGTGGCTCCCCCACTGCACTGGAACACTGGAGCCCGCCAAGCGTTGTCTAAACAAGTTCCTTCCTGATGAAAATACTTGAATCACCTCTTTTTGTGATCTCACCTCCATGACCACTGAAGCCTCTCCCTCTATCCCAGGGGTAGGGACTCTTTTCTGCTTGGTGGGCTTTTTTTTTTTTTTTTTTTTTTTGACAGGCAGAGTGGACAGTGAGAGAGAGAGACAGAGAGAAAGGTCTTCCTTTGCCGTTGGTTCACCCTCCAATGGCCGCCGCGGCTGGCGCGCTGCAGCCGGCGCACCGCGCTGATCCGATGGCAGGAGCCAGGTGCTTCTCCTGGTCTCCCATGGGGTGCAGGGCCCAAGCACCTGGGCCATCCTCC
The DNA here is from genome assembly GCF_051225735.1 of Oryctolagus cuniculus. Lineage (NCBI taxonomy): Eukaryota > Metazoa > Chordata > Mammalia > Lagomorpha > Leporidae > Oryctolagus > Oryctolagus cuniculus. The sequence continues at coordinate 140,414,824 of NC_142874.1, forward strand.
ACTGCACTCCCTGGCCACAGCAGAGGGCTGGCCTGGAAGAGGGGCAACCGGGACAGAATCCGGCGCCCCGACTGGGACTAGAACCCGGTGTGCCGGCGCCGCAAGGCGGAGGATTAGCCTAGTGAGCCGCGGCGCCGGCCTGCTTGGTGGGCTTTTATAACTTCATTCTCAGCTCACACAGAATTGTGAAAATTGGCCTGCCATAGACTTGTTGAGTTTCGTGTCCCACCTGCAGTTGCATTGACAGGTTCAGACGAATGATTCTGAGCTTTCTGTGGCCCTTGGGGAAGATGTTCCTCGCCCTGCTCTAACCAGTAACTCCTGACGAGGAGAAACGCGGTCACCGACATGACTGATGGCACTCTGAACTGCGTGGACCGATCTTGTCCCCAGGTGTCTCTTGTGTACTGAGCCCCTATACGTGCCAGGCGGGAGCAGGTTCTGGGGATACCGTGAGGAGAAGTAGTCAGGGCCAGAGCCCCGCCCCAGGGGGCGTGCTCCTCCGAGGCAGCGTAATTCCTCTTCCTGTCTGTGTCCCTTTGCACCACGTCGTGCCCAGGCGGACACCCAGTGCGCAGGGGTGTGAGGTCATCTGCAGGAACTGCGCTTTCTCTGAACGTCTGTGCTGCTCTTTCTGGATGCCGTGGGGTGGGTATTCGTTTGAGTGTCCCCAGACGCCCATGTGTTACAGGCCTGGTTCCCAGAGTTAGAAGAGAGTGGTACTAAGAGGGTGGAAGCCCAGTGCAACTGGTGTCTAGGAGGTGGCCCGGGGGAAGGTCCACTTCCTGGGTCACTGGGGGCAGGCCCGCCCCTGGCAGTTCTAACCAGATGGCTGTGCTCCTGTGCTTCCTGGCCGGCCTGAGCTCCACCATTGCTGTCCGCCAACCTGGCCAGGCAGCACACCAGTGGGACCGCCTGATGTTGCGCTGGGACCTCCAGAGCCGTGAGCCTTGTTCTCTGTATTAAGCTGGTTTCCTCTGGCATTTTGTTATAGTGATGCAAAGCTGAATAGTACATTGGAACCTTTTGTTTTAGGAAAAAATGAAATCAGATTTTTCTGTGAATGGACCACTGTGAGTCCCGGCTGTGGCTCTGCACTCCAGCCTCCTCCAGTGCAGGTCCTGGGGGGAGCAGTGATGGCTCAGGTGGCTGGGTGCCCGCAGCTCCTGTGCGAGACCCGCATGGCCATCCTGGCTTCCGCTCTGGCTGCGGCTCAGCCCTGGCTGTTGCAAGCATTTGGAGAGTGAACCAGTGGGTACGAGCTCTCTCCCTATTTGGACGTCTGCCTGCCTGTCTGTCTGTCTTTCTCTCTGCCTCTGAAATAAATAAACTAATAAAGCTGTAGAAGGAGGTTTAAGAGATGTACAGCCACGATGGCAGTTACTTTGGACATTACTGGACTCTAAAGCAGGGTGAGTTCCTTTTCTAATGCACACAAAACTCCCAGTCTGCCCACATGCAGCCTCCCCTTCTGCACCCCAGATGGAGCAGTAAGACAGCGGTGCTGGGACGGGCAGGGGTGGCTCGGTCTGCTCGTCACCTCTGACCTCTGAAGTAGGTGCTGGTGGCCCCACTGTACAGATGAGGAGGCTGAGGCCGAGGAACTCCCAGGATCACCCAGGAGGGCAGTGGCAGAGGCAGGATTTGAGCCCAGGACTGCCGACTCAAAGCGGCTGGGCATGAGGACAAGGACGCACGCTTCTCCCCTTGGTCAGTACTGGAAGAGCCTGGTGGAGGTCGGGACCCTGTTACACAAAGCAGCTATGGGACGGGGGACTGGGTCGCAGGAGATGGTTGCAGGAGGGGCAGTGGGGTCCCTGCTGTGCCGCTCTTGTGTTCAGCTCTCCTGGGCTGGGACTTGGGTCTCAGCGGGGTCAACCTGGCCTGGGATTCCTTCAGCACTCCGTGGTTCCTGGGCTGGGACTTGGGTCTCAGTGGGGTCAGCCTGGCCTTCGATTCCCTCAGCACTCCGCGGTTCCTGGGCTGGGACTTGGGTCTCAGCGGGGGTCAGCCTGGCCTGGGATTTTTGCTTCTCTGTCTTCACCCACATCCTGCACTTGTGTCTCATGCAGAATTCTAGATACCTGTGACAGGTGCAGCAGCGGCTAGAGACCTGTTGGTTTTCCCAGGATCTGCCACATCCTGAGCTCACCTCCCTCAAGACCCCTAAATACCATGTCATTATCCACAGAGCAGTATGTAACTAGGGCTTCCTGTAGTTGTCAGATGGGAATGAAGCTCAAAGGCAAGCTTATGATGGATAAAACCAGACGGCCCACGGCCACCCAGCCCCAGGCGCAGCTGGGTTCAGGAGCTCACGCAATGAGTTTTGGGCTTCTGCCAGCGTTGTTCTCCTGGTAGTACAGTGCTGTACCCCACGTCGTCATTGTTGTACCCGTATCTCCAGCTTCCCTCCTGCCGGCGCACGACCGCATTGAGCTTCTCCGTGCCCCCTGAAGTTAGAGGTGGCGGCACGATGTGCTTTTAAGAGCCAGTGCGTTGTTCTCTGTAACCCCTTGTCCTGCGTGGCAGTCGTCAAAGCTTGCGTCGGGCTGGAGTCCCCATCAGCCGCGTCCCCCAGCAGCTTCAGCCAGCTCCCCTGTTGGGCCGTGGTGGGTGTGTCGTGTGAGGGAGGCTGCTGCCGCAAGTTACTGAGGTTCCGGCATTGCACTGTAGCGCAGTCTAGCCTGTCGTGGCTAATGTGCACCCTCCGTGTTCCTATAAAGTTAAAGCAAGAGTATTTCTATCCTGCTTGCTCCAATAAGGGTGTTGCATTTACCTCTCAGTAGCACTGGTTCGATGATGTTCTTACGTCTCAATGAATCTTGTGGCCCAGGAATCTGGTGGTCTAGTTGGCCAGGCCATGGTCACCTCTTCATCCTTAATTAGCCCGCTACATGGTGTTGGGTGGAGTGAAAGAGGTGAAGGTAATTAAAAACAGAGGTATCAGAAGAATGGAGGAGGAATGCCGGACAGGTGGACCTGAATCATGTCTTCCGTGCCGCCCTTGGGAAGAAACCTTTCTACAGTGTTTGCTTCATGCTGGAGCAGGCGTCCCATTGTCAGACCTTTGGGAACGCCGGTGTCTGTGCAGGCCTGGGGAGTTTCAGGGTTCTCTTTATTGCCATCTCTAGGTAGATGTGTCAGGAAAAAGTAAACAGTTGCAACCCCAAGGTAGAAAGAACCTGTTGCCCTCATACACAATTACCAGTAATAAAATAAAAGGTTAAAATGCCAGTGTGGCTGCCTTTCTCTCTGCCCTCGAGTTCCCTCCACGGCGTCCCCCAACGTCAGCACTTGTCTGTCTCTGGGACAGGGGCTTCCGCGAGCTGACATGGGTTCCCTTCTCTCTCTGGATTCCTCGAGTGAGTTACGCTGTCTCCTGTCTGACACTTGTTCCTGCTGCCCTCCAGGAACCAGGATGGAAGCTTGTCGTATCCCCGCTCTGTGTATGTGGGAACTTACAGGACAGGCCTTATGCAGAAGGAGCAACACGTTCTTACAGTACTGCTTCTTAAAACTTAAGGATACTTTGTCCTAAGTTTTCTTCTTTGAGTTAATCATATCTTGTTCTTTCGGTTTTTCCTTGAACAACCTGCTTCTGAGTCTCCTAACTATAGCATTATCTTCTTGTACTGTGATTGGTCTCAGCACTCATTGGCTATAATATTTGTAATCCAGCCTGTAATCTTTATCTTTTAATTTTGTGTGTATAGTACGTTTACATTTATTGTAATACTGGATGGGTTTTAGGTCTACCATTTTATTGTGTTCTCTTTGTTCCTTTTATTTTTAATTCTTCTGTTTTCCTGCTTTCTTTTGTTATCTGAGTTTTTTTTCGTCTCCATTTTAACTTTTATGGTGTACTTGGCTGTATCTTTACATGATATCTTTAGAAGTTGTTAAAGGCATTATGTTACACATACATGCCGTGGTTTATTGCGACCAATATTTTACTACTTTGAAGAATGTGGGAATATTACCACATAAATACGGGTCCATTTTGATTGCGGTTCTCTTATATATTATAGACATTCATTAATTTTCTCTGAATTATCAAGCATATTTTTAGAATATCACCAGAAGAGATTTTATCATATTATCGTCATTTCTCTTGTTTTCCTTTATTTCTGAAGTCTCAGTGCCTTTCTGATATCACGTCCCTCTGTCTGAAGAACTTCCTTTAGCAATTCTCTCAAAAGCAGGTCACCCCCGTGTGTGCCGGTCATAGTTCAGGTGTGTCGGAAATTAACTCGTTTGCTCTTCATGACCATCCAGGGAGGTGGTCGGTTAACAGATAAGTTGCCGGCCGGAGAGTTGAAGTGACTTGGCCAAGGTCACCCAGCTGGTGAGTGGTGGAGCCAGGACTCAGCTCCCCTGGACCGGCTTCCAGAGGTGAGGCTTAATCATTCCACTGCGCTGTTCCCCGTTAATTTAGTGTGAGTCTATATTACTAGTGGCACCGAGAAGTGAGTGAGGTCTGCTGAAAGCAGGCCGCGCAGCTTTGCCCACCTGCGTCAGCTGGGAGTGCTTCTTCACTTGGTGCTCTGCCGGGCTCACCCCAGTGTCTGCCCAGCCTGCAGACCCTTCCGTGGGCAGTGGCGTCCAGAGACCACGGTCTGGGCACCACGTATGCTCTTTGTTCCCGGGCTGTCACTGCTTCTGTGCCGTTCAGGAGACGCTGTTGGGAAGAACATCCCATGTGTGTGTTTGTACACAGTCACGTGTGTTCCTGTATGCACATACTGGAAGCAGGTGTTCATCAGGAAGCGTGTGTAAATATGCCTGCCATCCTAACCTAGCCTCCAGGGTTCTTCCTTAGCTTGACCCTTGCCTTGTTGTCTTTCTCTCTTCCACAGTGAGAGTCAGCATGGTGACTGTTCGCATGACCATACGGGACACAAATAGCAGGAGCAATTTCAGAGTCGCAGCATCCGTGCCATTACGAGGAGAGGACTCCCAAAGTCGTGCAAGATCTGCTTGTGCTCTGTGCTCCTCAGACTGAGTGTGTGTCGAAGGGTCGCGTGCTAAAGCTCTCGGACCCCTTTCCCGAGCTCCCCTGCTGTCCCTCACTTGAAAGGGGGTTTTCTTATCCAGCCGGGAGCCCTTTTTTTTTTTTTTTCCTGTTTGCATTCAGCTTGTGCTTGTGGATTGCAGTTTTGATGTGTGGACCGTTAACATTCTTCCACATGTAAAGCTGTGTGAACAGGAGCACTAAGAGACGTCGCTCTTCCACCCTGGACCCTTCTGCCCCTTCACCTCCTCCAGCTCCATTCTCATTGGTTTCTGATTCATTTCTCCTGCGTTTCAGTTTGTAAAAGTAAAAGAGCATTTCTGATTTCCCCTCTTTTTCTGATATAAAGCATGTCATACTACATGTACTTTTGGACAATGCTTTCAAAAATTAACACTCGGCTCTGGAAATTATTCCGTATCGGTTCATAGAGATCTTTCGTATTCTTCGTTATGTCTGCCTGGTTTCCACTGTGTGGCTGCTTCCTGATGAATTCAACCAGATCCTATGTTTGCAAATGTAGGTAGTGTACAATATATGGGATTACAGACAGTGATGCAACAAATAACCTTACGCACACGTGTTGGCAGTCTGTGACCAGGGTACCTGTCCAGCTGTGTCACTGTAGTTGTGGTGTGCTGGGTGAAGTTAATACAGACATTGCTGACTTCCCCCACCACACACACACACACTCTCTCTCTCTCTCTCTCTCTCTCCGGGTTACACCTTCCGCCTTCCTGCGCGGCAGGTGTGAGAGGGCCTCTTTTCCTTCAGCCTCACCAACAGACTGCATTATCAACCTTTAAATTCTTCCCAGTCTGATAGAGAATAGTTTCTCAATACAATTTTAAGTGAAGCTGAATACATTTTCATATTTTATTATAATTTTATTTGTTGTATGTGAATTTTCTGTTCCTGTCTTTTGCCTATTTTTAATGTTTTTATCTCTTTTCACCAATTTTCAAAAATTCTTTATAATTAGGGATATTAGTTCTTCATCTATTACATATATACAAGTATTTATCTGTCTTGTGACTGTCTTAGGGTGTTTCGTGCCATTGGAGTATTCTTTTAGTCAGGTATATCAATTGGCTTTGTTATATCAGGATTTGAATCATAATTAGGCAGCCTTTTCTACCCTCAGATGTAGGGGAGTTTTACTTGAATTTAATTTTATGATTAATTTTTAAAATATCTGATCAGTCTAGAGTCTGTGTTACAAATAGCATGAGGGACAGATCAAAATGTTTCCCGTTGTCCATCGTCATCTGTTAAGGAGTCCGTCCTTGCTGTTCCAGTGTGACCATCTTGTGCCGTGGTGGCCTCTGCCTGTGCTGGGGTCTCTTGCCCGGCCCGGCCGCTGTGCCACGCCACTGTCCGGCATCTCTGTGCTGCAGGGCCGCGTCCCACGGTGCCTGCAGCCTCTGCAGGTGCTCGTCTCCCAGCCCTTGCTTTCTGCTGCTCTCCCAGGAATCCTTGTTGCTACCTGGGAACTCTCCCAGGAATCCTTGTTGCTACCTGGGAACTCTCCCAGGAATCCTTGTTGCTACCTGGGAACTCTCCCAGGAATCCTTGTTGCTACCTGGGAACTCTCCGAGGAATCCCTGTTCTCGTGGGAACTTTCCCAGGTATCCCTGTTCTCGTGGGAACTTTCCCAGGTATCCCTGTTCTAGTGGGAACTTTCCCAGGTATCCCTGTTCTCGTGGGAACTTCGTGCCGTTTGGCTTGTGGAGCCAGATCTCACCACGTTTATCAGTTGACTCAGTGGAGCCCAGCATCTGCAGGGGTGAGGTGGAGACCTCCCACAGGAGAGCCGGGAGTGGCTTTCTATTTGCTGCGGTTGCATTTGTCTGTTACTGGAGTATTTGACTCGTAGGTTTGAAACTCTTCAAGTCGATTCCCAGGTATTATCTCTTTTTCCATTGTTATTGCAAATGGGATTGTCTCCGCTATTCTCTTTTAACTTTAACTGGTAGTTGTTTTTTTTTTTTTTTCATTTCTGTTTAACAGCACTGCTTACCACATGTTTTGTTTTTTCATTTAAGCTATCTCAGCACAGCCAGACTGTGTGCTGTGCATCGCAGATCTCTCTTCCCTGAGTAGCTTCCTTTCTCTCAGCAGATGAGGTTAGAATCCCACTCGTGCACTGTGAGCTGGGACCTCCTGGAACCCTTCACTGTCCAGAATGTAAGCGACCAGCTCTTATCATGGAGAATCTCGCTCTGGAGACTCTGCGGGTTGCTCTCTGGATCTGCACATCAGAATGCTGTGCGAGGGGCCCCAGAGAGGAGAGAGGGAGGAGCAGCGCGAGGCCCGGCGGCGCTGGAAACGCGGCTCTGCCACCTGGTTTGTGTCCGGCGCCTCGCCGACTCCTGCGGGCCCCGCGAAGCCCTGACCCCGGTGCGCAGAGGCCCGCCCTAGTGCCGCGCACCGAGGTGAAGTGTGTTAAGTGTTCCACCATACGAGCGGCTCTGGCCGTCTCTTCCAAGGCCGGGGAGCTGCCGTGCCTCAGGGTAATCTTTGTGTTCGACATCTTTCTGTCTCCATCGAGGCATTTGAAGCTGTGCCAGATGCAGAGCTGTGTCTTGCCTTCGCTTAATCTCACACTGTGGGTTTGCATGATTCACTCTGAAGCACAGTTTAGGGGTGGCGGTGATTATTTATGCGAAAGTTCTGAATATTTGCATAGCCATGAGATTCTAATGGAAACTTACAAACCACTTTTTTTTTTTTTAATAATTCACTTCCAACATTTCAACATCTAGAAAAGATAAATGCTTAAAAAAATACCTAAAACAGATCTGAAGCACCCAGAATACTGCTGCAGTGAGACCAGGAACTCAAGGTCTGAAGAGTCTTGGTGCTTGCCGAGTTGGGCCGGAGGTTGCGGAAGACCCCCGGGGGGCCTGGTCGATCACGCAGCCCCACTGTCCCATGGCTGCACCTCACAGGAGGCTCTGCCAGAATATAAGCTGCTTTTTAATAACAGGAATTTATGGCGTAGTGCTCAAACCTTTCAACACCTACTTCAGGGAGGGTGACTAGGGTTTGCTATAGAAAATGGCTTTTATGGCTAATTAAATAATCAGATTAAGAAACCGTGTTTCTCTTTCTGTCCCACTGCACTTATACACATTTACTTATTTGTATCATTTCTTAAACAGATTTGTTTTATTTATTTGAATGGCAGAGTGACGGAGAGAGAGGGAGAGACAAAGAAACAAAGAGATCTTCCACCTGCTGGTTCGCTTCCCAGAAGGCCACAGTGGCCGGAGCTGGGCGGGTCTAAGCCAGGAGCCAGGTGCCTGCCACGTGGGTGGCAGGGGCCCAAGGGCCTGGGCCACTTTCTGCTGCTTTCCCAAGCGTATTAGCAAGGACTTGGATCGGAAGCAGAGCCGCCGGGATTTGAGACTTGAACCGGCGCTGTGACATGGGATGTGGCCGTCAGGGGCAGTGACTAGACTTGCTGTGACACAGTGCCAGCCCTCTGTCACTGATTTCGCTTTCATAACTATGATGGCACGTTTGATTCTTAGTAAGCCCAGGACCGTCACTGGGAGTGTTAATATTTGGGGAATATGATGAGTTATGATCGATTGTACTGTTGTACACTTGTGTGCCAGGCAGTATTTCAAGCAATAGAGTTATTCCTCATGGAAGTCCTTGTAAGTAGTTGCTGTTATTGCCTACATTAAACAGATGACAAGTCAGATGACTTGTCCAAGCACCCAGGTATGAGGATTGTAATTCAATCCCTGAGCTCTTAGCCACTGCAGAAAGAATTGCCTGACGGAGTGGAACTGGGAACCCTGGTTCCTAAGAGGACGGAGTGCTGCTAGCGTGGTCGGCGCCAGCTCCCTGATCCTTTCTGGTTTCCTTGTGATTTGCTCATTCTGTTGTTTGTTGGTGTTTCTGCTAATTCCAAACTGGTTCTTCCTTTATGTGTTCCACGTCCACTGAACCTGAATAAGGTTCACTTCAGTGTCTCATCCAGGAGGAGGCTAATGCTGGTGTGTGTGATGGTCACAAGGTGAGAGGGATGTGAGGACAACTCACTCTGATAGTGCATCTCTCAACCGAGTGAGATTTGTGATCCCGGGTGAGAGAAGGGAATTGTAGGAAGAGTGACAGCTGATTGGATGATTGATGGACAGGGATGGGAGGGTACAGCAGAAGGTGGTGCAGGCTGTGGAGAGAAGTCGTATTTCGGCAGTTCATGGAAGTTGACGGGACTGTGGGGCGTGAGTCTGGAAGGCTTGAGGAACAGGGTGAGTGAGTGGGGGTGAGAGACCCTGGGGAGTCTGGGGGTGCAGGGTCAGCGTTGGTTTCAGCGTTGACTGCCTGTGGCGCCATGGGAGTGCTCTAAGCAGGGGAGGGAAACTCTGTGCTGCGTTGTTCAAGAATCAAGTTGTCTGTTCTGTTGAGCAGGTCCCCCAGGGAGCACAGAGGTCAACACGCGGCTCAGGGCTCCCGTATCCCACACTGGGGTGTCTGGGGTGGAGTCCTGCCTCCTGCCTCCCACTGATGCACACACTGCGAGGCTTAGGACCTGAATCCCCGCCCTCTACCGGGGAGCCCGGACTGAATTCCTGGTTCTCAGCTTTGGCCCGGCTCAACCCTGCCTTTTGCGGGCATTTGGGGGAGTGCACCAATAGATGGGAGATCTCTTCTCTGCCCGCCTCTCCCATTCGTAGGTGTGTTTAAGAGTGAGTAAGGAAATGGTGCAAAAGCAGCAGGAACTCCCGGGCGGCGGGCGGTGATGGCCTCTGTGCCGGGGTGGTGGTGGGGGCAGTGATGAGAGCGCAGTCTGCCTCCGCTTGGCAGCTATGCCCTGGGCCTGAAATGTGGGGTACAGCAAGAGGAAGCCGGCAGAGGTGGCGCTTGCGATTTTTGGCCTGGGCTTTGGAGTTCAGTCTGCTGGGGTGGGGAAGCTGTGAGCAGAGCGTGCGGGAGGAGCCCAAGGTCTCCTGTGGGCGTGCTGAGTGTCAGGCACAAGTTCAAGGGCCCTGTGCCGCAGCCAGGGTGGTCTTGGTCTAGAGTGCGAGTCACGTGTTCTACCGCCTCTGCAGCTGCTTGCTCCCACCTGCTGCGCGCAGTCAGTGTTCTGGGCGCTGGAGAACCCTCGACCCAGAACCTTTCAGTTGCTTTCCCAGGTCAATCGGCCAAAAAAGCGAAAGCCCTGCAGCTGCCTGCGCGCCCGCTCGTGGTCTGCCCTCCTCTTTCCCAGCCTTCCCAGGGTCTCTTGCTCCTCTGTCTGGCCTTCTTCAGCCATGGGAGCCCCTGGGGGTGTCAGATGCCTGGCGTGCTCCTACAGGCAGCCGGTCCCCCTCCCAGAGTCGTGGGCCTCATGTAGGATCTCTGTCCTGAATGTGTTGTTCCGTGTGAATTAATGCTATAACTAGTACTCAAACAGTACTTTACACTTTGTGTTCTGTGTGGGTGCAAACTGTTGAAATCTTTACTTAATATATATTAAACCGATCTTCTGTATATAAAGATAATTGAAAATGAATCTTGATGTGAATGGAATGGGAGAGGGAGTAGGAGATGGGAGGGTTGCAGGTGGGAGGGGAATTATGGGGGTGGGGAAGCCATTGTAATCTATAAGCTGTACTTTGGAAATTTATATTTATTAAATAAAAGTTTTAAAAATAGATGTTAAAAAGGCATGAGAACATTTTCCTGCATGTTATATTATGCACCTTTTTCAGGCAGTTGTGCTGTGAGTTCATCAAAGGCTTAGGCTGTCATTTTTTTCCCTGGATCTGTGTTTCTAGCACAAGGCCCAGCATGTTGTGTTCTGTCAACAGGACTTCCTAACACAGCTGGGATTCAGTGGGATTGTTTTCCATGGGTAATATTCTGTTGTAATTAGGTAGCCCCTTTTCTGCCACATCAGCCTAAGAACCCATGTAATATTGCTGATTTCTACTCTGCAAGGTTTGTATTTCTTTAGTTGTTGCATCATTGCGTCTTTGATGAGTTACGATATTCTGGGGCCCGTGTTGCGGCGTAGTGGCTTAGGCTGCTGCCTATGATGCTGGCATTCCGTATGGGTACCAGTTCAAGACCCGGCTGCTCCACTTCCCATTCAGCACCCTGCTGGTGCTCCTGGGAGGGCAGCAGAGGCCGTACCCTGTGGGAGATCCTGAGGACGCTCCAGGCTCCTGCCTTCCGCCTGGCACAGCCCCAGGCATTGCAGCCATCTGGGGAGTGAACCAGCGAATGGAGGACCCCTTTCTCTGTCTCTCCTTTTAATAAAAATGTTTGATATTCTAATAGAATGTGAATTAAAGAATTGCTTTCAAGGGAAAAATCTCTAAGTTATTTATTATAAATGGAAAGGGAGCATGGCCTGGGATGTCTTTCCAGCACGGATGTGACAGTGTTCAAATGGGTTGCACGCCCCAGGCTCCACAGCCCTGTGCTTCCGAGTGCCGCTCCTCCCCTGGAAACGCTCGCTTCCGCCTGTGTTTTGTCACAGATCACCTAAGTGGTTTTTATGAACGCCGTAGTCGGAGGACCCAGAAGGACGTCAAGTGTTCTATTTGAGCTGCTGAAAGTTGAACTAAATTGACTTTTTATGGGGCAAGCAGTCACAGTTAACCTTTACTTGGCAGGAAGATTCATGCACACATCCCTGGAGGATTACGTTCATACTCTTCAGGTATTTTCTAGAGTTTGAATTCCGAGACAGTACATGCAAATGATTTTTCAAGTGTTGTGTGTCGCAGATCTCGCAGGAGCAGTAACTTTGGGTCTCCTCTCCCACACCTCGCTGGCACCAAGTCGACCCGAGTTCCCCGTTCACTCCTCCGGCTTCCGAGAGCCAGTTCTGTATCCCTACTGGGAGACGCGTCTCTTCCACCCCAGAGCAGCTCATTCCCATTGTGAATGTCCTTTAACCTCGTATCTCTGGTTTCACTCCTTTGTCCTCTCAGCGTCATCAGAGGAGGAAGTATCTGTTAGCTAGTGAGTTGTCTAAGTTAGCATTCAGTAACTGTGCGTATTGTGGGGCACAGCGTGATGGGGTAAGGGTCTCCCCACACAATCATTTCTCATGCTGGGGACACTGGAAGCCTCTCGACTTTCCGGTGTGAAATACACGTCCAGCTGTCGTTGACCTTGGTTGTCCTGCTGTGCCATCGGGCATTGGGAGTTATTCCTCTTCCAGGTGCACCCTGTGCCCACTAACCGATTCCCCCTCCCACCCCCCCACCATGTCCTGGCTCCTGTCACCACTCTTCTGTTCTCCGCTCCTTCAACACGACTGTTTCAGCTTCCCCGTGTAAGTAAGAGCACGTGGCACTTGCCTTTCTTTGTCTACCTTATTTCTCTTTAACATGGTGTCCACTAGTTCCATCCATGTTGCTACAAAGTTTGAGTCCTGGCTGCTCCACTTCTGGTCTGCTATGGCTGGGAAAGCAGTGGAGATGGCCCAAGTGCTTGGGCCTCTGCACCTGCATGGGAGACCCAGAAGAAGTTCCTGGCTCCTGGCTTTGGATTGGCCTGGCTCTGGCCACTGTGGCATTTGGGGAGAGAACCAGTGGATGGAAGACTCCCCCTCCTTTGTCTGCCTCTGCCTCTCTATAATTCTGTCTTTCAAATAAATAAATAAATCTTAAAAATTAAAACCCAGTTTTAAAAAAGTCCATTCCAGCATTTGTTATTTTTTTTTATAATGGCCAATCTAACTAGAATGAGATTGTATCCCATTTGTAGTTTTGATTGGCGTTTCATGATTAGTGATGTTGAGCATTTTGTCATGTATTTGTTAGTCATTTGTATATCCTCTTTGGAGAAATGTCTCTTTAGTTCAGTGGCCCCTTTTTTATTTGAATTATTTGGGTTTTACAATTTTTTTTTCTGTTGAGTTCCTTATATATTTTGGAAATTAATCTTTTGTCACGTGAATAGTTTATAGAGATTCTTCCTATTCTGTAGGCTGTGTCTTCATTCTGTTGACTGTTTCCTTGGCTGTGCAAAAGCTCTTTAGTTTGAGGTGGTAACATTTGTCGGTTTTTGCTCTGTTACCTGTGCTTTTGGGGTTATATCTAACAAATCTTCGCCATTCCAATGTCCTAAAATATTTCCCTGTATTTTCTTCTGATAGTTTCATAGTTTGGTGATCCTACATTTAAGTCTTTGATGCATTCGGAGTTGATTTTGAGAAAAAGGTTTTTTTTCCCTGCACATGCACACCCAATTTCCCCAACACTATTTAATGAAGAGACTTTCTAATCCCTAATGATTGTTCTTGCTGTCTTTGTTAAAACTCAGTTGGCTGGATATCCGTGATTCCTTTCTGGATTCTCTGTTCTGCCCTGTTGGTCGTGAGTCTGTTTTTACGCCAGTGTCATGCTGTCCTGGTTACTGTTGCTTTGTAGTATGTTTTGAAATCAGATATTGCAAAGCCTCCTGCCTCCTTCCTCTGTGTTAAGGATTGCTGTGGCTGCTTGTGTCTCGATGCAACTGAACGTTAAGATTGTTTTTTCTAGTTATGAGAAGAGTGTCTTTGATACCTTGATGGTGTTTTCTCCGTATGTCTAGGTCACTTTGGGTAGTGTGGACACTTTATCAATATTAATCAGGGCGTATTTCCATTTCTTTGTGTCCCCTTCAGTTTCTTTTATCAGTGGTTTTCTAATTGCCATTGTGTGTATTCAGTTCCTACTTAGATTCGTTTCTAGGTATTTTTGTGTGTTTGGTTTTTATCCAGCTGTTGTGAATGGGATTGCTTTCTTGATTTTTTTCCTGGCAGTTTCATTACTAGTGTACAAAGATGCTGTGTATATATATGTATATATGTAATATATATACATATAAAATATATGCATATACATATAAGTATGAATTTCTTTCTCCTCTGCTTCTAACTCATGTCCTGTGAAGTGACCCACTGAGGCCTGCATCGCGGATGGTGAAAGAATACATGACCGTAGCATTCAAGAGAATGTTAATTCACAAGAGTTCATGCATTTTACTGCTCTAATTTAGGGGAAGATAGTTTGAAAAGGGGGAGAGCGCAGTCTCAAGGAAGAGTTGGGGGCGGGGATGGCAGAGAAACTCCACCAGATGAGAGGCCCATGTGGACCTCGGGGAGCCACACAGCTCAGCACCCCAGCAGCCAAGGGCCTCAGCACCAGCTCTGACTGCAGCAGCCCAGCCACTTTGTGATGAAGCTGCAGGAACAGCCTGGCAAGAGTCTGGCTTAGAGACCTTTGGGGGGACAGTGTACTTACCACCGAGAGGGAGAAAAAAGAGGCCATATTTCTCCCTGACCACCTGGCCCCAGGACCTGTAACTAGGCAAGAGAGGGCGGGCGCCATTTGGGACACACGTGACAGCTGTGCCAGCTCATGTCCACATGCCCAGCAACGAGCTGCGAGGAGACGCCTGAGTCGGGCTGGGGGCTTGTGACTGTGGGAGCCTTGTGTGCCAGGACTGGGAGCTCGTGACTGTGGGAGCTTTGTGTGCCAGGACTGCGAAAGCGCTGGCTGCGTGTGGAGGTGCAGGGTGTGGCCAGGACTTTGGGCACTCACTGGGTGGGCAGTGCCACATGCTCAGGGCTCCCTGATTATCTGGTGAGGGTCACTGCTGCATGTTCCATGTTCACACCAAGGACTGCACAGATCCTTTGTGTGTTTCTTATGGCAGCGTGGATGAATATTGTACACACTGGGCTAGCACCCAGGCATGAGAAGAGGAGGTGAGCAGGAGAATACTCCAACAGAGCTGAACAAAACACCTCTCTGTTTTATATACATATATATATATATATATATATATATATATATATAACACCACACCCAACTTGGGTGACACCTTGGACACTCCTTGCCTGGAGCACTGAACAGAGCCCCCTGAGCACACCCAGCACATGCCTGTGGGTGTCACTGGAAGAGTGGACACTCCACTAGGCCACAGAGCCATAGTCCAAAGATAAAATAGCCATCACAGGGGAAAAAGAAGCAAGTATCTCCACAAACGCCTAAAAGTACACGCAGCAACTCAGGAAACAAGAGTAAGGAAGGCAACAGGAAGCCCCCCCCCCCCCCCCCCCCCGCCGAGGCACACAGCACTTCAGCACTAGAATGTGAAGATGAAGAGGAATTCAAGAATGGACTGTAGGGTCACTTAGAAATAATCAGAAGCAAATCCATGGACTAAAGAAATCCATACATGACATGAATGGAAAGTTTTCCCAAGAAATTGAGATTTTAAAGAGAAATCAAAATGAAATATTAGAAATGAAAAATCAATAGAACAATTAAAAACTGTGGTGGAAAGCCTTAACAGCAGACTCAGTGAGGCAGAATAAAGAATATCTGAGATAGAAGACAAATCTCTGGAAATTGTACAGTCAGAACAAAAAAAAAAAAAGAAATTAGAAACTAAACAATAATAGAGATTTATATACTATCAAATGACCCAACACATAGTCTTAGGAATTCCTGAAGACACGGAAAGAGAGTGGATTAGAAGGCCTTTTTAGTTAATGATTACAGAAAACTTCCCTAATTTGGAGAAAGAAAGAGACATCCAAGTACAGGATGCACATAGAACTCCTAACAGACATGACCAGAAAAGATCCTCACCACAACACATCATAGTCAAACTCTCCACAGTAAAACATAAAGAAAAGATTCTAACGTGTGCACCAGGGGAAAGCTGGATTACTCTCAGAGGATCTCCAGTTAGACTTGCAGCTGACTTCTCATCAGAAACCATACAGGCCAGGAGAGAATGGCAAGATATATTCCAAGTCTTGAGAGAAAAACTGTCAAGCCAGAATACTATACCCTGCAAAGCTCTCATTTATGAATGAAGGTGAAATAAAGAACTTCCATAACCAACAGAAATTGAAAGAATTTGTCACCACTCGTCCAGTCTTATAAAAGATTCTTACGGATGTACTACACACAGAAACACAGAAACATGGTCAGCACTATGAAAGAAAGTGAAGGCATAAAATCTCCCAGTAAAAGTCCAAAGGAAATCTAAAGTAAACAACAGGAGTATTTATGGAAAAATGGCAAGGCCAATCACTATTTTTTAATAGTCATCTTGAAAGTAAACGGCCTCAACACTCCAGTTAAAAGACACATACTGGTTAAATGGATTGAAAAATAAAACCCATCTATTTGCTGCCTGCAAGAAACACATCTCACCAACAAAGATACATGCACACTGAAAGTGAAAGAATGGAAAAAGATCTTCCATGCTAACAGAATCCAAAAAAGAGCTAATATAGCCATCCTAATATCAGGTAAAATCGACTTTACCATAAAAATTGTTAAAGGAGACAAAGAAGGGCACCATGTAATGATTAAGGGAGCAATTCAACAGGGAGATGTAATTATTATAAATGTATATGCACACCTGATTACAGGGCACCTGCTATTTAGAGGAAATGTTAGTGGATCTAAAGGAAGACATAGACTCCCATACAATATTACTGGGGGACTTCAATTCCCTACTTTCAGCAAATGGACAGATCAACCAGACAAAAAATCAACAAGGAAACAACAGAGTTAATCGACACTATAGACCAAATGCACCTAACAGATACCTATAGAACTTTTCATCCTACAGTTGCAGAACACACGTTCTTCTCAGCAGCTCCTGGAACTTTGTCTAGGATAGACCACGTGTGAGGCCATAAAGCAAGTGTCAGCAAATTAAAAAAAAATCGAAACCACACCATGCATCTTCTCTGACCACAATGGCACGAAGCTGGAAATCAACCACTCAGGAATCTCTAGAGCATATGAGACACTGGGAGACTGAACAACGTGCTCCTGAATGAACCGTGGGTCATCGGAGAAAAAGAATTTCTGGAAACAAATAAATGAAGACGAAAGTGCAACAGATCAAAACTTACGGGATACAGCAAAAGCAGTGTTAAGAGGAAAGTTTATAGTAACTGGTGCCTACATCGTGAAGCTGGAAAGCTTCCAAATAAAGAAGCTATTTCTGCATTTCAAGGACCTAGAAAAACAACAGCATACCAAACCCAAAACTAGTAGGGGAAAATAAATAATTAAAATTAAGGCAGAAATAAACAAATTGAAAGAAAAAAACACAAAAGATCAGTGAAACAAAGAACTGACTTTTTGAAAAAATAAAGCAAAACAAAATTTACACACCATTGGCCCAACTAACCAAAAAAAAAAGGGGGGGGGTAAGAAAAGACTCAAATCAATAAAATTGAGATGAAAAAGGAAGTATAACAACAGACACCACAGAAATAAAAAGAATAATCAGAAATTACTACCAAGAGCTGTATGCCAACAAATTAGGAAATCTAGAAGAAATGGATAGATTCCTGGACACATACAACCTACTTAAGTTGAGCCATGAAGTCATAGAAAACTTAAACAGAGCCATAACCAAGACTGAGATTGAATCAGTAATAAAGACCATCCAATCCAGGAAAAGCCCAAGACTGGATGGCTTTACTGCTAAACTCTACCAGATATTTAAAGATCTAACTCCAATTCTCCTCAAGCTATTCAAAGCAATTGAAAGGGAGGGAATCCTCCCAAACTCCTTCTGTGAAGCCAGAATCACCTTAATTCCTAAGCCTGAAAAAGATACAATAAAGAGAACTATAGACAAGTTTCCCTGTTGAACATAGACACGAAAATCCTCAACAAAATACTAGCAAATCGAATCCAACAACACATCAGAAAGATCATTCACCCAAACCAAATGGGATTTATCCCTGGTATGCAGGGATGGTTCAACATTCACCAATCAATCCATGTAATATACCACATTAACAAACTGCTGAACAAAAACTGTATGATTATCTCAATAGATGCAAACAAAGTGATAAAATACAACACCCTTTCATGATGAAATCTTTAAGCAAATTGTATGTAGAAGGAACATTTCTCAATGTAATCACGGCAATTTATGACAAAACTATTGCCAGCATCCTATTGAATGGGGAAAAGTTGGAAGCATTCCCAGTGAGATCCAGAACCAGACAAGGATGCCCACTCTCACCATTTCTACTCAATGTAATCCTGGAAGTTTTAGCCAGAGCTATTAGGCAAGAAACAGAAATCAAAGGGATACAAATAGGGAAGGAGGAAGACAAACTATCCATATTTGTAGATTATGTGAATCTGTATATAGGGGATCCAAAAGACTAAGAGACAGCTGGAACTCATTGAAGAGTTTGGTAAAGTGGCAGGATATAAAATCATCACACAAAAATCAGTAGCCTTTGTACACACAGACAATGTCACAGCTGATAAAGAACTTCTAAGATCAATCCCATTCACAATAGCTACAATAAAATAAAATATCTTGGAATAAATTTAACCAAGGATATCAAAGATCTCTACCATGAGAATTACAAAACCTTAAAGAAATAGAAGCAGATGTAAAAAATTGAAAAATCTCCCATATTCATCGATTGAAAGAATCAATCTCATCAAAATGCCCTTACTACCAAAAGCATTTTACAGATTCAGTGTGATACCAATCAAAATACCAAGGACATTCTTCTCAGATACAGAAAAAATGATGCTGAAATTAATATGGAAACAAAGGAGACCTCAAATAGCTAAACAATCTTATACATCACAAACAAAGCTGGAGGCATTACAATACCAGATTTCAAGACTCACTACAAGGAAGTTATAATCAAAACAGCCTGACACTGGTACGAAAACAGATGGATAGACTAATGGAACAGAGTAAAAATGCCAGAAACCAACCCACGCATCCACAACCAACTTCTCTTCGACAAAGGAGCTATACTCAATCCCTGGAGCAAGGACAGTCCCTTCAACAAATGGTGCTGGGAAAAGTAGATCTCCACATGCAGAAGTATAAAGCAATACCCCTACCTTACCCATTACACAAAAATCCACTCAAAATGAATTAAAGACTTAAGTCTATGACCTGATACCATCGAATTATTAGAGAATGTTGAGGAAACCCTGCAGGACATTGGCACAGGCCAAGACTTCTTGGTAAAGACCCAAGAGGCACAGGCAGTCACAGCAAAAATTGACAAATGGGAGTGCATCAAATTGAGAAGCTTGTGCACTGCAAAAGAAACACTCAGCAGTGTGAAGAGGCAACCGACAGAATGGGGAAAATTAATAGCAAACAATGCAGCTGATAAAGGATTCATAACCAGAATGTGTAGAGATCAGGAAACTCAACAACAAAACAGACAACCCTGTTAAGAAATGGACAAAGCACTTAAACAGGTACTTTTAAAATAGAAAATCCAAATGGCCAACAGACACACGAAAAAATGCTGAGGGTCACTCACTAGCTGTCAGGGAAATGCACATGAGAACCACAATAAGGTTTCACCTCACCCCAGTTAGAATGGCTTTTACACAGAAATCAGCAAACGGCAAATGCAGTGAGGATCTGGGGAAGAAGGTACCCTGATCCCACATTGGTGGGAATGTAAGTTGGTACAGCCACTGTGGAAGACAGTGTGGAGATACCTCAGAAAGCTGAAATGTAGACCTGCCATATGACCCAGCCATCCCACTCCTGGGAATTTACCCAAGGGAAATGAACTCAGCATATGAAAGAGTTATCCTTTTCCCCCTGTTTATCACAATAGCTAAGACGTGGACTCAACCCAAAAACCTGTCAACTGAAGACTGGATGAAGAAACTATGGAATATGTACACCATGGAATACTACACAGCAGTAAAAAATGAATTCCTGTCATTTGCAACCAAATATATGAAACTGGAAAACATCATACTTTGTGAAATAAGCCAGTCCAAAAGGACAAATACCATACGTTCCTCCCCGATCTGTGATAACTATTAGAGTATCTAAAAGGTGATCTATAGAAGTGAAATTGGCACTTTGTAATACAGTATCTTTGAACAGCCTTTGTCTCAACTATTGAGGAACGGTTTTTATTTCATACTATTTGTTGAACTCTGTCCTTAGTATAGAATTAATCACATGTGTATAAAATTAATTGAAAATGAATCTTGGCTGGTGCTGCGGCTCACTAGGCTAATCCTCCGCCTTGTGGCGCTGGCACACCGGGTTCTAGTCCCGGTCGGGGCGCCGGATTCTGTCCTGGTTGCTCCTCTTCCAGGCCAGCTCTCTGCTGTGGCCCGAGAGTGCAGTGGAGGATGTCCCAAGTGCTTGAGCCCTGCACCCCATGGGAGACCAGGAGAAGCCCCTGGCTCCTGGCTTCGGATCAGCACGGTGTGCTGGCCGCAGTGCGCCGGCCATTGGAGGGTGAACCAACAGCAAAGGAAGACTTTTCTCTCTGTCTCTCTCACTGTCCACTCTGCCTGTCACAAAAAAAAAAAAAAATGAATCTTAGTAGAAAATAAGAATTGGAATAGTATAAGGAGGAAGAGGAGGGAGGGGGTGGGTGTGGTGGGAAGAATTACTGTGCTCCTCAAGTTGTACTTAGGCACTGCATGACGTTTATATTTCTTAAATACAAGGCTTATGGGGAAAAACAAGAAATGCTATTTTTGATTTTTAGTTTTATTCCTTTGTGTCAGAGACTCTGCATGCTGTGACTTCAGTGTTCCTGAATTTGCCGAGACTTGTTTGTTTCGTGGCTTAGCACATGGTGTGTCCTGGGGAAGAATGTGGACTCTGCAGCTGTTGGATGAGAGGTCCCGTAAATGTCCTTTAGGCCCACCCGATCTGCAGTGTAATGGGCTCTGGCATTTCTTTGTTGACTTTCTGTCCGGATGATCTGTCCATTGAGGAAAGTGGGGCGTTGAAGTCCCAGTTATGGTTATAGTAGAATCTGTCCCTCCTTACAGATATAATGATGTTTGCCTTGTGTAACTGCATGGTCCAGCCTCGGTTCCATAGATTGTTCTTCCTCCTTGTTGACTATGGCCCTTTATCATGCTATCGTGGGCTGACTTGTCTCTTCTATAGTTTTTGAACTGAAGTGTGCATTGCCTGAGATAGGTGTCGCTCCCCCTGCTTGCTGCTGGGGGCTTCTTTTTCCAGCGCTTCACCTTCAGTCTGTGTGTCTGCTGTCGTACGCGTCCTGTAGGCAGCGTGTCACTCAGTCTGGCTTCCTCTGTGTCTAAGCCATTCAGCTGGTCTGTACTTCTAAGTGCAGAATTTATTCTGTTTGTATCCAAGGTTATTATTGATGAGTGAAGATATTAATTTTTTCTCGTTTTATATATCCTTTGCTCCTTTCCTTGTCTCTAGTTGATTTTTGTGGTTTGGTGTTTTTTGGCACGGGTAGTGTTTGATCCTCTCCTCTTACTCTTTTGTGGATGTTCTTCAGTGTTCAGTTTTGGGCTTTATCTTGTTTTTCTGATGACCCTCGTCATCTTTTACTTCTAACAGGACTCCCTTAAATATTTCTTGAAGGGTCGGTCTGGTGGTGAGGAGTTCCCTGAGGTGCTGAGTTGTGGAAAGTCTCTCCATCTCCCTTCTTCCTGAAGATTAGCTTCCTGGATGTAGCATTCTCGCTTGTTTGTTTATTTGTTTTCAGGACTTTGAACCCATCAGCCTGCATTCTTTTGGCCCATGAAGATTCTGCCGAGAGAAGTCTGTTGTTCATCTAAATGGCATTTTATTGTAAATGACTTGACGCTTTTATCTTAAGTTCTCTCTTTTTCTTGTGTTTTTAACACTATTTTTGATGCTTCAGAGAGAATCTTTTTGGTAACATCTTTGGGATCCTTTGAGTTACCTGGACCTGGCTGTCCATGTTTCCCAAGATTTGGAACATTTTCCTCAAGTGTTTCATTGAGTAGGTTTTCTATGCCTTTCCCCTTTCTTTTCCTTCTGTAACACTCATAATGTATGTGACTGCTTGCTTGCTTACTGATGACCCATAAGTCTTGAAAGCTTTCTTTGTTGTTTTTCCTTTTTTATTTCTCTCACTGGATTATTTGAAACACTTGTCTTTAAGCTGAGAAATTCTTTCTTCTCTCTTCCTGGGTCTCTGGATTCCAGGCGACTCAGGGTGGGTTCCCAGCTACATTCTAGGGCTGAGGGTAGGTGCGCAGTACTACCTGCGTACTTCCTGGGACAATGAGAGATTGAGGAGGCCACTCTGGCTACTTCCTGGGAGCCTTCACTGAGCCAAGCACCCGAGAACTACTTGCCCGTTGCTTCCTAGAGCTGAGCACGTGTGGGTAGGACCACCTAGCTGCTGTCTGGGGCCCAGGGCGGGTGGGCAGGGCCACCTTGCTGCTTCTGGGGCATCAGGAGAGCAGGTGGCACTGCCTCGCTGTTTTCTGGGGGCCTCTGCAGACCAAGCCTGTGAGTGAGCCGCTCAGCTGCTTGTCAGGACTGTGGGAAGGTAAATTTCCTTTCCTAAGCCCGAGGATTTAAGCTTTACACGTCTGAAAGTGTTTCCCCTCCTGTGTGATGCAGGATAAGACGGTCTAACACTCCTTTGTGTAATTGGCATCCTAAGTTCAACAGTGTGGCTTCCAGTCGCATCATGATCTGTGCTGTCATCGTGCAGTCACGGTGAATGTTACAGGTTCTGAGACAGGCGGACGGGAGTTTGAGCCTGTGTTCTGGACCTAAGAAGTCCCTTTACCTAACATTCAGTTGTCTCCTCTGTAGACGTGGATGATGATGGTGCTTATCCCCTAGGGCTCGTGTGAAGATCGGAAAGGTGACACACTCGAAGCCTTCGACGCAAGACTGGACACACTTTCACCAGCTTTTAACTGCAGGCTCCTGATCGCAAGGACTTAGCTGCTGCTTAGAGCTGCCTCCCCGCCCGGGCTCCCCCTCTAGACAGAGCGATGTTCAGGGGCTCAGGGAGTGCACGGCGGTCAAGAGCCCGCTCTGCAGCACTGCCAGTGGCCTTGTCACGGGGGCCACGGTCCCAGGTGGATATTTCGCTCGAGCTCACCTCTTTGTTACGCGGCTCTCACGATCCTTCCCTGCGCCCTCCCGTCACGTGTTTAGCCAGCGCCGAGGTTCTGAGAACTCAGAGTGAACACTGGACTCTGCCCTCATGGAGCTTGTATCTTAGGGGGGAAACCAGGCACACAGACAAGTTTCTCCCTGGTTGTTTTGCTCCTTCATTGTGTTTCTTCTCTGGGTCTAACACATATGTGCGTTTTCCAAGAGTTGTTGCCACGTATGATTTGAATACAACAGCAAATCCAGTTGTTTGTGGGAAGATGTTTGTTCTGGATTTCTAATTTTTTGTTTTCTTGCCAAAATAGCTTTCACTTGTCATCCTCTTTTGACTGGCTTCCAGTAGAGTTGCAGATACAAAGCCGCAGCTGGCGGGGAAGGGGGTTTCGCAACGTCCCCTGGGCCTCTGAGGTCCCACTTGCCACCCAGACATCACAGTTCCCGACGAGCCTCCAGAGCTGCGCCAGCCGGTTTCCATTGCAGAACCGCGCAGCGCCTGGAAGTTACCAGCACGGATTTGATTATTACCAACGCAGAGTTCTGGCCGTTGGAACTCTCTGTGGAAGCAGCGAATGTATATGTATTGGCACAGATGTCTTTAAAATTAATTTCCTTTTAACGGTTGAGCGTAGTTTAAAATGTCACAGGGGAAATAATGTTTGTATAACCCCACATCTTCAGAAATGATGGCAGACAAAGATGTTCTGTAGATTAATAATATTCACAGTTTTTTTTCAGATGTGGATTCCAAAACTAATTTTAAAATATGGAAATTCTACAAACAGGCCATCCAAAGATGGCCCAAATTTCTATCTATTGGCAAAGAAATGGGTCAGATTTGTTTCAATGCTTTTTCAAGGAATTGCCCCCTAACTCGGATAGAAAATGAAATCTTGTTTCAAATGTCTCATGATGAAATGACTTTGGCATTTTCTGCCTGTGAACCCTTTAATTTGCCCATTTTGTAGATATATTTTATGGTTACAGAATTAAACAGAAGTTTTAGCTTTTGTGCGACTGGAACAATTGGAAGCTGCCTTCTTATTCATTTATTTGTCAGATGAATAACTGTAATCAGCCCTGCATTTTCGTGTAGTTACTTTTCTAATAATGAAAATTTCATACAGAATTTTGTGGTTAAAATATTAGTATAATTGGATTCCATCGACATTGCCAACTTTTTTGTTTCAAAAGACATTTGCAAGGAAGTAAAGACACAATTCAAAGAATTGGAGAAAATATTTGCAGATCGTAAATCTGGTAATTTCCTAGTATTCTGAATATATAAAGAACTCGTAACAGCTCAACAATGAAATGAGATAAATAATTCAGTCAGAAATGGAGCACAGGGTTCTAGCAGAGACCTGTCCAAGGCTGTGTAGCCTGGGTGGCTGGGTGGTTGAGAACAGGCCTGTTTCTGCGTGCTGGGGGCTGAAGTCGCAGATCCGTGTGCTGCTGAGGGCCCGTCTTGGGCTCCCAGGCTGCCGGCCTCTTGCTGGGCCCCCCATGGCAGTGGGGAGAGCTCTCTGGGCCCCTTTTGAGAGGCTGTGCCCTCGCTGGTCTGTCACGCAACAAGGCTCTGCCGCCCGATTCCGTCTCTGGGATCCGAGTCTCAGCGCAGGGCTGTGGGGCACGCGGGTTTCGCATATAGCACCCTTCCCTAGGTCCCCCTGATGCCTGTCTTCTCACCTGCAAGGCATTCCTTACATCCCAGATCCCCAAAACTCTTAACTCATTCTGCCACGGACAGCAAGGTCTCCCATCCAGTTCCCTGTAGATATCGTTTAACTCAGATTCGAGGCGTGATTGACTCATGCCGAGGCAAACGTCTCTGCAGCTGTGAGTCAGAAACGTTAGCCGCTTCCAGGATACGGCAAGGGTCAGTGAAATGGATGCTCCCATTCCAAAAGGAGGACCTAGTCCAAGTTCACACACGAGGCAAACTCTAGGAGGCCTTGCGTCTCGAGCGTGTTTTCCTTTGGCTTTGTGACGTGCTTTGAGACCTGCAGGGGCAGAGGCACCACATCCGCGGCTCTGTAGGCAGCGCGTGGGTGCCCCAGGCTTTCAGAGGCTGTGCCCTCACCAGCAGGAGAGGAGTTGTGGGAAGAAAGGGTGGGGCCTCTTTTGTGCAATCAGAGCAGCAGCCCCAGTCATCTCGGAATCACCCTCGAAGGCCTCCGTCCGTAGGGGGGAATTGCTCCTGGCTGCCGGTGCCATGGCTCCTCCATGGGAACCTGCCTGTCCATCAGTTACCAAGGATCCTCGTCGTTGCAATAGGAAGACAGAATTTCTAAATTCTTTATTAAATTCTTCGCCTAACAATTCCATTCTCAGGTCATTTCTCGCTTCTCCAGTTTTGTTGTAAGCACTCGGAGGAGTCAAGTTCCACTTTCAGCACTTGGCTTCCGGCCAGTTCTCTTGTCAACCTTCCACAAAACACTGGAGCACAAACACATCGAATTCTTTGCCACTTGATAACAAATTGATCTTTCCTCCAGTTTCCAACAACGTGATTTTCATTTCCTTCTCTTTTTTTCAGTTATTTATTTATTTGAAAGGCGGAGCTACAGAGAGAGAAGGAGAGAGAAAGAGAGAGATCGTCCATTTGCTGGTTCACTCCCAGAATGGCTGCGATAGCCAGGGCTGATCCAGGCTCAAGCCAGGAGCCAGGAGCTTCATCTGGGTCTCCTGCATGGGTGCAGGGGCCCAAGTGTTTGGCAGTCCTCCCAGGCACATGAGCAGGGAGCTAGATGAGAAGTGGAGCAGCCAGGGCTTTAACTGGAGCCACCTGGTGTGCCCGTGTCCCGGGCAGCAGCTTACCCTGCTAGACCACAGTACCGACCCACCCTGTGACCCCGTCAGAGCAACCCCTGTAATTCCTCTTTCTACCATCCTTCTGTTTGTGGCTACTTACCTAAGCCTGAGCTGCTTCCACAGCTCCCGTCTTTTCTCTCTGAGGCCTTGCACGAAACAGCTTTAAAATTTTGTACCTGACCATCGAGCCTTCTCCAGCGTGCACCTCGGAGCTCTTCTAGCCTCTGCTGCTTTCCCTGTCCCAAAGCCGAGTCCACATTTCTAGGGGTTTGTGATAGCAGCACTCTGCTCTTGGTAGCAACATCTGTACGGTTCAGAGTTTTTTGGAGAAATTGAACGAATAGGAAAGGCTCGTATATTCAGAGAGAGAGAGTGACAGAGACGGAGCCAGAGAGACAGAGATTCATTACCCGGGATCGGTGAGAGCAGTTACAGAGGCTCTTTCTTGTCTGGAGCTGGAGGCCCAGCAAAGCTGGTGGTGTGATTCCAGCCCCAATCGAGGGCTCGAGCACCAGGGGCCACTGGCGCAGCCGCAGGGCAGGGCTGAAGGCCTGAGAGCCGGGAGCACGGGCGGTGGGTGTTCCAGCGCGAGCCGATCTCCCTCTGCCTTCTGTTCTGTTCAGGCCCCGTCACCAGCCAGCTTTGTGTTACTGCAGTGAAGTGCTTGACATAAACCACTAATGGAGAACAGACAGGCTTGTTTAGCTCACAGTTTTGGAGGTTCAGGGGCACGGCACCCCCACCAGCCCTGTTCTGGTGAGAACCTCCTGGTAGATGGCAGATGGTGGTTGGCAAAGCAGGAGTGTGTGTGGGGGGGGGACAGGCAGGCACATCTGGAACTGGGAGCAGAGAGAGAACAAGGGCTCATCCCAGTGTAGCCAAGGACCTCCACTGGGCCCCACCTCCTACAGTCCCACACCCCGGGGACCCAGCCTCCCATTACAGTCAAGCCATACCCAGGCCATCGCCAGCCTTCACTGGCATAGCACGTTATCCCCACTGGTGACGATGTGTTGTTTCTTAGACCTGCCAATTTGAATGCTGAGCTCTGCCTTCTCCCTCACAGACACACCCAGAAATAGCGGCTCTGTCTACCAACTCTCTGGGCGTCCTTTGGTCCAGGGAAGTTGACGTATAAAAGCAGCCATCCGTTCTCCAAAGTGTGCAATGGAAACGTGCTCAGCTGCCCCAGCCATGTGGGGAATGCACATCAAAGCCACGGTGGGTTCCCCTTCACACCTGTAATACACCTGATGACTGTTGTAATGAAAGGGACGAGGACAGTAACGACTGTTGATGAGGCTGTGGGAAGTTGGAACCTTCAGTACGTTGCTGGTGCGGACGGAGAGCAGCACAGCCACTCTGAAGGATGGTTGGGCTGTGGCTCAGGAAGTGGAACCTAAACTTAGCATGTGACACAGTGGTCCCACTCCCGCACCCGAGAGAATGGAGAACGCACGTTCACTCGGACACTTGTGCATGAGCGTTCATAGCAATCTCACTTAGGCAGCGGGGAGTTAGAGGCAAGCCAAAGGTTTATCAGGTCACAAATGGTGTAATAAACTATGTTTTCTCCATCTAATACTCAGCCAGGAAACCAGATGAAGTCCTGGTTCATGCCATGGGTGAACCTTGCAAGTGCTATGCTGAACGTGAGAAGCCAGACACAAAAGGCCAGATGGTTCCGTTTATGCGAAATGTCCAGAACAGGCAAATCTACAGAGACAGAGGGCTCGAGGTTACCAAGGGCGGGCAGTGGGGTGGGGGAGGGATGCAGGCAGGAGAGGGGAGAAGGAGAATCGTGTCTCAAAACCTATACAAATAAGTTGACAAATTAAGAGTCATCCGCTACAGCCATGTACGTCTGCAGTTTGGGGTTTTGTTTCCCCTCTGTGGTCCTATATTAAAAGGTTAAAATGCCAAGAATTGAGGTGTGGAACAGCAGGTCTCTCTGCCAGGGTATAAAGATCAGTTACCCAGAAACCACCTGGATGTTCTTGGCCTGCGCCCGGGAGCAGCGCTGCACCCCGCAGCAAGTGCTTCGGTGTGGACGTGGCCATCTGCAGCCGTTGCTGCTCACTGGAGGTGGACCGTCGTTTGGAGCAGTACAGTGCACTAACGCGATGTCCTAGTAACCCCCACCGCTGCAGCCGCCACGGACTCACGGCACTCCCTCTGCTCTGAGACATCGGGCTTTCTTTTTCCGATCATATTTTACCGTCTTTGGAGTCTCAGTTTGACAGTGTCTAGGAGTTGATGAAATGTGGCAGTTGTAGTGTGTGTTTTCCTTAAATGCTCTCCAGAGCCGTTAGCTGTCTGCGCTCTTCCCTCGAGGGCTGTTGATGTTAATCTCTCATTGCGGGCTGTCCCCGGGGCCATGTTTACTTAGAGGTTTTCTGAAACCTGGTTGCTGACGGATCTCCTGCTTGCACGCCAGCGTGCCCAGGGGTTAAACTCAGCCTCCCGACAGCACCCCTGTGTTCCTGGGTTGTGTTAGGAATCTCAGCCTGCCAGTGTTCCCTCGGGGAGGCAGGCAGTGTCCTGGCCCAGTCTCCTTTGAGGAGTAAGTGGAATCTCCCAGGAATCCGGCATCTTGCAACACTCTCCAGGTTGCTCCTTTCCATTTGAGACATTGAGTATAATGTTTATATTAGCATCAGCATTTATATTAAAGAGCATAGTTTACCAGTTTTTTAAAATTGCTGCAGCCTTTCTAACTACACTAAGATAGCCTGTAATACAGCAAAGTTCAAGTTGTACCCTAGCGTCGACTGTAAGGCCTTCCTGAGTGCAGAGTGGAAGATGTTAATCTGTAGTTTACTTTTTAGCCCTAAACACAGAGCAAAGCTGGTCATTACAAATGCAGGGATGGGTGTTTTACACAACGGTTAAGGCACTGCCTGGGAAGCCCACATCTCGTATCGGAGTACCTGGTTCAAGTCCTGGCTTCTCCACTTCCGATCCACCCTGGGAAGCAGCAGGTGACAACGCACATACTTGGTTTCCTGCCACGCACCTGGGAGACCTGGATTGAGTTCTGGGCTCCTGCTGTCGGGTTGCCCCAACCCTGCTGTGGTGGACATTTGGGGAGTGAACCAGTGGATGGGAAATTTCTATGTATGTGTGCCTCTCTCTTTCTGTCTGCCTTTCCAAAAATTTATAAAATGTTTAACTTTTGAAAAATTCTCTCTGTCAAAATGAAATCTTTAACGTTAGACTTTGTACCAAATTGTTCATTAATGAATTATGGATACTCCCTTCCCCTTGTTAGAACTAAAACAGATTTGTGATGTTCGAATGCTTTAATTTTGAATTATTTGCTACAAACGAAGGAGTAAGTTGAGATTAATGGCAATTCAGTGTCATAGCAAGAATGTGAAGTCAAGAGATAAGAGACTTGGTTTTGAAACTCCATTCCATCATTTGCCCTTTGTGACCTTGACCCAGGCAAGTCCTTGACTCCTCAGAGCCTCAGTCCCTTGTTTATGGAAAGAGACCAGCAAGGCAGTTGACACATCTTGACATGACACAAACGGTGGTGTGCAGAAAGCAGCTCCTGCTGGGTAACCAGCAGCCACTTCCTGTTGGCCACGCAAGGGCCTGAGCAGGGTCAGCCACGTACTTCCTGGGTCGCAGCGGTCTTGATCTTACGGCGCCCCCCAGTGTGCCAGCGATCACAGTAACCGCGAGCTTACGTGGGCTTTCATCCTGAAAAGGGAGGCTTAACAGCTTACCGTGGAGGAGAGTGGTGGGACAAGGGTTTGGCCTAGCTGTGAGGACCCAGCCTGGGGAGCCTGGGTCCCATAGCAGAGTGCGGGGGTTAGGGTCCTGGTTGCGCTCCCGGTTCCAACTTCCTGTAAGTGCACACCTGGGGGGCACTGGTAACAGCTCAAGTCGTTGAGTGCCCAGCCATCCACAGGTGAGCCCCAAACTGAGTTTTCCATTCCTTTGGGCTTTGGGACAGTGGACCAGTGCATGGGAACTCTGTCTCTCTGCCTCCCAAGTAGATAAATAAATAAAAATGTTTAAGAAAGAAAAGTGGTGTGCATTATAGATACAAAATCTAGCAAACTAATAACCACAACTTATTTGACCTTGTGTAATTACTTAATTGTTCTATGCTTCATTTTTTTAAATTATTTACTTATTTGAGAGACAGAGAGAGAATACAGAAAGAGACAGCTCCCACCCACTGGTTCACTCCCCGAATGCACACAGCAGCTGGGGCTGGGCCAGGCTGAGGGCAGGAGCCAGGAACTCCCCCCGGGGGGCACACACCGTGAGTGGTCACTGCCGCCTGTCAGGGTGTGCAGCAATGGGAAGCTGGAGTCGGCAGTGGGGCTGGGACTGCACTCAGCAACGGCCGCAGCCGTCTTGACTGCTGGGCGCCCGCCCACCCCCGGTCTCATCCTTGATACGGGAGGATTGGACAGGGTGGTCTAGGAGGTGACCATGTGTTCTTAGGCACAAACGTTCTTGGGTCCTGGGAAGACAGAGCGAGCCTCTCGTGCCACAGGAACAACCATGCATTTGTCAAAGCGGGCTGTAAACATTGCCGGAGTGTTCCACGATTTGTTCAGGACGCCTGTGGGACATGAGGAAAGAAGTGAAGGTTAGGTCTTAGCACTGGAAGGTGGCCCATCATACCCAGCCAGGCCCCTAAAGGGACCACATTAACGCAGTTCTGGAAGCACGGTTCTTCTGCTGAAACAGCTGTGTCGCTGTGGAAGACCCCCTGGCCCGCTGAGAGACTCTAGCGTGTAAGGTGGCTGCCAGGGCGGTGCAGCCCCCAGCCAGACAGGGAGGGTCTTTCTCATGGGAAGGAGACACAGAGAAGCCGGTGCTGCTGCCGCGGGATGCACAGTGAGGCCCATCTTGCAGCCTGCTGTGGTCCTGTACCTTTGCTTGGTGTGTGTGGGGACCTGATGCTTGTCTGTGGGAGCAGTGACTAGACTTGAACCCAGGTCTTACTCTGCTCCTGAAGGAAGAAGAGATGATCCCTGTCGGGGGGGCGGGGGGGAGGGAGGGAAGGAGAGATATGGGGGGGAGGGAGGGAGGGAGAAGGGAGGAGGGAGGGAGGGAGAGAGAGATGGAGGGAGGGAGGGAGAGAGGGAGGGAAGGAGAGATATAGGGGGAGGGAGGGAGGGAGAGAGAGTGGGAAGGAGGGAGGGAGGGAGAGAGGGAGGGAAGGAGAGATATAGGGGGGAGGGAGGGTGGGGGAGAGAGAGAGAGAGAGGCAAATTGGGAAAAGGCACTGCCTCGGGGGCCTGTTGGCCATTGCCATTGGAAGGCTGCTGGCCGGGAGGCGGAGCCGTATTGAAATGCTCACTGCTGTGGCTTGGTCGGGACCCCTCATTCTCCTCCTCGGCTGTCACCAGCACCTCTGCACCTGGCAGTGATGAGGCCCCAAGGCCAGCAAGGTATCAGCGCGCTCGGCGGCTCGGGAGCGAGGCTGCCCCGCGCCAGGAGCCCAGGTTTCTCCTCAATCACAGCGCGCTCTTGTCAGCGGCGGGCGGGGCAGGGCCTGGCGGCCTCCGCGCAGATGGGGCAGCTCTGCGGGCCGTTCCGTCTTTGCAGCTTCCTGTGCGAGGGTATGGTTTTCATCAGCCTCTGTGCCGTGCCGTAGACAGCACCGACTTTGTAAGATCGGGTTTGCTCTGCAGCCAGAAGGAAACAGCGAGACATTTCTGTGTATGCGAGGTGCCTGTAGGAAGGCCAGGGAGGGCTGGGGCAGCCGCCCAGAGGTCCCAGTGGGGTGCTCTCGCTGTGACGGGGTGGGGGAGTCCAGGCTGGGAGGAGCACCTTTCCCACACTCAGACTCTGTTAAATCCCGCGGAGAAATGAGCCTCATCGCTGGAAACGGCTTTCTCTCCTGGTTGGCACAGCCCCTGCCCGGCATGGCCACCTTGCCTGCTGTGTCCACGAGTCCTTCCACAGAAGAAAGTCGTGTCTCTGTCTTGTCTCTTCCCCCGCTGATCTTCTTCCCGGGGACAGTCCCAAAGCAGTGCACAGGGCCAGCAGTGTTCGGGGTGCTTGGTGTGCGTGCTGCCAGAGGGTCCTCCCTGTGAGGGTTAACGTGGCTCTGATCAATTAGAGAGGCCTCATCCACCCTGGCAGGCCGCGAAATCAGCTCTGGCCAAGCCTGGAAAGCGGGTAAGTTTCCCAGCTTCACGCGTTCCCAGAGGGAGAATAGCACATGTGTGTGTCGTGTGTGTGGAATGGAAACAGAAGGGTACCTTCCTTTCCGGAACTCCTAGGTGAAAATGGAGATGGGACTCCCAGAGGGGTGGTGGGCACACAGCCTCCTCCACAGCCTTCAGGTCGCCGTTTCTTACAGTGGGAGTAATTGGCAAGTGGAGGGCGAGTCGGCTGGGACAATGGCATTCGTGTGAGGATGCGGGGAGAATGTGTAAGACGTCAGAAACGAAAAGTCCCCCTGAGGCTTTCCGAGGGAAAGTCCGACCCTGGAAGTTGAAGTGTGATTCGCATCGAGCTTCTGAAGCAGACGCTCCCTGTGCCCGTGCCCGGGTTCCAGGAAGTGCACGGAATAGCCTGGCAGGGGCCGTCGCGGGCCAGGCTCTCACCGTGAAGCCGTCAGCAGGGACAGCGATGGTCACCGCAGAGGTCAGTTTTCCCTCCATCTGTCTGAGTATTAGTAGAAGGGCGGCCACGCCTGAGTGGACATGGCTGAGCACATCCTGTGCTGCAGAGGCTGTGTGAGATGTCCCACAGTGGACCTCCAGACAGTGGCACACCCCATGCTGTACACCGTGTGAGGTGTACACAACTCCTGACAGTGGCACACACCTATGCTGTACACCGTGTGAGGTGTACACAACTCCTGACAGTGGCACACACCCATGCTGTACACCATGTGAGGTGTACACAACTCCTGACAGTGGCACACACCTATGCTGTACACTGTGTGAGGTGTACACAACTCCTGACAGTGGCACACACCTATGCTATACACCGTGTGAGGTGTACACAACTCCTGACAGTGGCACACACCTATGCTGTACACCGTGTGAGGTGTACACAACTCCTGACAGTGGCACACACCTATGCTGTATACCATGTGAGGTGTGCACAACTGCTGACAGTGGCACACGTCCCATGCTGTACACCATGTGAGGTGTACACAACTCCTGACAGTGGAACACACCCCATGCTGTACACCGTGTGAGGTGTACACAACTACAGACAGTGGCACACGTCCCATGCTGTACACTGTGTGAGACGTACACAACTCCTGACAGTGGCACACGTCCCATGCTGTACACCGTGTGAGGTGTCCCAGGACTCCGGTCAGTGGTACACTTCCCATGCTGTATACCACGTGAGGTATACACGACCTCCAGACAGTGACACACATCCTATGCTGTAGATGCTTTGTAAGATGTACCAGGACTCCAGGCAGTGGTACACACCCCATGCTGTACGCTGTGTGAGGTGTACACAACTCCTGACAGTGGTATACACCCTATGCTGTACACTGTGTGAGGTGTACACAACTCCTGACAGTGGCACACGTCCCATGCTGTACACTGTGTGAGGTGTCCCAGGACTCCAGGCAGTGGTACACACCCCATGCTGTACACTGTGTGAGGTGTACACAACTCCAGACAGTGGCACACGTCCCATGCTGTACACTGTGTGAGGTGTCCCAGGACTCCAGGCAGTGGTACACACCCCATGCTGTACACTGTGTGAGGTGTACACAACTCCAGACAGTGGCACACACCCCAGGCTATACATCATGTGAGGTGTCCCAGGACTCCAGACAGTGGTACAAAACCATGGCAGTGGAGTTCCTACTAGAAAGAGAAGAAGGAAGAGTTTCTAAGAAGAATCAGTAACCTACCTAAACTAGATCAAGTAAGAATGGGGTTGATTATAAGGAAAAATGGCAACATTGTCCAACCCAGATGCAGGAAGTCCAGTGAAGCTTAAACAGAGCTACGCCGTCTCTCAATGTCCAGTCTCCTTAGGTGGTCTTATGCCGTCTCTCAATGTCCAGTCTCCTTAGGTGGTCTTACGCCGTCTCTCAATGTCCAGTCTCCTTAGGTGGTCATACGCCGTCTCTCAATGTCCAGTCTCCTTAGGTGGTCTTCTGTTTGGAGCAGTGGAAATCTCATCGAGTGTGAACTCTGAATGGTTAGCTTACATAATTGATATGACTTTTTGAGTTTTATACAACCAGTATTTTTTAAATACCAAAGTAATTTGAGCAAAGTAGAAGTAATATGGTTGGCAGTTGGCTCCTGCTCACCCTCCCACTGGGCCTGCAGCTGTCAGTGTGTTCTGGATCCTTCTGTAGTCACGTGAACCTTTATATGCACATATAGGCCTTGGTATTTTGTTGTTTAATTTTGCTTTTAAAACATGATACTTATTTATCACTTTAGTTACCTAAAAGATGGAGGCCATCCCTCCGCAAACAGATGTGGATCTAACTCATTCTTTAAAAACAAAAGGATTTATGTATTTATTTACTTATTCATTCATTTATTTGAAAGGCAGAGCCTCAGAGAAGAGAGAGAGAGAGAGAGAGAGGGAGGGAGGGAGGGAGAGAGGGAGGTCGGTCGGTCGGTCGGTCTTCTATATACTGGTCCACTCTGCAAATGGCTGAAATAGCCAGAGCTTGGCCAGGCCAAAGCTGGAAGCCAGGAGCTCCATCCTTGTCTCCCACATGAGTGGCAGGGGCTCAAGTACTTGAGCCATTATCTGCTGTCTTCCAAAGTACATAAGCAGAAAGCTGGATCAGAAGTGGAACAGGGGCTGGCGCTGTGGCGTAGTGGGTAAAGCCGCTGCCTGCAGTGCCGGCATCCCATAAGGGTGCTGGTTTGAGTCCCAGCTGCTCCACTTCTGACTCAGCTCCCTGCTGTGGCCTGGGAAAGCAGTGGAAGATGGCCCAAGTCCTTGGGCCCCTGCACCCACGTGGGAGACCCAGAGGAAGCTCCTGGCTCCTGGCTTCGGGTCAGCACAGCTCCAGCCGTTGCAGCCAGTTGGGGAGTGAACCATCAGATGGAAGAACACACACTCTCTCTCTCTCTCTCTTTCTGCATCTCCTTCTCTCTATGTAACTCTGAATTTCAAATAAATAAATAAATCTTAAAAAAAAAAAAAAAAAGCGGAACAGCTGGGACTTGAACTTGCACTCCAGTATAGGACGTCTGCATGACAAGCAACAGCTCAGCCTGCTGCACCACAATGTCGGCCCCTTTCGTTCGTAAAAATATTACAACGGATTCCATTGTCTGTGTTTCAAAGGAGGTACATTTTGACATCTCTAAAAGTGACTTAAACTCTCTTAGAAACGTCTTCATTCAATAACAGTCTAAGTAAGAGCAGTCAAGGGTTGCGTGCTCAGTGTTTGAGAGACCTGGGCTCCATGGGCTTCATTGATCTGCTGTTCCTGGGGTGTCAGGTTCATCTGCACATCCAGGATGGTTCACTACTACTTCACATTCTAGGCAGTGGGGCAGGGGCAGAGGCAGGGGCAGGTGCAGGGGCAAGTTAGCAACAGCCTTCCTTCTCCCATGTTCCAGAATCTCCTCACAGGCCCGTCCTCCTTAGTGACAGGGCCTCCAGTCGACTCCTTTGTTCTTGGTGCTACAAACAGTGGTAGAGGAGCACTCCTGTACAGAGGTCTTAGGTGCTGGTACTGAGAGTGCAGGGTCCCCCGGAGTGCAGTTGCTCTAAACCTGCATTTATTTTACATACCATGAACTGAAACCCTCAAATAAAAATTTAAAATTTTGTAGTTGGATTCATAGTTTAGTTGATAAAGATCTTTAGCTATGTTTCATGCTATGTTGACCATCACCATACTAATTCAGCCATGTTTGGAAAGTTACTTAAATATTTTATTTCATTTTTATTTATACAAATTAGTGGACAATAGAAAAATCAAAGGTTTGCCATCAGTGAGATCATTCCTGAAATTTATGACATTCTCAGAGCAGGGAGCTGTGTCTGCTTTGTTCCCTGCGTTATTGCTGGCACCTAGAAAAGTATGAAGCAGGGTAGGCTCGCGCGGTACGTCGGCCGAGTCAGTGAGCGGTGAATTTTCATTGAGGCAAATGGAAATGCTTGGAAGCACTAAGAATAGGAGATCTTTATCGACGTTAGGCACTGCCCTCAAAGTGATTCGTTCATTTGTTAAAGAAAAGAAGAAAATAAAATCGCAAGTATATGAAATCCTGGAAAGAAACTACTTAAGATTTCACAAAGACGTTGCAGTTGAGAGGCTTCAAGCTATAGACTGAAAATATCAGCAAAAACCACACTTTCAGATGCCAAAGTGAGTTCATGGAATCATTGCTTTTTGGTCCTCTTCTCAACTCCTCTTTTAGAAATAAAAAAAAAATACTTGAAAAAGCTAGAGACAAGGAGAGAGAGAGAGAGAGAGAGAGAGAGAGAGAGAGAGATATGCTGTGAGATCTTCCATCTGCTGGTTCTCTCCACAGACACCCACAACAGCTGGGGCTGGGCCAGTACTGGGATGGCAGAGAACCAAGTACGACTTGACCATCACCTGCTGCCTCCTAGAGTGGGCATTAGCAGGAAACTGGTATCAGACAGAAGCCGAGCTGGGGCTCCATCCGAGGGCCTCTGACATGGGATACGGGCATCCCAAGTGTTGGCTTCACCACTGTGTCAAACAGTCGTCCCTATCATAACTCCTTTTCCAGGAAGAGAAAATAGCTCAGCATTTTCATGGCAAAATGTTTGATGTTAAGATCAGCAGAGAGGCTGGTGCTGTGGCGTAGAGGGCTAAGCCTCCACCTGCAGCGCGGCATCCCATATGGGCGCCGGTTTGTATCCCAGCTGCTCCTCTTCCGATCCAGCTCTCTGCTGTAGACTGAGAGAGCAGTGGAAGATGGCCCAAGTGCTTGGGCCTCTGCACCCGCATGGGAGACCTGGAGGAAGCTCCTGGCTTTTGATCGAATGGAAGATCCCCCCCACCCAATGAATACAGTAAATAAAAAAAAAAAAATGATCAGCAGAGCTAGCACCACACTGCGTCAGCAAGCCCTGGTTTGTGCTGTTGAGTCTCTTTTGTTAGTCTGCGCCCGTTTCATTCTTGGAGCTCTTCCTCTCCTTGAGGCCTGCCCCAGGTCACCGTGGTGTCCCCCTGCTCCCGCCCCAGGTCACCGTGGTGTCCCCCTGCTCCCGCCCCAGGTCACCGTGGTGTCCCCCTGCTCCCACCCCAGGTCACCGTGGTGTCCCCCGCTCCTGCCCCAGGTCACCGTGGTGTCCCCCGCTCCTGCCCCTGGTCACCGTGGTGTCCCCCGCTCCTGCCCCAGCGCTGCCATGCAGGGAATGCCCCATGGATGTTGACTGGAAGCAGGAGTGAGTGCTGGCGATCAGATGTACGTCCTTACGTTTAATGTTTATGTTGGTCTCCTACAGGCAGCCACTAGTAGGAACTCAGCCTAGCCCAACGTAATGAAGAAGGTGGGTTTAGTTAGGGAGACGCCACTGACTCAGAGGCCAGGCATCCCTGGATGGCTTGGGGGCCAAAACCAGGGCCTGGCTTGCTTCTCTCTGCCTCTTGTCTTGGCCCCTCGCTGTGTGTGAGTGAGTACCTATTGCACAAGAGGTTTGGTTTACCTGTCTGAGATCCTGGGCTTATATCCAAACAATCCACCCATCAAAGCAGAAATGGGGTCCTACCAGCTCCAGTTAGAAAGCTGTCGGCTCTGGCCCCTGGGAGTGGGGTCTGTCACAGAGGAATGAGGGGTGGTGTGCGACTGAAATACTGCACATAAAACGACAGTCTTTTTTTGCCTTTAGTATTTTAAGTAATTGTGTACAAATTATATTACTATCTGATACCAAAAAAAAGCAATTTTAATATAACTAAATATTTCATAATAGCTAAATATTTTTAGCTATGTGGAAATAGAATCCCCCTTTTAGAACATAATTTTTTTAAAAGATTGATTTGTTTCTTCTAAAGGCAGAGTTAAGGAGAGACAGAGACAGAACTCTTCCATTCACTGGTTCACTTCCCAAATGGCTTCCATGGCCAGGGCTGTGCCAGGTCAAAGCCAGGAGCCAAGAACTCCGTATGGCTCACCCACATCGGTGTTAAGGGCCCAAACACTTGGACTGTCTTCTGCCGCTTTCCCAGGCATGTTAGCAGGGAGCTGGATCAGAAGCGGAGCAGCTGATACTTGAACCATGTGGGAGTGCGTGGTGTAGGCAGCAGCTTAACCCTCCATACCACAATGCCAGCTTCTCGAGCATAATTCTTAGCCTTAAGTTGCAATTTTCCTTTCTTACATGTTTGTAAGCATGATTTTTCTACAAAAGAAGAAAAAATACCACAGTCATTGGAATAGTGATAAAAGCACTGTATCTGAAAATCCTTACCTTGTCTATACTTTCACTCTGTTGTTAACTTTGAGAAACTGTTACACCTTAAGCCTCAGGATTTTTTTGTTGGCTCTTACAAAACCAATAAATGGGTGGGATTAAAGCCAATATTTATTTCATGGGTGATTGTGAAGATCAAGAAAGAAAATGGATGTGAGAAAGTCTGTTCATGCAGAGTGTCCCTCACCGTGTCCTCTGTGTGTTTCTGGAGTGATGTGCTCAATCCCCAGGCCCGTGGACAGCCCCCCTCCCGTGAACGCACAGCCACTGCGCACTGGTGCCTGTGTCAGTCGCCGTGCAGGTCATGTCTGAGTGACAGACACCTGAGCGTGACTCTGCCTCAGTAGAACGGCGTTCACTTCCCTCCGGAGGAAAGCCAGTGCCCCAGGTACGGCAACACCATGACCACAGGCACCTGCTCATTGGCGGCTCCGCTCTACGAGGCCTGTGGCTTTGCTCTCATCAACCAAAATGACAGCTCCGGCCCCAGGTTGTAATGCCAGCACTCAAACCACCAGAAAGGCTGAGGGAAGGAGGGGGTGGAAGAAGGGCACGCTGCCGACCTTGAAGAACACTTCCTGGCTGTTGAACTTGACACCTCTGCCTACCCCTCAGTAACCACGTCCCAGACACGTGGCTCACCCAGTGGCAGGAGCAGCTACGGAGCATTTTCTGGAGGTCCCATTACTGAGCAAGAAGGCGGGGTGCACACTGGGAGAATCTTGTGTGGCTGCGGTTCTGAGTACCAGGGACTTCGCTGTGGAAGGAGGAATTAAAGGCCCAGTTTATTTTCACACAAACATTTAAGTCTGCAGTTTTTTCATAGTACTCATTGCTATGAACTTTTGGAAGACCCCTTGTATTTTTTATAAAAAATAATTTAGATATCAGAATCTTAAGGAAGTATTATGATTATAAACATTTAAAAAAGTTCCAAAGGGAATCATTTTGTTATATAATTCACAAGATAAAAAGTATCCTGCTACATTATCTTCTGTCTGTGTTGTGATTGGGAGGCTTGTAAATACCCAGCCAGTTAGGAGGCACAGATCGGTGTCGTGTACACAGCATCATAATTGGGTAGTGATCGTTTATTTAATTTGCCCCTTTGAACCAACCACTTCGTACGTCATAAGTCACTGGCTTCCTTTTCATGTATACTGCTTGTAATCTATTGCTTAGAAAATTCTTAAACAATTAAAAACTTATCTACACTCTGTTTACATCTCATCATTTCGGATAGTAATCAAGATTCTTTTTGAAAGAAATAATTGACTCCTGCTCTTTGTAATTAATTTCTAATTAATAAGCCCAGTCAACATCATTTTTTGGTTTAATTGGATTTTTTGCTTTTAATGCTTTTTCTTTGTTCATGTCCTCTAATCCTTTTATTTTTAAGTTTTATTTTTATATTTTAAATAACACATGTTGAGTAACACATAAAATGTCAAAAATTCTAATTTAATGCATTTATAAAATAAACAACTGATAATACCAACTCCAAAAAAGTAAGCCATTTTTAGACATTTTGATGGCTTTATTTTTGTTTT
This sequence comes from Oryctolagus cuniculus, assembly GCF_051225735.1. NCBI lineage: Eukaryota > Metazoa > Chordata > Mammalia > Lagomorpha > Leporidae > Oryctolagus > Oryctolagus cuniculus. The sequence goes on from NC_142874.1 coordinate 140,454,469, forward strand.
TATTGTGCATGGTCTTTGCTTATGCAGAAATGTGTAGCTATAAATGATTGGGTTATTTACTTTAATGTCTACCAAGAAGTTTCCCTCCCCAGGAAAAAAGCCAGATGTCAACACCGCAGCACGCGACCCCCACCCCCAGCAAACGGTCTCACTAATCTAATTGTCAAAGTAAAACTATTTCAAGACTTCTTAGAGGATTGAAAGCAGTTAATTACGCAGCCGTGCACATCAGTACTGGTGGACACAAAGCTGCATATGTTTATCGTTAGCGTGGAAAGGGAGGTCACAAAGCGAGTACGCCGGCTGTGTCGGGAGGAAAGCAGTTCGCGGCCCCGTGCGCCCGCTAGCCCGCTGCTGCGGGCAGCTGGCTCTGAGAGACGGGACCGAGGGTGCTCTTCTGTGTCCTGTGTGTTTTTCTGGGATCGTGTTGTGTTACTGTTGTTACTGTGGGGAAAACTCATACGCAAGCTGTTTCCATTTTGGAGAAAAAGGATAAGAAAGCCGACCGACAACTGTAGCACTTCTTTTTCTCCTACTACACAGCCCTGTCCTCAGAAAATAAAGCAGCCCCTTAGGTAAATGTGCGCTTCAGGGCTCAGCCCCGCGCTGGCGCTGGGGAGGCGGGCGCTCGGGAAGCTGGAGCCACCGCCGTCCCGTTGATGAAGCGCTGTGTGGGCGCCGTGCTGGGCTGAGCGGCGGGGCCGTGCTGAATTGCAATCAGACGGGAAAATGCAGTCACTGTGCGTGAGGTTCAGGCTCCCGGAGACCCTGCCCGTGTTAATGAGCATGTGTGTGCGCTCCTCATCCTGAGGTGTGAGGTCAGCAGACGACTGCTGGGCGGATCACTGGAGCTTTTGTGCACTGTGCGAGCAGGAATAAGCCGGCTATTTAACCCAAGCCTGGGCAGTGCCCAGCGGCTCCTTCAGCTGAGTCTGAGCCTTGCCAGTAAAGGCTCTGTGTGCGCTTCTCTGGGCGCAGAGAGCCAGCCAGTGACTGTACCCGGGGAGCGCGCCACACGGTGTCCCTGCTTCCTGTCCTGCGGGCCTCGCTCCAGAGACACACTGTAGTCCCACTCCAGGTGGGGAGAACGCGCTGCCAGACCCATTCATCACCCCGCGGGCCCTGCACATCCGTCTGGGAAGAGCTGGTCCGCTCTCCTGCCGTGCCAACACTAGTTATCTTGTATAAAGCTGCAAAGAGAGTATCCAGTGTTCCCAGCCTACAAAGTGCCATTCTGTAAAGATGTGCAAGCCAGTGAGCCGGGGGAGGAGGTGCTTGCCGTCCACACATCAGTATCCAGCGTCCAGACCTGGGAGACACTGGTTAAACAGTTCACCTGCCCGTAAAGTGCAATGGCGTGCCATCTTTACAAATAATGTTGAAGAAAAGAAAGTGCAAAGGAGGCCACGTTATTCCATGTTACGGGTAATTATCATCCACTTAGCCGAATAATGTCTAGAATATTATCTCAGTGTTGTTTTGAAAAATTAAAAACATATACACAGGAAAAAGTATTGAAAGATGTGAGCCAACAGACTCCCTGTGGTTACCTTTTAGGAAGAGGATTAAGTTTGAATTTCCTCTCTCTTCCCCCACCTCCCTCCCTCTCTTCTTCTTCCTCCCTTCTTCCCCTTTCTCCCTCTGAGTCTTTCCCCAGCCCTTCCTCTTATTTATTATATCTCCTACTTCCAAATTAAACTAAGTATGAATTCACTTAAAATAAGCTAGTGAGTGCCAGTACGTATCCAACATGGAAACTTCGCCGGTCTCTTTGAAGGGTGAAGGGTGTGGCTGTGACAAGTGTCTTGGAGGAAGGCTGGACGGCGAGTGGGGACCTGGGGCGTGAGGGCCGACTTCCCCGCGGGAACAGCACCCCGGGGAAACCTGAGGGATGAGCTGCCGCGCGGGGCAGCGGCACGCACAGGTGCTCCGGTAGAGGGGCAGCATGTGCCAAGGCTCTGGCTGAGGGTGTGGTTTGGATGGGGCTCCCACGTCACGGAGAGAAGCCTTCAGGGCCCAAACCCCTGACGGGAGCCGACCAATCGTGAGCAAATGCTCTCCTGGACTGTGCTATACCTTCTTGGTCTATCAGCTGTAGCATTTGTTTTTACAGCTGAACTTGTGGGTATCACGGAACAGGCGCAGAGTGTGCACACTGACCGTTCTGATGGCTAAGTGGCGCTGTCACCTGCTGGGTATTTATTCACCTTGATAGTTATCGATGAGCACAGGAGGTCAGGCTCTCAAGGTCGGCTCGTCTTATAACACGATTCCTTTTAGTGCTGCTGAACACTGCAGCTTTGAACTGTGAGCCAAAGCAGACAGAGTCGGGGATGCAAGTTGGTGTTTATATATATATATATAACTTTTTGGTAAAGAGTTTTGTCAAGCCCTGTGTTTTAGGCTTGAGTTTAGAGACCTTCAAAGACTTTTAGTCCCGGTCAGAACAGTCATCTGTGATTATTTTCATGGAAAATTATTGATATTTAATCTCCTGAGGTTAAAAGAATGATTTTACTTCAAAGTGGAGTTCCAGAATATTCTGCATGGTTTTTGTAAGAGGCTACTGTCGCTCCCCCTCTTCGTGGAGGAACAACACAGGACCCTGCGCTGTTCTTTCGTCTGCTCGGCCCTCCCCGGGTTTGCTGCTGGTTCTTCCCGGGTTGGCTACTATCCCTTCCACCTCCGTGGAAGGGCAGTTCCCCCTGGCCGCATTCCCCACTTCCGCGGGGGAGCGGCACACCGCCGGCCGGCTTTCTCGGGGGCTGCACGGGTTCCCTTAGATGTTCCCCATAGATGTTCCTGGTGCATGCCGTCTCTCTCCTCCTTTATAGTCCTCCTCCGCCAATCCCAACTCGGCTGCCCACACGCCGAGTACGCTGCTCTCCAATCAGGAGCAAGTCCTACAGTTAATTGGTTGAACTGGAGGCAGCTGTGCGGAAGCTGTTTACTTCTCTCCCAGCGCCATATTGTGGGAGAGCAGATGCACAGAATAAGTCTTAATTCCAGTAACTCAGTCCAGTCCGGTTTGCTCCCCACAGGCTACAATGGCTACAGTAGCAGGAAGACCCATCTAGGATGTATGTGGTTCTTCTTCCAAGGCTTCGTTGTTCATTGTCTTGTTTAAAACTTTCAGTCAACAATCTTACTCATCTCGTTAAAATATCAGATTTGCTGTACGCGTGTTAAAACTGTTGAAAAGTGACAAACACATCGTTGTATTATGGTTGCCGTAGATAGAGTGGCAACAGGAAGCGCCATATTTATTTACTTTTTCTATAACTAAAAAAGAAACCAAACTCTTATTTTGATAAGATATGGTAGCAAAAACCAAACAAGAAAATCATTATAAAATTTTTCTTGTAGGACATGACTTTTTGGAATAGAACAGTAATGCTACTGAATAATGTTGACCCAAAAGATAGTATGGCGAGCTTTGAAGTGTGATATCATTGATATGAAAATGGAATAACATTTGGTGTCTTTAAACCTGAGTACAGTTTAAGGCTCTGCTGAATTCCACTGGACGGGCCAGGGTCACAGGCGGTTTGCTGCCTTGGCTTCTCGGCAGGACTGCTGGCGTTCTCCGGGTTCCCCTGATTGGACATCGACCTGCTGCTTGATGGGCCGTGTCCTTGCAGCAGGAGTATTCCTTTTCTCTCTGGATTTCCTTTTCTGCATAGACCAAAGTTGATCTCTGTTAGGCCTCTTCCCGGGTAGTGTCCCCGGTCCATGTCCTTGCAGGAATTCAGGTACTGTATAAATATTCTTACCTTGTCCGAGCCACGTGGTGTTTGCTGTGAGCTGTCTGTGAGTGCCGCTAGCTGCGTGCCTGCCTCTCGTGGAGTCAGCACTCACGGCATGGTTTCCCACGGGAAGTGCCGCTGCCAGTCTCGAGGCACCTCCTGCCGTGCCTGCAGTTCTCACCCCTCTTTTTTGTACTTTCCTCAACAGATTTTTCCTTTTTCACCTCTGTAGCTGTTGGAAGAAACCAATGGCTCTTTTCTAAAAAGGAACACGCGTTCATGAATGAACTTCCAGAAGCTCACCTTGCAGTGGAAAATCATGGCTGTGCCAACAGGAACTGTGAACGTCCTTGGTTACCAGCCGTCACTCGCCGGGCGCAGGCTGTGTGCTGGCCGTGGACTGGCTCACTGAACCCGTGATGTCAGTGCCCTTGTTGAGCCTGCTTGTCCACGGGGGGGTGGGGGGTGGGGTGACTGGTGCTTGGGTTCAGACAAGCGTGATGGAGTTCCGACTCCACAGAGGGCGGATCCCAAGACTGCAGGGCTGCTTCTTCCCGGCGAGGGGGATCGTGCCTCATTGCATTCAGGTGACTTCTGGGCGAGCTGATTATTAATTATTATTATTATCACTTCCAGAGAAATGCTGGCATACTTCCTTGCTAGAGTATCTTCTGAGGTGCGCTTATTCAGTCCCTGCCCCCACCCCCATCGTTGTGCCCGACTGTCCCTTCTCTTCAAAGACTCCTAGTGACCAGGACTCTTATTTGATAGCCGTCAGAGCTTAGTGAGATTGGCATAGGAAGAATCACGTTGCTTCGTTGCCATGGTTTTGAAAGTGCAGCCTCAGTGTGCCCCATCGTGTGGACCCCGAGGGCCACTTTGATCGCCTGAATGTACTTACAGTGATTGAGAGAGTCATTTGAGGGGCTGGCGCTGTGGCGCAGCAGGTAAAGTCACCACCTGCAGCACCAGCATCCCATATGGGCACCGGTTCTAGTCCCGGCTGTTCCATTTCCTATCCAGCTCTCTACTATCGCCTGGGAAAGCAGTAGAAGATGGCCCAAGTCCTTGGGCCCCTGCACCCACGTGGGAGACCTGGAAGAAGCTCCTGGCTCCCGGCTTTAGATAGGCCCAGCTCTGGCCATTGTGGCCATCTGGGGAGTGAACCAATGGACGGAAAACCTCTCTCTCTGTCTTTGGCTCTCTCTGCCTCTCAAATAAGTAAATCTCTTTTCTTTTAAAGTCGTCTGAGAGGAAGTGAACTGGAGTAGCTCTGGACAGCTTCATGAATGACAGTGATCTTCTTCAGGAGACATGGTGGCCTCCCACTGTTCTCCTCTCCCGGGAGGTAGGGCTGTGGTCCCGAGCACATTTGCCTTTGGACCCTCACCCGGTGTGAGCCCCCGTCTGTCACGTGCGAGGCTTTGAGCGGGTGGAGTGAACTCTCTGCCTTCCTTTCCTTACCTGTAGCTGGAACCCAGGGTGTTTGTTATTTGTTCCTTGGGAGCACTGAATGCGTTTATACGCGTGAAACCAGGCCCTCTTTTCTCTTTTCCCGTTTTCTCTTTCCAAGGAATTAGCGTTTTGAACGCATATTATGTTATCTTTCCTCTAAAGAATGATGCCTGTCTTATTGGTTTTCAAGAAACATTACACTGGGTGATAAATTGTATATAAAATAATTACTCTGGGATTTTAAAATTAATACTTGTAATACAGAGGTTGGTTACACAGTTTCACACATTTGAAGTAAGAAGTCATTAATATTGATAATAAATTAGGAATAAAGTAAAAAAGACATTGTTTAATTAGTCTTCATCAGGATATTAACAGGCGCATGTTCAGTTCCTATTGCCATGAGCAGTGCCTCGTCTTATGGATTTTAAGTGTGAGCATATATTTTGATCTGTGAAGCGTCTGTTTTGTCATCTCAATGTAAAAGGAACTCAGGAAATGTCTACTTGTGGGTGAATGATTGGGGGCGGGGCAGGGCAAGGTCTCCCCCTCCTGCTCGCACCTGCTGGGTTCTGTAGGTTCGCCGTAACAATGGCAGCCTTGTCACTCGAGACTGAATGCCTGGAAGACGTGGAGAGCAGGATGGCTCCCATTTCTTCCCGCGTGTGATTTGCATCTCCTCTCATGAAAGTGGATCCCTTCTCTTTCCGTGGGTCCCTGTTGAGTCAGAAATGACCCTGGGATTCCATTTATACCATGGTGTGAGGAGACTTGTGAGATCTGACTGAGTGTTTAGAAGGCACACAAGGCACAAGAACTCATGGTTTAGGCTGGCAATCCAGGCTGCTCCCCCACCCCACCCCTGCATCCCACCCTGTGGACTAGAAATAATGCTGCAGTGGGTCAGTGTGTGTGATTCCAAAACAGTGCCTGAAACTCTGCGCTTGGTTCTCTGATAACTGGGATCTGAGTTTGAACAGAAATTCAAAGGAGGGGCCGGTGCAGTGGCATAGTGGGGAAAGCCACCACCTACAGTGCTGGCATCCCATGTGGATGCCAGTTCACGTCTTGGCTGCTCCACTTCCAATCCAGCTCCCTGCTGGTGTGCCTGGGATAGCAGTGGAAGATGGCCAAGTGCTTGGTCTCCTGTACCCATATGGGAGACCTGGCTTCAGATCAGCTAAGCTCTGGCCATGGCAGCCATTTGGGGCATGAACCAGTGGATGGAAGACCTCTCTCTCTCTCTCTCTCTCTCTCTCTCTCTCTCTCTCCCTCTTTCACATAAATAAATAAGTCTTATAAGAAAAAAAGAAATGCGGGGGAAGTTTCCTGATCAGCTGTTGTCTACGGGGAAGTAATGCCAGCAGACTAACTCTTGCGTGGGAGAGGACCACAGTGAGGGCGGTGAGGATGATGCACGTTATGTAATTACGGTGGTAGCAGTACTGCGGGCTTACACTTCCTGGGCGCACATCTGGATGTGCTAACAGCGGCCAGCTGGCTCCCTCAGCCCTCGCGCCCGCGGGTCTGCTGGCATCACGTCTCCTTGACGGGCTGAGGAGGGCGGAGGAAGGCGTGCAGATTTGCATAATGGAACAGGGCACATACTGGCTTTTCCAGAGTCTCCCCAGGGAAGAAGCCCCTCGAGTCCACCATCTGATCCGCCAGCCCCGAAGCATGCGCACACACGGTGTGATTTTCCACATGAATAGATAAACGGTGCCCTCCAGGAGCCCAGGGTGGGGAGGCGACAGGAGGCAGAACTGAGGCCCATCTCTCACGGGTGACGTACATCGGGTTTGGTTCCCCCTTCTCATCTGCACACAAAATGCCTCCCATCCCAGCGAGTCGGAGAGGAAGGTTCCTATGACAGGCGAGGACTGCTGGTGGCTGAGAGCGGGCTCTGGGCTTCGGACCATCTGCCCGCACTGCGGTGAGGTCTCTGCGGGGAGAGCCAGGGGAGCCCCCCGGATGTGGCCACATCGCGGGGGGAGGTGTGGTAGAATTCCCGGTTGGCATTGGGCGCGTACCGAGAGCCGAGGGTGCGGCCTGTGCTCTCACTGATTGGCTGTGCACTGGGGAAAGACACAGTCTAGCTAAAGAAATATCAAAATGGGTTTCTGAAAATTATGCCCTGTTTAAAACATTTCTATTGTAGCCTATGTATTTGAAAGCACTAAGTGCTTTTAACCAAAAGTGTACCGCAGTGTGCTTTTGCTGTTGACTGATCAGTGCAGCTGAACCCTGGGCTCACAGCTCTCTGGAGGTGCTGGGGCTCAGAGAAGCCGCACTTCTGTCCCTGGACTTGGTGGGCGTCAGAACCCCTTGCCCGGAGAAGTCAAGAGAAGCCCCTGAGGGCATTTGTTTGTGTGAGTTCTCTCTGTTGTTGTTTATCCATCAGAAATTAAACCTGAGGATAACAAATTCATTACACGTTACGTAGTAACAGATCTCGATTTTTGGTAAGAAAGTACACTTTCAGAATAACAAATCCATATGTACTTTAAAGGGCCCATGGGAGAGTCTTCGATCTTTTATTTCCACTTTTCTACAGACATTGGAAGTGCTCGTGTGTAGTCAGCGGCGTCGTTTCAAATTTGGGCAGGTTTCTCACACGGCCCCCACCACACGGCCCGGCCAGGCCCACCGACCTCCTCCTGCATCAGTTCCCTGTGGGCTCACACAGACGGCCACGCGCCCTGTGCTGTCCTGTGGGCTCACACAGACGCCACGCGCCCTGTGCTGTCCTGTGGGGTCGCACGGACAGCCATGTATCCCCCTGCTGTCCTGTGGGCTCACACAGACGTCCATGCGCCCTGTGCTGTCCTGTGGGGTCGCACAGATGGCCACGTGCCCTGTGCTGTCCTGTGGGGTCACACAGATGGCCGTGTGTCCTGTGCTGTCCTGTGGGCTCACATAGATGGCCGTGCATCCTGTGCCGTCCTGTGGGCTCACACAGACGGCCGTGCGTCCTGTGCTGTCCTGTGGGCTCACACAGGCGGTCGTGTGTCCTGTGCTGTCCTGTGGACTCACACAGATGGCCGTGCGTCCTGTGCTGTCCTGTGGGCTCACACAGATGGCCGTGTGTCCTGTGCTGTCCTGTGGGCTCACACAGATGGCCGTGTGTCCTGTGCTGTCCTGTGGGCTCACACAGATGGCCGTGTGTCCTGTGCTGTCCTGTGGGCTCACACAGACGGCCGTGGCATTACTCTGAAAGAGGCCAGCCTTGTGGACAGCCAGACATTACTGTGAGAGCTGTTTGCAGTTGTACGAGGCAGACGATTGAATCCCATCAGGACATCTCGTGTCTGCCTATGCATGACGCTCAATTCTCTATCAGGCCGACACCTGGGTTTGAGACCTTCGTGGCCTCGCCCTCAGGCAGCCCTGGATACCTGAGGGCAGCGAGAGGTTGAACCTGCCTCGTGGGCACAGTGGAGTGGTGGGCTCTGTGTCCTCGGCACGCTGACCTGGTTCTGCGTTTCCTTTTCAACCCGGTCTTGTCTTCAGCCCACTCCTCGTGAGCAGACGTATCGGTCCCTGTGTAGGATTGGGGGAATTACTCTTTGGCTCACTGAAGGGAGTCATTTCTCTGGGTGACCTCGTGGCCCAGGAGCCCTAGGTCCGCTTGGTGAGACCGTGTCTCCTCTCACTTCGGTGGATGCTCGTCACGAATCTACTCATTGTCGACCTAGAGATTTGCTTCTGCATAAAATCTCCAGGTACCAGATTGCCAGGAGCAGCGTGTTCGTTCCAAGATCACTGGAGCCCGGCTCAGTCACACCCTGCCTCACCCAGGAGTCCCGAGGTGAGCAAATTGCCCCGAATGCCTGTTTGAAACGGGGCTGTGCAGAAGAGACTGCAAGTTAACCCCTCCCCAGACCCAGAACAGAGGAGGTCAAGGAGATGTTTCCCAAAGGCACTGACACAACAAGGACATAAAGATCAATGAACTGAGCTCTATGTTAGACTCTTGGTTTTGTTGTTTTTTCTTTAGAGATTTATTTATTTCTCTGAGAGGCAAACTTACAGAGAGAGAGAGAGAGGTCTTCGATCTGCTGCTTCACTCCCCAAATGGCTGCAACGGCTGGAGGTGGGCTGATCTGAAGCCAGATTGTTCTGGTTCTCCCATAGGGTACAAGGGCCCTTCCACTGCCTTCCCAGACACATTAGCAACGAGCTGGGTTGGAAGTGGAGCAGCCGGGACTTTGAACCAGTGCTGATATGGGATACTGGCCCTGCAGGTGCTGGCTTTACTTGCTAGACCACAGCGCTGGCCCCAGATTCTTGTTTAAATGGGCATTTGAGTGCTCAGGCCCTACCTACATAGCAGCTCTGCCACCTGGTCTGTACCGGACCTGGATACTTAATAAAACCTCAGTTTGCTCATCTCTTAAATGGGCTGAAGGTGCCTTCTCCCAGTGGTTTCCTTGAAGACTGAATGATTGAAGCTGTTAGCATGCTTGGCCTGTAGACTTCAGAACACTGGCTCTGCCTTTCATAGGTTCCCTCGCCTGTAAAATGGAGCCATTGGCACCCGGTTCATGGCTGTGAAACCAGCACAAGACCTCTCTGCCTCTGCTGCCCCTGGTTTTGGGGGTTCCCTGTTTGATTTTGTCCAAGATTAGCCCCCTGTTTCTGTGGCGGAGAGGGAGAGAGCTGTCGCGTGGCTGGAGGTCCCAGGGAGAGAAAGCTGTGGTCCTCAGCCGCTCCCACGACTCCCTTCTCACCACCCCTCCCACTTGGCTCTGCAGCTCCATCAGCCCCCTGCCCCGCCCCCCTCCCAGCTGTCCCTGGCACCCAAATCCTGGCCATCTCAGCTGCGGTGGCCCCAAGTGGCTTTCTCATCACAGTCACCACTGCTCCTGTATGTGCCTCCTCTGTGGCCAACAGTCTATGTCTTGGATGAGGTTCCCACGAGCCCTCCCCTCCGTGGCCCACAGTCTGTATCTAGGATGAGGCTCCCCCGAGCCCTCCCCTCCGTGGCCCACAGTCTGTGTCTTAGATGAGGCTCCCCCAAGCCCTCCCCTCCATGGCCCACAGTCTGTGTCTTAGATGAGGCTCCCCCGAGCCCTCCCCTCCGTGGCCCACAGTCTGTATCTAGGATGAGGCTCCCCCGAGCCCTCCCCTCCGTGGCCCACAGTCTGTATCTAGGATGAGGCTCCCCCGAGCCCTCCCCTCCATGGCCCACAGTCTGTGTCTTAGATGAGGCTCCCCCGAGCCCTCCCCTCCGTGGCCCACAGTCTGTGTCTTAGATGAGGCTCCCCCAAGCCCTCCCCTCTGTGGCCCACGGTCTCTGTTTTGGCTGAGGCTCTCTCGAGCCCTCCCTCCATGGTCCACGGTGTCTGTGTCTTGGATGAGGTTCCCCCGAGCCCCCCCTCTGTCCTGTGGGCTGGGCCCTCATGACTGCTTCACTGTGGGTCCCGGGCTCCGGGATCTAAGCAGACAGAACCGTGTGTTCTGCGTCTTCACAGCTGTCTGAAGGTTCTCGGCCTTGTTGTCTAAGCAAGTGGCGAAGGACCAAGCAAACAGATCCAGATGGAAGGATCAGCAAGGGCAGGTTGTGAGGTTGTTTTCCTTTTTTGACAATGGTGTTGAACTTCCAACTGCAAACCAGACTCACCTGAGGCACTTAAAGCTGTCCGTCCCCTGCTCTCACCTCCAGAGTCTGATGTCGCTGACCCAGAGGGGCCAGCAGGTGACGCCAGTGTGCAGCATGCACTTTGACCCTGAAGTTTTGCATAAAACAGCAAGTCTCCGACCTGGGACATGCTGTGTGGTTGGACTGTGGAGCTGTCTGACTGATACATTAAAAGCAGTGACCTTTTTAGCATGTGACATATAACATCAATTTACGTCTCTTAATTATGTGGAAATATGCTAGTAAAGTAGTAAAGCACTACTTACCCATTACACGGAGCAGTCATTAACGAGAATCCGTAGCGTAGCGTGGAGCTACTCTGTCTTAACTGGCTGTGTCAGGTAGAAAGCGGAAAGTCCCGTGAGTTAAATGTGTATGTAGACATTATGTAAAGGACAGGGTGGAATTTACTGCTTCCGTGATCCTAAGAAACTGAAAATTTGTCAGCAAATTAAATGCAAAGGAAACTCGGGAACTAAAATGAGTTAATTACTACCAAACATGCAGTAGAAGGGATGAAAGTAAAACGTTGGTTCTTTGGAAATACTCATAAAGTTAACCACGACAGCGAACTAAGTAACGTGACACAGGTCTTGCAGTAGTCACAAGTCACAGGTTGTGTGCATTTGCACATCAATGCATTTTCCATAGTAAATAAAGTCGGCACGCAGTCGGAGGGGGGAGTTGTAATGCCTTAGCGCTGGCCTGCACCCCGGACAGCTTCTCAGTGTGGGGTAGGAAGACTTGTTCCCCTTCCGCTCTGTCTCTTCCTGGAGATGGCCCACTGCCTGCTGAGTCGTCCTGGTCTGCGCTTTGGTTTGTGCGTATTTGCTTACGTCTTTTTTTTTTTTTTACAAAGTTTCAGATTTTGCCTTAATTAACCTACCTATTTAATAAACATCTGTTTGTTAGGGGAAAAAAAGAGTCCTATTTGAGATTCACTAAGTCGGCAATGAACCCAACGGCTGTGAGCGGTCCGCCCTCACTTGACAGCACCATTACTGCTGCGATTCCGTGCTGGGGAGGGAGGGGAGATTCCCAGTGCTGGGATTTGACCGCATCTGCATGGGGACCCCAGGCCCCGCCCGCCCTTGAGCCAGCCCCCAGCTCCTGCCGCCTCTGCCTGCTCCTTAGCTGTTCAGGGTTACTCTTCACAGCTTTGCTCTGGGGATGCTAACACAGCACACTACAGAGGGCGTTATTACTATTTTTAATTACTTTATTTGACAGAGAGAGACAGAAATCTCCCCTCTACTGATTCTCAACCCAGATGCCCAAAGCATCTGGAGCCAGGCCGAAGTCAGGAGCCTGGAACTGGATCCAGGTGTCCCATGTGGGCGGCGGGGACCAGGTGGGTGTTTGGGGCGGCCCTGCTGCCCCCGGGAACACACGAGCAGGAAGCTGGGATTGGAAGCAGAGTCGGCACTGAGGGCTGCAGGCCAGAGGCCCAGCCTGCATTTATGCTTTGCTGCGTTTGGAGAACTGTGCACACAGACTCACCCCTGCCGTCAAGGGGCAAGCACTTGAAGGAGGCGGGCAGAGCACAGAGAGCGTCTGTGGTTGGAGGGGGGGGGGGGCAGAGGCGGGTCTTTCCTCTCCTCGAGAGGCCCAGCAGTTAGGAAGAAGCGCACAAGGTATCATGGGAAGCCTTTCCCCACGAGGGCCTCTCCTGCTTGTTGTCCAAGTTGCATTCCAGGCGTGGGTCTGCAGTCTATTGCGTGTTAGAAAAAATGTTACGCAGGAGTCTGATTGCTGCGCATCTCGGAGAATTTGGGAAATCTGCTCTTCCCTTTAGTCCAGGGGCTGTCCCTTCGTCCAGAGCCAAAGCACACACAGTTTACATTAACGTCCAGAGACGCCGATGGGGCCGAGTGCCGAGCTGCGGCAGAGGCTGGATGCGGGGCTGCTGGGAGAGCGGGGTCCCCTGGGCCTTCCCCCGAGGTCATGACGCTGGCTTAGTCTGGGGCCACTGGCTGTATTTTAATGCAGCTGAGCTGTAAAAATACAAGGCCCCATTGTGGAACACAGGCAGGCCATTGTTACTGCTGTAGGCCTGTCAATGTGAAAAAATGTGTCTGTTTGCCTTCCCCTATGACCCGAAAGAAATGAGCTGCATTATGGAGTCGCAGCGCACGCTGGACATGTTGGTTTTGGAAGGCACCTGGAAGAATAACATACTAAAAATTCTGGCAGCGTGGGTTGGCTAACGTGGCAGGGATACCAGCGATCCTTTAGGGTGCTTTGTTACCCTGGGAGTGAGCCGCGGCGAGTGGCTCTCCTGGCCTCTGTGCGGTGGCCGGGAGCACCGTGACCCAGAGCCCGTGCGGCCACACTCCCATGCCCAGTGCCCAGAACACCCAGAAGCAGCCAGATGTGTTCGGCTGACCGCGGCGTCGCCACTGGCGGGTGTGGTGGGAGCCGTGTGTTTGCTTTCCCGTCTCTGCTCCTGGCGTCCGGGCCCTGTAGATACTCCTGCAGGTCTGTGGGCCTCTGGCTTCCCCCAGCGTGCTTCTCTTTTCTCCCCGTAGGTGTGGGAATGATGACCACAGGAAGTCAGCGCCCAGCCTCGCGTGTGGCTTTGTAACGGGCCCGTTTGGGCTACTTTCCAAACCTCTGGGACTCCGGGTTTTCCTTCCCGGGGTGGCCGTGGCTGTGCAGATGCCATAGGCGGACACAGTGGATCAAGGCCGTTTGTGCGCAGACACGGGGGACCACCAGTCACAGTCCCTCTTCCACAGGCTCTGGAGTCTCCCGGCCCTGGCCCAGGATCTGCACTCTGTCACGCCCTGTGTTGCCCCTAACAAATCCCACCCTTGGAAGGTCAGTGTCCTGGAATGTGAGATGAGCAGTAATGGCCGACATTTGAGGGGTTACTGTAAAGATTAAACCAGATAGGCCGGCGCCGCGGCTCACTAGGCTAATCCTCCGCCTTGCGGTGCCGGCACACCGGGTTCTAGTCCCGGTTGGGGTGCTGGATTCTGTCCCGGTTGCCCCTCTTCCAGGCCAGCTCTCTGCTGTGGCCAGGGAGTGCAGTGGAGGATGGCCCAGGTGCTTGGGCCCTGCACCCCATGGGAGACCAGGAGAAGTACCTGGCTCCTGCCATCAGATCAGCGCGGTGCGCCGGCCGCAGCACGCTGGCCGCAGTGGCCATTGGAGGGTGAACCAATGGCAAAGGAAGACCTTTCTCTCTGTCTCTCTCTCTCTCACTGTCCACTCTGCCTGTCAAAAAAAAAAAAAAAAAAAAAAAGATTAAACCAGATAATGAGAGCAAATTGCTTAGCAGATAGTAAGTGCTCTCGGTCCATGTCAGATACCACGATTGCTGTGTTTATCCTGACCTAACTCGCGCCTCACGCCCACAAACACAAACCGCCGTTAGCCTTGGCATTTCTCCTGCTTCACCTGTGCAATTTAACTTTTTTTTTTATAAAGAAAAAGATATATTTATTTATTTGAAAGAGCAGAGTTCCAGAGAGAGAGAGAGAGAGAGAGAGAGAAAGGTCTTCTGTTCACTGGTTCACTCCCCAAACGGCCGCAATGGCTGGAGCTGGGCCGATCTGAAGCCAAGAGCTTCTTCTGGGTCACCCTCATAGGTGTGGAGACCCAGGCCTTTAGCAGGGAGCTGGATTGGAAGTGGAGCAGCCAGGACTTGAACTGGTGCCCATATGGGATGCTGGCGCCACAAGTGGAGGGTAAACCTGCTATGCCACAGCACTGCCCTGCAAATTAACTTCAAAAAACAATTGCTTGTTTGCAATTCAGCTATTAGCTTAATTTAAGCTATTTATTTTGATCCTTTAATTTACCATCTCTGGCTGCTGCTTCCTTTTTTTTTTTTTTTTTTTTAGATTTACTTATTTATTTGAAAGGCAGAGTTAGAGAGAGAGCAGGAAACACAGAGAGAGAGGTCTTCCATCACTGTTTCATTCCCCACATGGCCACAACGGCCAGAGCTGAGCCAGTCTAAAGCCAGGATCCAGGAGCTTCTTCCAGGTACCCCACGTAGGTGTGGGGGCCCAAGCAGTTGGGTCATCTTCTGCTGCTTTCCCTGGCACATCAGCTGGAAGCGGGACTGAAAGTAGTCGGGACTCAAACTGGTGCCCACATGGGATGCTGGCAACACGGGCGGCTTTACCCGCTGTGCTGCAATGCTGGTGCGTCTCTGGCTTTTTATACTATAGAGGGTTTTAGTTTGTTTAAGCTGAACATGGTTAAAGTAGCCTCTCGCTCTTCGCTCTTCACTGTGTAGATTTGAGTTCAAGGTAAGCGGTTACCAGGCACCTTCCGTGGCATAGGAGCTAAGGACACGGAGCTGATTGGTGCGAGATTCTGCCCTGCAGACGCCATCTGTGTTGCAGGGGAAGCAGACGTGTAAATTGCCAGCTAATCGGCAAAGTGCTGATTGCCACGTGTGTAGACAGGAATGAGAAGTACACGTCGGGAGAAGGAAGCAGCAGGTGCCTGGGTGGCAGCAGACTGATTCCTATCCAGGCAGAGGGAAGTGCAGGCGCAGAAGCAGGAGGTGAGTCCCCCAGGAGCAGCACATGGCGGGCACAGCGTGCGAGCGTGGAGTATGGGGAGGGGAGAGGTTGGGGGTGGCTGGGTCATGCAGGCTGCGGTGCCTTGCCCAGGGAGGTGGGCCTTATCCTGTGGGGTGTGTTCAGCCGGGGACCCTGTTTGCTTCTTCAGCAAAGTACCACTTCCGTGCGGTGAGTTACACAAATCTGAAGTCTAGAGCCCTGTGGGTTTTGCACAGTCCCAGCACCCTTCTGATCTCTGTCGCCATACGTCAGTTTCGCCAGTCTCAAGCCTTGGGTAACTGGGCTTAACACAACCGACACAAATGTATCGGCTCGTCTGGGGCCGTGCCACCCTGAGCACCCCCCGAGCTGTCTGAGCCGGGTCAGGCCTGGTTAGTGCAAGTCGGTTCACATCCTGGAGCCTGGGAAATCTGAGAGGGAGGTGTGGACGTGGAGCAGGGGTGGAGGGAAGGGAGGCTCGTGGGGGCTGAACTTGTCTTTCACGACAGCACCGATCCCACTCGCGCCCTCGTCACCCACCCTGGCCACCTCACCATGCTGCTTTATTCGCAGGTAGACCCTGAGTTCAGAGGGGACAGACATTCAAACCGTGGCAGCTGGTCAGATAACTTAATAACTGTCCTAAGACAACATTTCCGTATGTACTGTACTCAGGTAGTGTGTCTTTTTATTTATAGTTGATGCATAAACAGTTGTACGTACTCACGGGCTCTCAAGGTAGCTCCGTGTATGTATGCATTGTACCATGTTCAAGTCAGGATAAACGTATCTGTCTCATCAAATGCTCAGTGTCTCCTGACGGTGAAGACACTCCGAATTCTCTCTTGCAGGTTTGTAAACAACACGCATGACTTTGTTACTGTACAATGGTCACCAGAACTTCTTTCTCCTGCCTCGCTATAAAATGATAAAGTGATACCCTTTGATCAGCCCCCCCCCCCCCCCGCAGCCCCCAGCCTCTGGGAACTACCGCTGGCCTCCTTTCTCTGGGGGCAGACATTTCAAATCCACTCACACGTGAGATCATAACAGAACACTTCACTCCAGTCCCCCCAAGTTGTTGCAAATAGCGGATGTGCGTCTGTGTATGGCTGAGTGGTATTCCACTGTGCGCGTGTTCTACGTTCTCTTCATTCATTCATCTGTCGGTGGACATGGACGCTGCTTCCATTTCTGGGCTTTTGTGAATAAACCCGGAAGTGCACGACCTCTCTTCACACATGAGGTTCGTTTCCCTTGGACGTACACCCAGGAGTGGAACTGCCCAGTCACGTGGTGAGTGCTGTTGCGAATTGTTTGAAACTGTTTCCCACAATCACTGTGCTCATTTGCATCCCCACCAACAGTGCATACTGGCCCTCTTTTCTCCACATCCTTCCCAGAAACTGTTATTTTTAAAATCCGTTTGATAAAAGCCATTCTATCTTGAGTGAGACGGTATCTCGTTGTGGTTTTGACTTGTATTTTCCTCATGCTTAGCGATGCTGTGGGTTTTTTCATGTCCTTGGTCACCATTGTGTGTCTTCTTTTGAAAAATGTCTGTTTAGAGCTATTGCCCATTTAAAGACCAGATTATTTGGGCTTTTTTGTCCTGAGTTGCCTGGGTTCCTTACATTTTCTGGCTCTTTACCCCTTGTCGGATGTGTCATTTGCAAATATTTTCTCCCATTCTGTAGGAGGTGTCTTCACTCTGTGGTCTCTTTACTCTGCCCTCGGCCAGCCCATGACCATCAGTGAGCAGCTTCCTGGTCTCTGGTCTTCCACTGAGTATATTGTTCATATGGTGAGAGATGGGAGTCCAGCTTCCTCCGCCTGCCTGTGGACACCCACTTTCCCCAGCAGTGTCTACTGAAAAGACTGTCCTCTCTCCAGTCCGTGCTCTTCACACCTCTGCACAGACCACTTGGCTGTGAATGCGTGGGTTTACTCTTAGACTTTCTGTTGTGTTCACTGGTCTCTGTGTCTGTTTTATGCTCACACCAAGCTGTTTTAATTAGTGTAGACTAATAGTCTGTTTTGAAATAAAGTTGTGTAGTGCCCCCTGATTTGTTCTTTTGGCTCAAGATTGTTTTTGCTATTTAGGATTTTGTTTGTGGTTCCATTTTTTTTCTAGTTCTCTGAAAAATGTAAGTGATATTTTGATAGGGGCTGCATTGAATCTAATGATAACAAGTGCTATAGATATTTTATCAATACTGATTCCTCCAATGCATGACCACGAGATGTCTTTCCATTTCTTTGTATCCTCTTCAATTTATTTCATTAATGTTATTTAGTTTTCATTATAGAGACCTTTCACTCTTTTGGTTGAATTTATTCCGAGGTATTTTTTTTTGGTAGCTGTTGGAAAAAGGATTGCCTATTTGATTTCTGTTCACATAATTTGCTATTACTATACAGAAGTGCTATTGATTCTGTCTTGATTCTGTATCTGGAACTTTGTTGAATTCGTTGGTTTTAATGGGGCTTGGGGGGTGTTTTATATAAAAGATCACACCGTCTGCAAACAGGAACAATTTGACTTCCTCATTTCCAATTGGACGCCTTGATTTCTTTCTCTTGCCTAAGTCCCAGGCGTCTTGTACCGTGTTAAGCAGAAGTGGTGAAGGTGGGCATCCTTTAAAGCCCCTCGCCTTTCCCCATTCAGGATAGTGCTAGCTGTTGACTTGTTATACCCATCCACGGCCTGCGTTATGTTGGGGTACATTCCTCTCATGCATAATTCAGTCAGTTTTTTCATAAAGAGTAACTAAATTATATCAAAAGCTTTTTCTGTGTCTAGTAAGATAATGTGATTTTGTCTTTCATTCTGTTGCTGTGGTGAATGATTTTATTTATTTGTTTGTTTATTTGTTGTTTATTTGAAAGATAGAGCATCAGAGAACGAGGAAGAGAGAGAAAGCAAGAGAGATATCTTCTACCCACTGGTTCCCTCCCCAAATGGCAGCAACAGCCAGGACTGGTCTCGGCTGAAGCAGAAGCCAGGAACTCTGCCCTGGGCTCCTGCATGGGCAGCAGGGGCCCAGCACACGGGCCGTCTTCCGCCAGCTTCCTGGAGCATGAGCAGGATGCTGGACCAAAAGCAGAGCATCTGGGACTCAAACCAGCACTCTGATACGGAATGCTGGCGTGGTGAGCGGTGACTTGACCTGCTCGCCACAGTACTGGCCCCACATGTCGTGTTCGTTGAGTCATGTATGTTGAACCCTCCTTGCATCCCTGAGATGAACCCCATTTGATCTGCTGAGTAACATTTTCAGCGTCCTGTTGGATTCGGTTTGCTGGCATTTTTGTTGGACATTTTTGCGTCTATGTTCTTCAAGGATGTTGTCCTGTAGCTTCTTGTTTTTATCTTGGCCTAGTTTGGAATCAGAGTGGTGCTGGTATCATTGCATGTTTGGAAGAGTTCCTTTCGCTTCTACTTTGTGGAATAACTTAAGGAGAAGTGGTGAGCCGGCGCCGCGGCTCACTAGGCTAATCCTCCGCCTAGCGGCGCCGGCACACCGGGTTCTAGTCCCGGTTGGGGCGCCGGATTCTGTCCCGGTTGCCCCTCTTCCAGGCCAGCCCTCTGCTGTGGCCAGGGAGTGCAGTGGAGGATGGCCCAGGTGCTTGGGCCCTGCACCCCATGGGAGACCAGGAAAAGCACCTGGCTCCTGGCTCCTGCCATCGGATCAGTGTGGTGCGCCGGCCGCAGCGTGCCGACCGCGGCGGCCATTGGAGGGTGAACCAACGGCAAAGGAAGACCTTTCTCTCTGTCTCTCTCTCTCACTGTCCACTCTGCCTGTCAAAAAAAAAAAAAAAAAAAAAAAAAAAAAAAAAAAAAGGAGAAGTGGTATTAGTACTTCTGCAAGTGCTTGGTAGAAAGCAACATTGAAACCATCTGGTGCTGGGCTTTTCCTTGATGGGAAGTATTTATCACTGATTCAGTCTCTTCCCACTACTGTTCTGCCCAAGTATCCTGTTTTCTCATGATTCAGTCTTGTAACGCCGCATGTGTTCAGGAATTTGTCCATTTCTTTTAGGTTACCAGATTTGTAGTTGTTCGTAATGATCTCATGACCCTTTGTATTTCTGTGCTACCAGTTTTTATGTCGCCCTTTTCATCTCTAATTTTATTTATTTGAGACTTTTGTCATTTTTTTTCTTAGTTTAGCTAAGGGTTTGTCAATTTTGTTTATCGTTTTGAGGAACCAGCTCTTCATTTCATTGATCTTCTGTTTTTTACTCTTTGTTCTGATCTTTATTGTAATTTTCTTCCTACTAATTTTGAATTTATTTGTTCTTTTTTTCTTTTTTCTTTCTTTTTTTTTTTTTTTTTTTTTTTTTGACAGGTAGAGTTATAGACAGTGAGAGAGAGAGACAGAGAGAAAGGTCTTCCTTCCATTGGTTCACTCCCCAAACGGCTGCTACAGCCAGCGCTGCGCCGATCCGAAGCCAGGAGCCAGGTGCTTCCTCCCAGTCTCCCAAACGAGTGCAGGGGCCCAAGCACTTGGGCCATCTTCCACTGCCCTCCCAGGCCACAGCAGAGAGCTGGACTGGAAGAGGAGCAACGGGGTTAAAACCCGGCACCCATATGGGATGCTGGCGCCACAGGCAGCGGATTAACCAAGGAGCCACGGCGCTGGCCCCCATGTTCTTGTTTTTCTACCTGGAGTGAAAGGTTATCTAAGATCTTTCTGTCTTTCTGATTTAGGAATCGATTGCTGTGAACTTCCCTCTTGGTACTGATTTTGCTGTCTTCCAAAGGTTCGGTATGGTGTATTTTCATTTTCATTTGTTTCAAGAAATTTAAAATTTTTCTTTTTAGTGTCTTCTCTTGTCCATTGGTTGTTCAGGAATAAGTTGTTTAATTTCTATGTATTTGTTTAGTTTCCAAAATTTTTCTTGTGATTGATTCCTACTTTTATTGCGTTCTTGGTCAGAAAGGATACACAATACGATTTAAATTTTTTAGAATCTGAGGCTTGGCTTGCGGCCTGTCCTGGAGGAGGCTTCGCGTGCTGGATCTGCGCTCTGCAGGTGCTGGCTGGGATGTTCTCTAGGCGACGGTCACTTCCCGGAGGTCTGGACTGCAGCTTGCTGTTTCTTTTTTGATTTTCTGTCTGGACGAGCTGCCCGTCGGTGAAAGTGGAGTGTGAAGTCTGCTGGTATTATCTTGTTGGAGTCCACCTCTTCCTTTAGGTCCGTTGACGTTTGCTGTATGTAGGGGTGCTCCAGTGTTGTGTGCATGTGCCTTCATGAGTATCACTTGCTCCCATTGACTTGACTTGTCCGTCATTTTGTAGTGCCTTGCCCTGTCACCTTTCCCTGCTTTTGGTGTGAAGTCTGTTCATCTGGTAGGATATGACTTCTGCTTGCTTTCGCGTTCCTTTTGTGTGGACAGTCTTTGTTCATTCCTTTACTTTAGTCCACATCTGTGATATGGGACGTGGGCATTCCAGCCGGTGCGCTGGCCGCTAGGCCAAACGCCTGCCCCAGGTTGCAGTAGCGATTGGTGCTGCTTAGATCACGTGACGGCCCCTTACACAGCCAGGGCAGAGTTGTTTTTTTTTTTTTTAATATAGACCTGGCGAGGGATTAGAGGATAAGAGTGCTTACAAAAGACATAGAACCCTGAAGACACCTGTGTCTGTGGGGCCCTCCAGAAAGCAAGTACTAAGGCAGGTTAGAGGTGCAGGAGCTGAAAGTGGAGATGAGCAGGGAGAGCCCTCCTCTGTGGCGTCAGTGTGCCGGCTGCGAGGACAGAGCAGGATGCAGAACGGGAGTGAGGGGACCTCAGGCCCTGATGCCGGTCTCCCCGGGGTGTGACCGACCCTAGAGAGAACGCACAGTGAGGGTCACCCGCAGGAGGAGACTTGGTGGGGAGGACCTGGCCCCTTCCCGGTACTGCCTGCAGCAGTGTGGCCGTGGCTCAGAAGCCAAGGAGGATGCAGATGGCCGACTGTGGACGCTGTCCACTGGCTGCACTCCTTGCAGGCTCGAAGGCGGGTTCCTCTTTGCAGGAGCTCGGTCGTGAGGCCTAGGGCTGCCGTGGTGCCCCCGTTAGCTGCGATGTGTTTCCAAGAGCAGCAAGCTCTCACCATCACACCAATGTCGAAAAAGAAGAGTCTGTATTTTAGAAAGATGTTTTGGGAAGCTTATTGATTTTTCTTAAGTTTTTAAAGGCTTTTATTTAGAACTTAAAACAATTTTTAATTTATTCTACAAACAGAAAAAGAGAATGAGAATGAGAGAGATCTCCCTTCTGCTGGGTCGCTCCCCACCTGCCTGCGATGGCCGGGGCTGGGCCAGGAGCCAGGGACTCAGTCTAGGTTTCGCCTGTGAGTGCAGGCTGCCTCCCGGGGTCTGCACTGGCGGGAGCTGTAGCCGGGAGCTGGAGCCCGGAATCAAACCCAGGCACTCTGAAGTAGGATGCAGGTGTCTTCACAGGTGAACACTCACACTCGAACGAGAATATTTTTAAAGGAGGTATTTTGTATTATTTAAATATCTTAGAGGTACACAATGTTTCCCTTCTACTCCTAGTTACCATTGCAAAAATCCTTTTTTTATAGGTTCATACGTATGTGTGTATTTTGTATGTACAGAAATAGAATGTTAAATGTAATTCACAAATTACTTTTCTTGTTGAACTAAATAAAATGCTTAGCACACTTTAACATGTTCCCTGCTCTAGCCCTCACCTTTTGTTCTATAGAAAGTTTGTTTCGGGGCTGGCATTGTGGCGTGTTGGGTTAATCTGCCGCTTGCGATGCCAGCATCCCGTATGAGAGCTGGTTTGAGCCCCGGATGCTCCATTACCAATCCATTTCCCTGTTAATGCCCCTAGGAAGGCAGCAGAAGATGGCCAAGTCCGTGGGCACCTGCACCCACGTGGGAGACCAGACGGAGCTCCAGGCTCCCAGCTTTGGCTTGGCCCAGCCCTTGGCTGATGGGGCCGTTTGGGGAATGAACCAGCAATGGCAGATATACCTCTGTCTCTCTTTCTCTCTCGATAACTTTACCTTTCAAATAAATAAATCTTTTTTTAAATAAAGTTTATTTCAGATAATTATTTATTTTCCTTTTCTGTTTTTTTTTTTTTTTTTTTTCACTTTAATCAGTCTTTATTTACAAGTGCCTGGGATTTCACAGCAGCGTGGTCCAGGGCTGCTTCCAGCTCAGCGTGGCCGGCTTCTTTCTCAGCACCGTTTCTCACGCCGCAGGTCTCCCCGATTCATTTGTAAGTGTTAGGTGACAGCCACCTCGGGTCTCCAGCCTCATCAGGGGCTCTAATTGTGCTGCCATCTGTTTCCTGCCTGCCGCTGGCTCGAAGCCATCACTTTGACTTCGCTCTCGGCTGATGGGGGCCTCCCAGCTCCCCGCAGAGCCGTTCCCGGTCCCATCTGATCTCTGCTGCCTGCAGAGCTGCGGTGCAGTGTTTTCTTAGCCCCCTTCCCACTCACCTCTGCCGTCTTCAACCAGAAGTCCTTGGACTCGCGTGTGCCCGAGTTGGGTGTTCCTGGTACCAACCCTACGGCTACCCGCCGCTGTTGTAAGGTATAAAGTCCAGGCACAGGCTCTGGGTCCCAAAGCTAGAGCTCATCCCAGCACCTCCAGGCCCCATGGGGAGGGACAGGGACAGCCCTCCGTGGCACGCAAATGGGCCCAGGAAGAAATCTGAGGTCGGATCCCAGAACGCTGTCACCTCCAGCGGCCGCTCGTCGGCTGCTGGACACTGGACATTTGCACAAGTGGAGGAAACCACGATGAAACGGCAGCACGCGGCTGTAAAAAGTAGGCTGGTAAAAGGTTACAGAGCAAGCGAGTTAGACAGGTGGCTTTTTATTTTTTCAGAAAATATTTTGTCTTAAACGGGAACTTTTCCATGTATTGTAGGTTTCCCTGCATACTTATATCATCCATCACAATATTTAGATCCTGCCTTAACGTCTCAACCTCGGAGAAGTCCAGGACCTGCTCATATTCGTGGGTTTTCACTGTAACTGGTTATGGAGCACAGTGTGGTAATTCAATACATGTGTTCAGTATGTGAAGAGCAAAGCAGGTTAGTTAGCATTTCCATGTCTTTAAACATTTTTTAAATTTGATTAACAATAGTTGTACACCAAGATAAGCTTATCTTTTAATTCCATTTTCCATGAACTGGTTGCAGTGCCTCTCTGCTTCCTGTGTTTCCAGGGGATGGAGAAAGGTCTAGGGGCACCAGCTGAGCTGTGCCATAGACCTGGGCCCCACACTCAGCTCTTGCCGACTGTGCCGTGTGGGGGAGGGGGCCCAGTGTTTCCCATTTTTTTGTTGTATTTATTTAAATATTTGAGAGGCCGAGACAGAGAGACAGATACAGAGAGACAGAAAGACAGAAATAGCCCATCTGCTGGTTCACTCTCCAGATGACCACAATAGCCAGAGCTGGGCCAGACCAATGCTGGGAGCCAGGGACTCCATCATCCAGGTCTCCCATGTGGGTGGCAGGGGTGCAGCCACATTAGTAGGAAGCCAGGATGGGGAGTAGAGCCAGGACCCAAGCCCAGGCACGCACAGCTGGCATCGTAACCACCAGGCCAAATGTCCACCTCTGACTTCTGTTTACTTCTTTACAAAGGCTTTTACTGCCTACACAGAAATAAATGCCAGGGGCCGGCACTGTGGCATAGTGGGCTAAGCCTCCACCTGCGGCACTGGCATCCCATATGGGCACCAGTTCACGTCCCAATCCAGCTCTCTGCTGTGGCCTGGGAAAGCAGTGGAAGATGGTCCAAGTCCTTGGGCCCCTGTACCCGCATGGGAGACCCCAAAGAAGCTCCTGGCTCCTGGCTTAGACCTGGCCCAGCTCCAGCCATTGCAACCGTTTGGGGAGTGAACCAGCAGATGGAAGATCTCTCTGTCTCTCCCTCTCTCTTTCTGTAACTCACTCTCAATAAACAAATACAAATCTCGAAAGAAAGAAAAGGAAGAGGAAGGAACTGTCTGTAGCATCAGATGTTGAAGCCACAGCAGTGATTGTCTGTGCCTCCAGACTTGGGTCGGAGAATTGGCAGTTCTGCCGCCACACGTTTAAGGAAGGAATCACGTAGCCGCCCCACTGAGCCCAGCTCCACCAGCCACCCAGGCCCAGGGCTCCCCTGGAAGCGGTATCTGTCCCTCCGCGGGGCAGGGGCTCTGCAGCGCCGCTGAGGTGTGTGCACCCCTTTGCACAGAGCTGGCTTGTCCCTCAGGTGTCTGAACTAAGTGAACATCTATGCACTGTGCTTTCACTCTGAAAAGACGACAAACGTACGCATACGGAAACTCCCCTGGGCGGCGAGACTGCCAGCTAAAGCTGAGGCTGGGTTCCGGGGTGCTTAGTGAGAGTAAAACCCCGGTGTCTCGGCACCAACAGCGACACGTGACTGCATCAGCTGCGGCAGCAGCAGTCTGCACGTGTGCCAAGCGCCCTATCGAGCCCCTCCCAGGCCACCTGTGCTCCTCTGCCGTCAAAGGCAGGGACCCCGTGGCTCGTTCTCTGCGTTCCCCTCACCCTCTCTCCACAGTTACTCCTCCAAAACTCAGGTCCTTCCTCTTGCACTCCCTGAGATCTAGGGACGGGGTGCCCGGGCCGTTGCCTTGGTTGCTCAGCTTGTTGGGGGCCGTTTTGCTGGGCACCACGTGGTGAGCGCGGAAGTGCGCTGTGAGGGCTCCGTACTTGGTGCGGCACTGTGTGAGCACCTGACCCCATAGAAACCCCGCAGTGCAAAGCACACCTCAGGGACCCACCCGGTTCCCTGCGGCCTGTGTCCCCTTCTCCATCCGCGAGTGTCTGGCGTCTCTGAGCCTGCAGGGGGCGCCGTGAGGTGGCTTCTGCCACCCGGGATCCCACAGACGGTTGCAGGAGCCCTTTTCATTAGCATATTATTGACCCAGTAATAGCTTCTTGTGAGGGATGTGTTTTATTTTCCAGCCCGCCCATCTGGCCTGGATCTGCTGCTCCAGGACCACATAATAGAAGTCTCGATGGGAATCCGCGCAGCATATGTCTGGTAGCGGATTTATAGGCTGCACAGTCCTCCTGGTATGTTGTTTTTTTCCCCTCCAGCAAACAAGGGAAGTAAACATCCCAAACCTGAGCAGTTCTGTAAGGGTTTTACCTCCTTCACAGAAGAGTTTAAAGTCCTTTGGCCTCCGTTTGCACGATTGCTCTTCGTTTTCACCTTGGACAAGGTCCTTTATACACCAGTGGCAGCTGAACCCCTAGAAAGTCAAATACTGGGGGGCAGTGCTGGAGGAGCCGTAGGAAGCCGCTCCTGAGAGAAGTGAGGAAAGTGTCCCCTGGCAGGCCTGCGTGTGGCTGTGCTGTGTAGCAGGGATCAGAAACCCACAGAGCAGAGTGTTTACCATCCCATGGTTTAGCTCACTTTAACCCCATCCCACTGCACTACATAGGGGCACCTATGAATGAATGGAGTGGTCCGTCTACCACTGTGGCAACCTTGAAGTAAAGATTATGTCATTGAAACAGTCACAGAATCGAAACCTTGGGACTTAATTAAAGACATTTTTAGCCGAAGTCGTCACAGCAAAGCCAGGAGCCTGTGTGAGCAGGGCTGCACACCACACTTCCCATCTACACCCCAGCAGGCTCCTCCCGTGCACAGTGGTCACAGCAAAGCCAGAAGCCTAGTGAGCAGGGCTGCACACCACACTTCCCGTCTACACCCCAGCAGGCTCCTCCCGTGCACAGTGGTCACAGCAAAGCCAGGAGCCTGGGTGAGCAGGGCTGCACACCACACTTCCCGTCTACACCCCAGCAGGCTCCTCCTGTGCACAGTTGTCACAGCAAAGCCAGAAGCCTAGTGAGCAGGGCTGCACACCACACTTCCCGTCTACACACCAGCAGGCTCCTCCCATGCACAGTGGTCACAGCAAAGCCAGGAGCCTAGTGAGCAGGGCTGCACACCACACTTCCCGTCTACACCCCAGCAGGCTCCTCCCCTGCACAGTGGTCACAGCAAAGCCAGGAGCCTGTGTGAGCAGGGCTGCACACCACACTTCCCGTCTACACACCCGCAGGCTCCTCCCGTGCACAGTGGTCAAAGCAAAGCCAGGAGCCTAGTGAGCAGGGCTGCACACCACACTTCCCGTCTACACCCCAGCAGGCTCCTCCCCTGCACAGTGGTCACAGCAAAGCCAGGAGCCTAGTGAGCAGGGCTGCACACCACACTTCCCGTCTACACACCCGCAGGCTCCTCCCGTGCACAGTTGTCACAGCAAAGCCAGGAGCCTAGTGAGCAGGGCTGCACACCACACTTCCCGTCTACACACCCGCAGGCTCCTCCCGTGCACAGTGGTCACAGCAAAGCCAGGAGCCTAGTGAGCAGGGCTGCACACCACACTTCCCGTCTACACCAGCAGGCTCCTCCCGTGCAGTGCTTAAAGCTTTCACTCTGTCGCATAGCTGTCGCATTGTAGGAAGTTAAATTTTGAGTTGCATGAACTCTGTCTTATGGAATTGAAGTATGATTAGAGGGAAAAAATAATCAAATTCTAACCAAACTGTCAAATAGTCAAATTCTATCAATCAAAATATCAAATTCGAATCAAAGTGTCTTCTTGAGAAGTGATCTACAGAAGGATTTTTGTCAGTGTTAAATGCTGTGTCTGTGTGTGTGTGCATGTGTGTGTGCGTGTCTGTGTGCATGTGTATATGTACGTGTGTGTCTGTGCGTGTGTGTGTCTGTGTGTGTGCATGTCTCTGTGTGTGCGTGTCTGTGTGTGCATGTGTATATGTACGTGTGCATGTGCGTGTGTCTGTGTGCGTGTGTGTGCGTGTCTGTGTGTGTGCATGTGTATATGTACGTGTGTGTCTCTGTGTGTGCGTGTCTGTGTGTGCATGTGTATATGTACGTGTGTGTCTGTGTCATGTGTGTGTGCATGTGTATATGTACGTGTGCATTGTGTGTGTCTGTGTGCATGTGTGTGTGCGAGTCTGTGTGTGCATGCATATATGTACGTGTGTGTGCATGTGTATATATATACGTGTGTGTGTGCATGTGTGTGTGTGTGGGTGTGTGTGCATGCGTGTGCGTGTGCGTGTGTAGTTTTTTGTGTGCTTTGTGCTCGCAGCCTGGTGTTGCCTTCTCTCTTCTCCATCTCTGTCCTTGTGCACTTCGAATGCAGGTGGGCAGGCTCACAGCCTCAGACGAAGGCGCACTTGCTGCACAGCGCTTCGGCAAATCGGCTTTCGTCCCCACGTGCGTCTCCCGAAGAGCGCTGCTGGAAGCCGGCTCTCCTTTGCGCGTCTGAGCACCTGTAAGGAAGTACACAGCAGCCCAGTTACCACCCCGAAAAGCTCGTCTACGAGAAAATCCATGCACCCCCGAGGCCAGGCTGCACCAAGGAGAGCGGATTGCATGGGATTTCAGGGCCATCTCCTGGGTCTGCAGCCCCTGTGCAGACTCACAGGAGGTCAGCCAGCCTCGTAGGGAGCGGGCGCGGGTCAGGTGCCGCCGAACGCCTCTGAACACCCCTGCGTAGCTTAGTAAAATCAGAAACATGACAGAACCGTTCACACTGGACAAGTTCTCGGAACTCTGTGGGTATTGGAGAGTTCATTTGCATTTCCGGTTAATTCTCAAGAGGTAGTACACTTGCACCCGGGCATCAGCCAGTGCTTTTAGAAGATCATGGCGCCGCCATCTTATTTCCATTAGTGCACCCTCGGGTACGCCGTCTGTGCTGTGCCCCATGGGAAGTGTGTCCTAGCAGAAGGCCCCATGAGCCCTAACTCCCAGGTTTGGTTGCCCTGTGACGTTCTGATCACCGTTGGGTTATTGTCATTTATCAGATATTTTCCCCTAGGCCTTACCTTGGTCAGGATGGGTTCTGTGGCCCGTAACTGACGCGTGTGACTGTGAAGGGATTAGACATTTTCCTGCGAGAACCCAGCGTCATGTCGTTGGGAACTCGTGTGCTCTGAGACAAGGTTTAGAGGCTGAGCAATCAGCTGGGCAGCCAGGACGTGCCTCCCTCTGGTTGGTTCGCTCTCTCCCTTGGTTCCACGGACGGGGGCCTGGGCTGCATTAAACCTCATTCAAACTAACCCCGGCCCACGGGGAAACTGTGGGTCCCAGGTTCCAGATCGACTCTGAACTCAGAACCCAGCTTCCATCTCTAATTACTGCCGCACCCCGTTTTTAAGTGCCCTGCATGCTCAATTCTATGCTTTTGTTGGTGAATACACGCACATCTTCAGCTTGGGAGAGAAGATTTTATATATGCACCATTTCGTATTAAGAACTCTGTTCAGAGACTTCACACATCATTGTAAGATGTCAGTAATAGGAAACGAGAGGTCCCTCATCACTAACCTCTCCCGCTGTTTGTGGGGAGCGTCCCCCGTGTCACGGACACACGTGTGTGTCCTGCACAATGGAATCCCCGTGTGCCTAGACGTTAGCAGCTTGCTGTTCTGTTAGACACCCTGTCCTGCTTTTTTGTTCTTTTTTTTTTTTGACGGGAATACTTTATTCCTTTGAAGAGTGCCTCGTACCTTATTTGAAAGGTCCTCTCTGTTGATAGACATTTACATGAGAGATTACGTTTTATTTTTTAAAGGTTACTTATTTATTTATTTGAAAGCAGAGTAACCAAAAGACAG
Source organism: Oryctolagus cuniculus (assembly GCF_051225735.1). Lineage (NCBI taxonomy): Eukaryota > Metazoa > Chordata > Mammalia > Lagomorpha > Leporidae > Oryctolagus > Oryctolagus cuniculus. Next base: position 140,483,488 of record NC_142874.1, read on the forward strand.
GGAGAGCCAGAGAGAGAGCTCTTTCATCTGCTGGTTTACTCCCCAAATGGTCGCAACAGCCATGTCTCAGCCAGACTGAAGCCGGGAGCCAGAAACTCCGTCCTGGTCTCCAGCGTAGGTGGCCGGGGCCTAAGCACGTGGGCCTTCCTGGGTGCCTCTTTTGCTGCCTTCCTAGGTGCGTTAGCAGGGAGCTGAATTGGACGTGGGGCAGCCAGGACTTGAACCTGCACTGTGATATGGCTCAACTGGCTGTGCCCCAACTCCAGCCCCTTAATTCTTATTTTTAATTTACATGCAATAAAATTAGCTTTTTGGCACAATGTACTGGGAGTTTTGGTGGAAAAACAGTGCAACAACCACTATAACTCGCAGTCAGAGCTGCCCGTCACCTCCAGGCCTGGGGGGCCACGGGCCGTCTGCTGTTCTCGTGGTCCTGTCTTTCCAAGGGTGTCGTGGAAGGCGCCAGCGTGCTGCCTTCCACTTGCGTCCTGCGTCTGGGGCCCAGGTCCTTGTGTGTGTCTGTTGTGCACTTATTTTTATTATGGGGCAGGACATCCACCATGTGGCCGTGTCCCTTTTTCCCTGTTAGCCTGTTGTAGGACACCAGGGTGGTTTTCTGTTTTTGAAATTATGAGTAAAGTCATTACAAATGCAAGAGTATTTCAAGAAGTCGTGGAAAATAGAATTAAGAGGTGGGTTTACTCTAGTTTAAAAATTTTGAAATCTGTATACATGAAGCATCTTCAAAAAGTTCATGGAATTTGTCTGCTATGAAAACATTGTGTATGGATTTCATAATTGTTTACACTAAAATGAGCGTATCTTTTAACTCTGTTCCCCCATCGACTTTCTGAAGTGCTCCCATGTTCGCACACAGTTTTGTGTGCACATAACCTTCAGTTTCACATCCCGGGCCTGAGACTCCTGGGTCCTACACTGAGTATACGTTTATCTGTATTAAACAGCTACCAGGCTTTTCCCCAAGGTACCCGTGCTGTCTTGCGTTGCACCCGCCCTACGTGCCGGTTCGGTGCTCCGTGTCCTCAGAGGCACCGGTACTGCCATTGCTTTTCCTTGTTCTGTTTTGCTGTTGAGTCCTTCTGACACACGTTCTGAGGTGTGGCCTTGGGGTTTGAACTTGTGTTTTCCTCGCGCCCAGGGCTGTTGAGCGCCTGTCCGTGTGCTGCTCCCCTTACATGTGTCTTCCCTGTGAAGTTCACCTGTTTCCCGTTTTTCCATTTGGCTGTTTTCTGATGTTTGGGTTTTGAGAGTTATTTTCCTTATCAGATATCACTGTGCAAATATATTCTCCCAGATGGTCATTTTATTTTATTAACTGTCTCCTTTGCAGATCAAAATTCTTACATTTCAGCGATATCCAACTTATCGTTTTTAAATGAATTTCATTTTTAGCATATCTAAGGAATCTTTGCCTAATCTAATATCTCAAAGGTTTTCTCCTATGATTTCTTTTAAAAGTTTTATATAGCTGGGGCCACTGCTGTGGCATAACAGATAAAGCCACTGCCTGCAGAGCCAGCATCCCGCATGAGCACCAGTTCTAGTTCTGGCTGCTCCATTTCCAATCCAGCTCCTTGCTAATGTGCCTGGGTGGAAGATGGCCCAAAGGTGTGGGGCTCTGAAGCCATGTGGGAGACCTGGAAGACGCTGCAGGCTTCTGGCTTTGGATCGGTCCATTTCCAGTCATTGCAGCCATTGAGGGAGTGAACCAGTGGATGAGACACCTCTATCTATCTATCTATCTATCTATCTATCTATCTATCTATCTATCTCTTTGCTTCTGCCTTTCAAATAAATAAATAAATAAATAAATCTTTTTTTTTTTTTTTAAAGTTGTATAGGCCTGTTGCTATGGTGTAGTAGGCTAAGCCTCTCCGCCTGCAGTGCCAGCATCCCACATGGGCACCAGCTCACGTCCGGGCTGTTCCTCTTCTGATCTATCTCTTTACTTATGATCTGAGAAAGCAGTAGAAGATGGCCCAAGTGCTTGGGCCCCTGCACTCACGTGGGAGTGCTACAAGAAGCTCCTGACCCTTGGCTTTGGATCAGCCCAGCTCCGGCCATTGCGGCCAACTTGGGAGTGAACCAGCAGATGAAACCCTCTCTTTGTCTATAATTCTGCCTCTCAAAAAAATTAAATAAATATCTCTTTTAAAAAAGACATTTTCTTTTATAGTTTTAGCTCCTATATTCAGATCTATAATTCATTTGGAGTTAACTTTTTTTAAAAAAATTTCATTTATTTATTTGAAAGCCAGAATGAGAGGGAGAGAGACAGAGAGAGAAAGATAGATCTGTCATCTGCTGGTTCACTCCCCAGATACCCACACCCAGGGCTAGGCCAGGTCAAAGCCAGAAGCCAGGACTTCCTCTGGGCCCCCCGCAGGGGTGGCAGGGCCTGCGCCATCATCCACGGCCTCCCAGGCTCGTTAGCAAGAGGCTGTCCTGGAAGCACAGCGTATCCAGGACTGGCACCAGGCCCTGTGACACGGAGTGCAGATGTCCCAGATGGCCACTTACCCCACTGTGCCTCCACACCTGCACCCAGAGACAGCTTTTACAGTAGGAGCACAGTATTGGTGGAGGGCGTGTTTCTGCTAATGGATGTCCGGAAACTTCATCCCCTACCATCAAAAAGATTTTCCCCAGTGAACTGGTTTGGCACACTTATCAAAATCATTCGATCAAATGTGGGTATGTGTATTCTATTGCAGAGTTATAAATTTTATTTATCTGTCAGATGGCTGCTGAATTTATCCCAACTAATGAAGCTACCTAATCCCATTTATGCCACGCTCTTGTATAGATTGATGAAGTCAACGTAAACACATTTTTCAGTTAAATTCCAGTCATAAAAACTTGAATGGTTTAAGGCGGGGTCTCCAAATGGCTGCATGCAAAGATGGCCCGCGGGGCGTGTGAGAACTGAGAGCTTGTGCTGCTCCCGGCTCCCGGCTCCCGGGCACTGCCGTGCCGGGCCTGGCCGTGCTCCCGCCTTGGTCTTGGAGCAGTGCAGGCACACAGGGTGGGCAGCCCAGTTAATGAAAAGCAATGTGTGCATACTTTAGTTTAAATATTTTTGGTACAGTTTTTCCAAAGATGAAGATGGGTGTTAAACTTTTCCAGATTCTTCCTAATAGGGAAAGTGTGAAAAATACAGAACAGTTTCCCCTTACACACACACACACACACACACACACTCATGCACACACATACACACATGCACACACACACACACACCTACATCAGCAGGAAGTTTGTGGCTCCAAAACCTTTGATATTTGTTTAGACCCAAAATATCAGAATTCCTTGTTATTACTAAGACCTTGCCTTCTTGTACTGGGAGCAGAGAAATTGCAGTCTTTTTGGTTTCAAAGAGCAAGATCTCAAAGCAAGGTCAAAAAATCACCTGCCCACTGGCTGTCTGTTCTCCCCACGTTGCCGGTTTACTCACGAAGCCCAGCCACCTGACCCCAGAAGCCCTGAGCACCTCGCCCGAGTGCCTGAGTCAGCTCTGAGCTGGAAGAATTCAGAGAAAATCTTATTCCAGCAGATGCAGAAGAGCCAGGCGGTCCCCCCCCCCCTTACTCAGCTCAGGACTCGGCTTGAGCGGGGGCAGCTTCGGACCCCAAGGAACAGCTCCCCCGTGTCCCTGCCTCCTCCTGTGGTGAGTCGAGTGGGCAGCTGTGCCGCTCAGGGCCCCGAAGCCCCTCTCACAAAGCATTCTCCCAAGGGGCCCGGGTGTCTTTCAGTCAATAAAACAAAACTGTGGCAGTCTTCTAATTTGCCACAGAAGTCAATGGATAAAACGTTGAGCACTTTTCTCGTTTTTTATTTTAAAGATTTGTTTATTTATTTGAGAGGCAGAGTTACAGAGAGAGAGAGAGAGAGTTCTTCCATCCACTGGTTCATCTACAACTGGCCACAATGGCAGTCTGAAGCCAGGAGCCTGGAACTACATCCTGGTCTCCCACACAGTGCAAAGCCCAAGCACTTTGGCCATCTTCCACTGCTTTCCCAGGCCATCAGCAGGAAACTGGATCAGAAGTGGAGCAGCTGGGACTTGAACCAGTGCCCACATGGGACGGTGGCACCGCAGGCGGAGGCTTAGCCTACTACGCCACGGCACGGCCCGTCATACGTTTTTCTTAAAGCGTGAATAATTGTTGCCACTAGTGTATCCCAGAAAGAAGAAAATAGTGGTGTCCGCATGAGCAGACTGACTTCTCGTTCAAAGTGCCTGTCTGTCCCACCAAGCACCCCCGGCCTTTCGGGTGAACAATTTAAGGACTTGGCAGAGTACCCTTTGCTGAGAATACGCGAGATTGTGGACCTGGACCAGGAGGTTAACAGCCGCAGGGCAGCTGGGTGGCCGAGCCCCCCTCCAGGTCAGTGCCCAGGACCCCTCCCAGCCGGGCCAGTTCTCTCTGTCAGCCGCTGGCCTGATGGCGGCAGTGGACACTCAGGGGCTGAGAGGGTGGAAGAACAGGGGAGGTGGAGGGATGGGCTGTATGCAGAGCTCTTGGCTGTAGCACCTTCCCGGGAAACGAATCCTTGATCCTGGAGGACTCCAGCCCAGCCACACGGGCCTTGTTGCTGACGGTGTGGCCCATTCGGGACTCGCGGGGGCCTGCCACGCTGCTGTCTGTCAGTGCTGCCCGGGCACTAGGTGGTGGGTCAGTCAGTGCTGCTTCAGACCCGTAAATCGTGCCCGCCTCATGGGACGGGAAGTGATTTTAAAAGTGCAGGAGCTGGCAAGGTGACCCCCCATGGCTCCCTGGGTTCTCTCTGCACTTTCCCCTGGGTGAGTCCGGCCTTGGAGCAGGTCCTGCTGTCCTTCCTGCCTGCCGGGCGCCCCAGCACAGCCGGCCCTGTGGCTTGGCTGCAGCTCTCTGGGAGGAACTCGGGGGCAGCGCGGTTAACTTGTGTGAGGTCATCTGTGTGTCCAAAACGTACCTGTTGCATGTCTCTTGGGTGCCAGGTGGGGCACCCTCTAGCCTCTGGGAGCACAGAGGTGGCCCATGCATGGGGGCCCTGGTTATGCCTCCAGCTGCAGTGGGCTTTGGGCAAGTTTCCCTTTTCTGTGAATGGAGGACTCCAAACTTCCTTGCAGCCCGGTCTGCTTCTCTATGCAGTGTCTCTCCCGGCTCCAGAGGGAGCCCCCTTCTCTGTGCAGTGTCTCCCGGCTCCAGAGGGAACCCCCTTCTCTGTGCAGTGTCTCTCCCGGCTCCAGAGGGAACCCCCTTCTCTGTGCAGTGTCTCCCGGCTCCAGAGGGAACCCCCTTCTCTGTGCAGTGTCTCTCCCGGCTCCAGAGGGAACCCCCTTCTCTGTGCAGTGTCTCCCGGCTCCAGAGGGAACCCCCTTCTCTGTGCAGTGTCTCCCGGCTCCAGAGGGAACCCCCTTCTCTGTGCAGTGTCTCCCGGCTCCAGAGGGAACCCCCTTCTCTGTGCAGTGTCTCTCAGCTCCAGAGGGAACCCCCTTCTCTGTGCAGTGTCTCTCCCGGCTCCAGAGAGAACCCCCTTCTCTGTGCAGTGTCTCTCCCGGCTCCAGAGGGAACCCCCTTCTCTGTGCAGTGTCTCTCCAGCTCCAGAGGGAACCCCCTTCTCCGTGCAGTGTCTCTCAGCTCCAGAGGGAACCCCCTTCTCCGTGCAGTGTCTCCCGGCTCCAGAGGGAGCCCCCTTCTCTGTGCAGTGTCTCTCCCGGCTCCAGAGGGAACCCCCTTCTCTGTGCAGTGTCTCCCGGCTCCAGAGGGAACCCCCTTCTCTGTGCAGTGTCTCTCCCGGCTCCAGAGGGAACCCCCTTCTCTGTGCAGTGTCTCTCCCGGCTCCAGAGGGAACCCCCTTCTCTGTGCAGTGTCTCTCAGCTCCAGAGGGAACCCCCTTCTCTGTGCAGTGTCTCTCCCGGCTCCAGAGGGAACCCCCTTCTCTGTGCAGTGTCTCCCGGCTCCAGAGGGAACCCCCTTCTCTGTGCAGTGTCTCTCCCGGCTCCAGAGGGAACCCCCTTCTCTGTGCAGTGTCTCCCGGCTCCAGAGGGAACCCCCTTCTCTGTGCAGTGTCTCCCGGCTCCAGAGGGAACCCCCTTCTCTGTGCAGTGTCTCTCCCGGCTCCAGAGGGAACCGCAGGGCAGCGCAGGAAAAGCAGCTCACTGTGACGAGAGCCCAGCACAAAGAATCTGGGGCTTGGGGTTTTGTTTCTCTGGCCATGATAGTTTACTGTTTGGAAATTTTTCCTGAGAAGGGGGAGGAAGAAATGAAAAACTTTGGTTGTTTACGCTCTCCACGCTAAAGTAGCTTTTAAGGCTGAATTCAACCTGAGTAGAAAGATTTCTTGGAGCTTTTTTTTTTTTTTCTAATCTGAGAGAGCAAGAGACAGATGCAGAGAGCTCTCGTCTGCTGATTCTCTCTCCAAACGCCTGCAGTGGCTGGGGCTGGCCTCGGCCCAAGCCAGCAGCCAGGAACTCAGTCAGGGTCTCGCAGTGGGTGGAGGGCCCAACTGTGGCAGCCGTCACCTTCAGCCTCCCAGGGTGCACGCGAGCAGGAAGCTGGAATCAAGAGGGGGGCGAGGACCGGAACCCAGGCGCTCCAGTATGAGTGTGAGTGTCCCCACCAGCGTCTTCACCACGAGCCAACCCTCTCCCCACTCGGAACGGTTAAACTGCCCTTGTGCAAACCTACCGTGCTAACCTTCACACGTATTTTAGCAAAGGTTAGATGCTGACAACCATTTACATGCAGTTCAACCCAGAAGGTGAATGTTAGCACAGCAGTTACGTGCGATGTCTGTGTGTGATGTGCCCAGCAGCAGCCACACGGGCCGTAGTGCTGGCCTTCGGTTGTCCTTGGATCAGATAACTGTGTCATTCTTTTGTATGTGAGAGAGAGTTATTTATTTGAAAGGCAGAGTTAGAGAGAGAGAGAGAGAGATCTTTCCCTCTGTTGGTTTACTCCCCAAATGGCTGCAACTGCCAGGGCTGGAACTGCATCCAGGTGGGTGGCAGAGGTCTGAGTACTTGGGTTGTCTTCCTCTGCTTTCCCAGGAGCATTCGCAGGGAGCTGGATCGGAAGCAGAGCAGCCGGGTCTAGAACCGGTGCGTGTGGAGGATGCCAGTGTCACAGCCCGTGTGGACCTGCTGAGCCACAGCACGGGCCGCCTGCATCGTTAGCATTTGTCATGAGCCCTGGATAAGGGGTGGCATCAGGCAGAAGGTGCTGAGAGGACATAAATGACTGCAGGGCAGGGACGGGGGAAGCGCTGCCCGCTCCTGGGACGGGAACCCGCCGCCCGCTCTCCTGCTGCGTCTCGCTTGGGAACGCTCTTGCTGGCGGGCGTCAGCTGAAACATCAGTGGGTTCACAGAAACGTTTCCCTTCGTGTCGATTGTCCCGGTCCACGCCTCTTCCATGACAACTTGGGAACAGAGAGCTCTTTTAAGTGTAGAAACGTGATTTGAGAATTTGAAACACTTGGTGTGGTGTTTAGGCGAGCGAGCATAGAGTTCCATTCAGACGTGGCCGCCCAGAAGGCCACGCCACCTTCCTCTTTCCTAACAACGGCCCTGGAGGCCGCGAGCAGAGCCGAGGGTGGGCGGTGGGGGTGCTTGCGGGCTGGGTTGGTCCCAACAGCCCCTCAGTCTGAACACGCAGGGGCAAGCCTACGCCACGCGCAGAGCCTGAGCTGCTGCTCTGTGTGAAAAAGAGGCAGGACCAGTGTCTGGGTGAGCAAGGTCACCAGGTGACCAGTGTGTGGTGCTCCAGGGGACAAAGGTCACTGGCACCTGTCGCACGGCCTCATCCCCCTTACTCGGGTGCTTGGAGATGCAGGAAGTGGATGGACGCCTTAAAAATCGCCTTTTAATAAAAATAGTACCTGCAGCTGGTGGAAAACATCGTGGACTGTTACTTTTAAGAATTTTGGCAGAAAGTAGTGGTCCCAATTTGCCATTGAATAGTCAGTCTTCAAAATGGCTCAGAGAGGGGCTGGCACCTTGGCTCACTTGGTTAATCCTTTGCCTGCAGCGCCGGCATCCCATATGGGTGCCAGTTCTAGTCCCGACTGCTCCTCTTCCCGTCCAGCTCTCTGCTATGGCCTGGGAAAGCAGTAGAAGATGGCCCAAGTCCTTGGGCTGCTGCACCCGCATGGGAAACCAGGAGAGGCTCCTGGCTCCAGGCTTCGGATCGGCGCAGCACTGGCCATAGCAGCTATTTGGGGGGTGAACCAATGGAAGGAAGACCTTTCTCTCTGTCTCTCTCACTGTCTGTAACTCTACCTGTCAAATAAATAAACAACAACAACAACAAAAATCCAAAGTGGCTCAGAGATCTGTGTGAAGAGCTGGTAGTGGTGAGCCTGTCGTGTGTTCATTCGGCCGATCACACAGCCGGAGTCCGCCGCAACCCTGTACGGTGCTCCCCGCACCCCGAATCTCTTCTTCAATGCCGTGCTCCAAGTCAGCCGTACCATTTTTAAAACACAGAGTTAGCCGGCGCCGTGGCTCACTAGGCTAATCCTCCGCCTAGCGGCGCCGGCACACCGGGTTCTAGTCCCGGTCGGGGTGCCGGATTCTGTCCCGGTTGCCCCTCTTCCAGGCCAGCTCTCTGCTGTGGCCAGGGAGTGCAGTGGAGGATGGCCCAAGTGCTTGGGCCCTGCACCCCGTGGGAGACCAGGAAAAGCACCTGGCTCCTGGCTCCTGCCATCGGATCAGCGCGGTGCGCCGGCCGCAGCGCGCCGGCCGCGGCAGCCATTGGAGGGTGAACCAACGGCAAAAGGAAGACCTTTCTCTCTGTCTCTCTCTCTCTCACTGTGCACTCTGCCTGTCAAAAAAAAAAAAAAAAAAAAAACACAGAGTTAAACCCCATCTGGCGCCCCCTTGCCTGGAGCAAGCCTTTGGTTTTCAGTGCGTGTTAGGAGTTAGAGTTAACACTGAGCCGGCTGTCACCTGTGTAGAGGACTCTTCTCCAAGATGATCCTTTGAGTCCCCCAGAGTCCCCCTGATGGCTGCAGGTTGCCCTTGGGGTGTTAGAAACACCACCCCGAGCATTGAATGCAGGCAGGGCTCTCGGAGACAGCAGGGTCTCCGAGCTCTGGCTTGTATGCAGCCCCAACCCCACTCCTCGTCCCCCCCCAACGCAGAGAGGTGCCCTCATTCGGGCTTAAGTGGGCCCCAGAATGACTGGCTTCACATGATAGGAGCGGGCCCCAGCCTGCCTCACGGTCGCCCTGGCCCCCTCCAGATGGGCGCTTGGAGTTGCACCGATTACGATCAGGCCCCATCCCCACGGCAAGCCAAAGTGGTTTGCAGAGAGAATGTGCAAGTAGAAAGTACAGCGACGCAAAAGGAATGCTGGAGAAAATGGCCGAGCGCAGTTACGCACCGTGAAGTCCGTAGGACCTTAGAGTGGACATTGGTCTGGATCTGCCACGGTGCTTCCTCGCAAGCGGACAAGGGGAAACTAAGACGAGTTAGGATTCAGGATCCTGGGACCAGCCCTATGGCATAGCAGGTAAAGCTGCTGCCTGTGGTGTCGGCATCCCATATGGGTGCCTGTTTGGGTCCCGGCTGCTCCACTTCTAATCCAGCTCCCTGCTGATGGCCTGGGAAGGCAGTAGAAGATGGTCCAAGTGCTTGGGCCCCTGCACCCATGTGGGAGACCCCAAAGAAGCTCCTGGCTCCTGGCTTTGGTCTGGCCCAGCTCCAGCTGTTGCAGTCACCTGGGGAGTGAACCAGCAGATGGAAGATCTCTCTCTGTCTTCCTCTCTCTGTAACCCCAGCCTTCAAACAAATAAATAAATCTCTAAAAAGAAAAAAAAAAAAGCATTTGGGAGCCTAAGAAGGGATGGGGACCAAGGTCATGATGTCCTGCCTGGCCAGACTCCACCCTCCAGGTCGGTGCTGAGCCTCCTGGATTCTTGATGCCTCTGCAACCGGACCGGTCTGCGGGGCCCACACTGGTCCATGACTCCTGTTCCCAGACTGGGCCTCCGCGAGGACCACCGTCCTCGCTTTCCCAAGCGCAGTGCTAGGGTCAAGACTGCACCAAAGCAGAGCCACAGCTCAGGTGCAGGTTACACCTCGCTGCACCACGCGCTTTGTGGAGAAGCGTGTTCTTTTCTGGAGGAAGGAGAGACAGGGGAGGGTGGGCGAGGAGTTCAGACCCAGAGGTGGGGTCCCTGGAGGCTCGTTCCACTCCTAGACTCGTGTTCCCAAAGCCCAGGTATTTACCCAGCTCGTGCCTGCACATCAGTCAAATCGGATGCTCCTGAGGGCCCAGGAAGGTGCCGTGCTGCTGCCCCTGGCCTCTTGGAGTCTGTAGAAGCACTGCCCAGTCTGGAGTTCCCTGGGCCCCATTCCCTCACTTATATAAAAAGCACACCTCACGGTGCAAATGTGTGCCTGGTGCTGAGGACAAAGCAGTGAACAAAAGTGCCGGAAGGCCTACACACAGGGTTTGCACTGATTTTTATGTGCCGCTGCTCAGCGTTAAGCTCTCCTTGCGTTGTTTCTAACCAGTCCTGTAAGTACTGTCTCGTGTCCGTTTTGATCTCTGAGTTACCCGGTGAGCTAGTCTGCTGAGGATTAGTGCCCCCTAGAGAAGAGGAAAAGGTTTGATCTGGCCATGGTTACGCAGAATCAGAGCCAGTTCTCCTTAGTCTATGGCCTCCCGTGTCTACCAGAACCTCCCCCCAGTTTGCACGTGCGCTGTCTTGTCTGAGCTCCAGTTTGCTAGATGGAAAAAGACAAGTAGCTCTTCCTAGCGCCATAGAGGTAGACGTGCAGATTTCGTGGAGAACCGTGCCAACAGGCACAGTGGTGAGGGCAGGGGTGTTCTGGACCTCGCAGCCTCCAGAGCCCTAGAGGCCTGCCCACGTGGGCCCAGGCCCGCTTCCAGGGCTGACTGGCAGGCAGAGAGAATGGAAAGACGCTGTGCGCCTATTTCTTGTCACTGTCAGCGAGACAGCTGAGTCCCCTCGCGAGGAGAACACGTGCCGTGTCTGTCCCTCCCGACGTGAGCTTGCATCGGAGTAGTTCTGCAGCCCGGCCTCCCTGGTCCTGCTCCCCAAGCTTAAAGAACCAGCCGTGCTCTGATGAGACGGATTTCCGACAACCCCACAAATCACCAGACAGCGTCCCCAGTGGCATTAGCCATCGCGCTCTGTGACACGGGGACCTGTGACCCCCCGCCTCATTTTTCACACTGGGATGCCTGCATCCAGCCACTGGGGTAGAATTGGCTCCGTAATGCTTTCCATCTGTGGGCCTGGCACGAGGCGCCCTCCAGCGCCGCCTGGATTCTGTCTCGAGGTCTCCAGGGGGCCACGGCTGGGGGCCCCGTGGAGGGACAGCTACCACACTCACCGCTCTGTGAGCAAAACAAGGTTCTGCTGAGACCCACGAAAGAAATTGGGAAAAAGAAGCTTCGTCCAAACCGCTCTCCCTGCCATCTCCCTTCCTTTCCTCTCGCCCACGGCTCCGGATCCCGGGAGGTCTCGGTGTCGCCTTCTCCACGGAGCTCTTCCCACACCCTCGCCCTCACCGCGCCCCCGAGAGCCCCTCCATCCCACACTGCATGGCATTATTTATGCACGTTTCCCTCTCCCACCGGACCATAAACCCTTCAAAGGAGAATGGGCGCCATGACGTACAGTGTGTTTCCGCCCAGGGAAATGATTTGCAAGTTAGAAAAAATCAGTTTTAGGTTAAACCTACAGCTATAAAATATATTTCAAGTTGCTATTATTGGTGGGGGGGAAGGGTCACAGTTAAAAACATTTCCCTTTTTTATGAAAACTTGGGAATAGGAAGTTTAATATTTGGGGTTTCAGGATGCATTTTTAAAAAGACAGTTGAGATTTCTGACTGTCGTAAAGCAGCGGGCTGTGTGCAAGCGTCCGATGTTGCTAGAGGCTGACCTGTGACGTCGGCAGCTGAGTGTCCTCCGTGCAGCGACCCCTGCACCTTGCGCGCTTGCCGTGCTGACGTCAGGTTCTGCTTTCGCCGGACCTGGCACCTCACTGCCGTGCCTCCACGTGAGAGACGCACCTGCTTGCTCAGCATAGCAGAAGACACGAGGCTTCGGAAGCTGTCCCTCGGCTGCTGGCCTGGACGATGTGGGAGGAGTGACGAGCTGGCTGTGGGAGCCACTCTGGAGGGAGCTAGTCTGGGACCAAGTTTTGACTTGAACACAAGCCTGGCATTAAGACCCTGGCGTGGAGATCCAAGTGCGAGGTCAGGTGTGACCCAGCCCCCGCCCCCATCTTCAAGGCAGGGTTCCCACCGCCGTACCTGGGACCTCTGTATGACCAGGTGCGGCCGTGGGCTTGTCACGTGTCACACACAGGCATGTGGCCTTTCCTGCCTGCTGAGGGCTGGGCAGCATGGGTCTCTCCATGTGCCTGGGAAACAGGGAGCCGCCTGCTCGCTGAGTCTGGAACCTTCTGCGAAGCCTTGCTCTGGCGCAGTTAGGATCTGGCCTGGAGGACACAACACCGGAGCTTGCTGAGCCCTGGGACCCGGGCGGGGAACACTGAGAGACAGGAGGCTTGTCTGTGCTTGGGGGCTCCTGGGAAATCACCCCTCGCAAGCAACTGGGCGTGCTGTGCAGTCCTTCTGAGTCGGCGGCCGGCGGCGCTGTCACCTGACCCGGGAGGACTCACGTGGCAGGGACAGAGACACGAGCTGCGTGCTCACTGAGCCTGTGGGCGCTGAACCGGTCGTCAGAGGCAACATTCCGCCAAGAGGCGCGGGCGGTGTGGGAGAGAAACCCGCCCTGGAGCGCCTGGCACCGGGTCGCGGGCTCAGCAGCCCAGCACTGACTGCTGCCCTTGGCCTCTTTCCAACTGTTCACCAGGCCCCGCCACCACGGTGAGCCAGAGACAAATGTCCACAGCCTGAACTCGCAGCCTCCTGCGTAACGTGCACTTTATAACGGTCAGCCTTGCTGTGGCTCCAGAGCAGAGTCCCCGTCTCAGACCTGCCGCATGGTGTGAATTAGGTCCAGGATTCCGCAGCCCACGGCTCTGAGCAGCTCGGCCGCGGAGCCTTCTGGGTGACGTTTCTTCCTACAGCAGAGAACTGCAGCCGCGCAATGTGCCCACGGCTTCATCAGCTGCCAAGGTCGCCCAAGCCCTGTGGGTCCAAGTGGAGTGTTCCCTGAGTGATAGTGTCCTTGAATAATGGAGTCCACGGCCGTCTTCCGAACCGAGCGGTATCTATTTATAGTATAAACTATGGATAGCGAAACTTTGAATCAACTTCGATCTCAGTATTGCAAAACTCTGGTAACTTGCTTTCAATTCATAGATACGTGCATATAAAATGACACACATTTACCTACCTAAATAAGGCTCTCAATACCAGCTAACCTGCATCTCAGGGGCCCTTCCCAAGTTAACGCATTTGTAAATTTTTTTCAGCAGTTACATTATCTTCGAAGATTTCCTTATTTCCGCATTTTCCTATTTCTGTGCATGTCAGTTATTTACAGCCTTTGACCACCCTCATGCATGAATCTCTGTCCTTATCTTCAGTCACTTCCTCGGGAGACAGTTCTAGAAATGGAACTGCTGGGTCGTGGGTTACCGGTCCCCGTCAGGGCCTGCTGGCCGTGAGTCACGCCATAACCCAGGAGACCGGCCGCGCTCAGCCTGCCCTCCCGGGGGAGGGGCTGTCAGCCCGCGTCACCGCAGCGCTGGCTGCTCTGCTTCCTAACCGTCCCGTCCAGTGCATGCGTGTGGGAGACCTGGGCCACCAACTGAGGACGGAGGCTGCCCTTGGTCCCGAGGCTGCAGGGCGAGTGTGGACGCCGTGAGCCGTGTGCCCCACGCGCTGCCTCCTGAGCGAGGCCGAGTGGCCGAGTTTGCCGTGTCGCTGTGTCCTCAGCATCTGGTGTCCGTGTGCGTCTGTCCAGCAGTCAAGGAGGTGCCAGGCCTGTGGCCAGCGCGTGTGGCCCCGTGGAGGTTCCGCCCACAGAGACTCGATGGACTGGACGCAAATCGCTGTGACTTGAGTGCTTCTGCCCACTCAGGAGGAACAGGGCTGGACCGCCAGGGGGACATTGGCCTCTGGAGTGTGAGCGCGGGTTCCGGCTGCCGGGGGGGTGGGGCTGCCGCGGGTCGTGCATGGCTCACCGCAGGGCCGGGGTAGCCCTGGGGGTGAGCTCGTGGCTCCATCTTCTTTCCTTCTCCCTGCAGTCCTCGCCAATACGGTCACAGCCGGCCGAGCTGACGGTGCCCGGCCTCTAACAGCACCGCAGCTTCACCGCTTCTCCTTCGACATGTGCAATGTCATGGCGGTAAGCACACGTGCCCCACCCTGGCCAGGCCTGGGCTCCAGCACGGCACGGCTGGCCCAGGTGCCCTCCTGTAGGACAGTGGGCACGGCACATCAGTGTCTCCTGGGCCTGTCCCAGGTTTGGGTGGGAGTGGAGCAGGTGATGGGGAGGCCGAGTGTGGTGGGGTGTACCTCTGGCTGTGGCACTGTCGGGAGAGCCCCCCTCGCAGGAAACATCTGGGCAGAGCCACAGTGAGCAGGGCCACGGCCTTTGGGGCACATGGGGTGTCCTGGCCAACAGCTGGGGTGGGGAGGGCAGGCAACAGAGCACAGGGCAGCAGGGGCCCAACCGCCTGCGAGGGGGCGGGCCCTGGCTCCATGGGACCAGAAGTGACAGATGCGACGTCGGCCCCGCAGACAGCAGAGAGGGTGTCCATAGTCACGGGGGGAGCATGAGGCCCAGGGCAGCACGTGGGGGATGAGGCCGGGCTGGGGGGCCTAGAAGGCCCGTGGGGAGAGGCCGGGCCTGCAGTGAGGGCTGGGGACGCAGGGACTGTGAGGACTGAGGGGCGTGGGAGGCGTGGGCGCTGAGGCGCTCCGGGGAGCTTGGGTGTTCAGTAACTTGAGTCCTGGGCCAGTTACACCAAGTTTGCTTGTGAAATCGTTGGCAGATTTTCCTTGAAGCTTCCCAGTCTCACCCTGCAGCCCTTGGCTGGTTCTAGGCCTGGGTGGGCGCGTCCACCTCTCAGAGCCCGGCTGTGACAGTGACAGATGACAGCCCTGGGTCAAGGAGCCAGGGAGCTCCCTGCACAGCCTGGGACCTGCCGGGGGCGCACGGCTCCTCGTCTGAATCCCAGCCTCTTGCTCCCTGCACGCCTGCAGACCGCTCAGGATCTCCCCAGAAAGTAACGTTAGAAGAACTAGTCTTACGCCGTGCAAGATGCATTTCACTTCTGAGAGAAGGCATTTAAAGGAGAAAGCCGAGCTGGGCCGAGCTTTCCCGGTTTGCCCATTTGTCCTGCGGTTTGTGAGAGCCGGGCAGCGTCCGTGCGCTCGTCTCCTGTGAGGTACGGACGCGGCACCGCGGCAGAGCAGCCGACACGTGGCTGAGCCGCCTCCCCGTCGCACCCGGCATGTTTTCGCCGACCTGTTTTCTGCACCTTCCGTCTCCTGGCTTTTCAGATGGGAGTCCACTGTGTCCCCGGTGGGTGGGTGAAGGGTGGTCCATGTGGCATCCGCATGGCCGCCCTCAGACAATAGCCTATTGTGTTGTCATCAGCCAGCCGCACCCACCCAAATGTGATGGCTCAGGGGAGTGCGTGGGGACGTGGCGACGGAAGCAGGGGGCAGGGGGGTTGGCGGCTTCTGATCATTTTTTGATGTCTTGAAAGGCTTGGGAAGAGATTGGTGCATTTTCAGGGTCACTAGGGGAGATTGGGCAATGATTGATAGCCTGTAAAACCCCGCTTCCAGCTACAGGCCCCCAGCTGTGTCCTCCTCTCCTTATCTTCTCGCGGGAACCCCGTGCACATGTCCAACACAGTCCCTTGCTCGTGTCCACTACAAGGACGGTGCAGAAAACTCCCAGCCAGAGAGCTCAGGATGTTGAAGCACTGCCCCTCTGCGCGCCCCCACGAGGACAGTTTTTGCAGAGAACTTGTCACAGATTCCTATGGGAAAAGGATGCAGCTTGTGGGGTTTCTTGCTCGTTCTGCTGGGCGCCTGGACGGTGAAGATGCTAGCACGGGACCATTCTGCTCCCTAGGGACCTGGCGTGTGGCTGCCGAGCTGTTTCCACGGCAGCTGACTGTCAGGTCACAAACCCGGGCCTGTCGGCTGGTTCTGCGTGCAGCTGGGGACAAGAGGAGGGGCCGCAGTCCAGCCCGTGGGTGCACAGCAGAGCCGCGTCCTCACAGGTGCCTTTGCCATCCCGAGAGCCGTGCCTTCCCTCGTGAGGGTTTCCATGTGCGCTGCTGGGTGCTGTCATGTTGTGGATTCACTCCCCACCAGGCCTCCAGAGAGACAGCGGCTGCGCCCGGCGCTAGGAGCTTCCTTCTCTTTCAAGAAACGTTCTCTGCCTCCCTTCATAAATGAGGTTTATCTTGGAACCTTGGTCCAAAACATCTTTGCTTTATGCTGCGCACACATCTGCCTTCCTGTAAGGGCTGCAGGGCTTGCTGATGTTAGATAAGCCCGGCTGGCTTTTTGCAAAGCAAGGACCCAGTGCTGGGAGAGGCCTGCTCATTCTCTGATCCAGAGCGCCTCCTTGTGGCTGGTCAGGGTCCTGCAGGGGGACAGTGACAGCCCAGTTTTCACCCCTTGGCTCTCCATCTCTCCCCTCCTGGAGCTTGGGGCATTTTGCCTGCCTACAGCGCTCCTGGGAGCCCTGGGGGCCGGGTCACCATCTGCAGATGAGCCAGGCGTGCAGGGCCTCGGCCTGAGTGTTGCTCCTGGCAGTGGCCAGAGGCGTGTGCTGACCAGTTTTCAAGCGCCACCTGAGGTGGACAGCAGCGTTGGAGAGACTCGGCTTCTGGGGGGCCTGCCCGCCTCTGCTGTTGCTCCATCCTTGAACCTCTTTTCCTGTGTGCCTGACCCTACAGCCCTTCAGGGCAGAGCTGTCGCCTGCCTCTGCATCTGCCTGCAGTGTCGGGGTCCCCTGCAAAGACTGTAGGAATGACAGGTGCACAGGGCCAGCCGGGGGATGAGAGGCAGGAGGACCGCGGTCTTGCAGTCTGCCCTCACCCTCCGAGCACGTGGTCAGGCCTCGTTGCTGTTTCTGAAACTCTTGTCCATCGCCTTCCACATGGCGAGCTCTGCTCATGAGAAGCCTCAGGCCCTGCGAGGCAGCCGGGCGTGGGAGCAGCAGCCGCTCCCGCTCCTGACCTGCTGACTTGGGTTTGTTCTGCTCCATCTCCACCTTGCATGATTGGCCTTTTACCACCCGATGCTACAGCCGTGGAATTTTCTGATGACAGCCGCAAGCTCCGAGCGCCGCTGGTCCCAGAGCCCCAGCCACAGAGGTTCTCACGGCACAGGCGCCCCGGCTGGGTTCTGATCGTCCCCTCCTGCCGTGCAGGACCCTGCTCTCTAAAAGGCTCCTTCTGCTCTGTCTTGAGGGTGGAGCTGCGTCCCACCAAACTCCCGGTTTCCTTGCAGATCCCGTGCTGCAGGCTTGGCCCCGGGCTGGGCTTGTGCAGGGGATGCAGCGTTGCTGCCTGGGGCTGGCTGTGTTCTGACCAAGGAGCTGTGCGCCAGGACAGAGGGCC
The DNA here is from genome assembly GCF_051225735.1 of Oryctolagus cuniculus. Lineage (NCBI taxonomy): Eukaryota > Metazoa > Chordata > Mammalia > Lagomorpha > Leporidae > Oryctolagus > Oryctolagus cuniculus. The sequence goes on from NC_142874.1 coordinate 140,501,040, forward strand.
ATGCGGGGAGCGTTGCGGAGGGGGGTGCTGGGTCTCCTCTGTGCACTGCTCTGGGTGACAGGGACAAGGGCAGCCCATGGTACACGCCAGACTCAGGAGCGCTCACGGGGCACTGTGAAGGAGGGGCACGGGCTCTTGGGCGTGGCCTGCAAGAGCCCCTTTCTTCCCGCCACCCGCCCCGTGTGGTTCCTGCCACCAAGTTCCAGCACACTGCCACTCAGTTCCCAGCGCACTGCTGCCCAGTTCCCAGCGCACTGCCGCCTTTCCTCCAGTTGCTCTGGGTGCTGCTGCTGCCGCCCCAGTGCAGACCGGCCCCTCCTCCCACCTCCTGCCCCGCCCCTCCTCCCACCTCCTGCCCCTGCCCTTCCTCCCACCTCCTGTCCCTCCTCCCATCTCCTGCCCCGCCCCTCCTCCCACCTCCTGCCCCTGCCCCTCCTCCCTCCTCCTGTCCCTCCTCCCACCTCCTGCCCCTCCTCCCACCTCCTGCCCCTGCCCCTCCTCCCTCCTCCTGCCCCTGCCCCTCCTCCCACCTCCTGCCCCTCCTCCCACCTCCTGCCCTGCCCCTCCTGCCCCTCCTCCCTCCTCCTGCCCCTGCCCCTCCTCCTGCCCCTGCCCCTCCTCCCACCTCCTGCCCCGCCCCTCCTCCCATCTCCTGCCCCTGCCCCTCCTCCCTCCTCCTGTCCCTCCTCCCACCTCCTGCCCCTCCTCCCACCTCCTGCCCTGCCCCTCCTCCCTCCTCCTGCCCTGCCCCTCCTCCCTCCTCCTGCCCCTGCCCTCCGCAGCCCAGGTCTCCCTCCCTGTGCCTGCGTTCTCCAGGGTCAGGCTCCACGCTGAAGGCGGCTGTGGAGGCCACGTGCTCCATCCTCCGTGTGTTCGCCGAGCCCCCAGGGCACAGCCCGTCTGTCTGTGACTAGAATGCCCCGTGTTCTCGAGGGGATCCTTTTGTTTCATGCTGAAGGAAGAGTCAAGCCCCCTCTTCAAGGGGAGGTGTAAGACCCCTCCTGCGTGGGCTCCAGGCCACAGAGGCCTTTCCTGCATGGGTAAACCTGGGAAGATCCTCGGAATATAGCAAAGTGTGCTTGGGGAGTGGGAGTGTGGCCTGGCGGGTAAGATGCCCGCGTCCCTCGGTGCAGTGCCTGGGAGGCAGCGGTGAGAGGCCACCCACCTGGGGGACTTGGATGGAGCTCCTGGCTCCAGCTCAGCCCAAACTCTGGGGGCATCCAGGGAGTGAGCCGGCACTGGGACTGCCATCTTTCACTCTCTTTCTCGCTCGCTCTCCCCCTCATCCATACCTAGGAAACAAAATCCTAAGCATATATTTTTAAGATAAAAAAGCAGACAGTCTAAGCCCCCCCCCTTCCCCAAAGCCTGGTTCCTCCTCTATGACAGGGGTGGGTGTGGAGATTCTACAGCACCTTCCAGCAAAATCTGTTCTCCTAAAAGTCCAATAACACGATCCGGTCCCTGCCCGGGCCCCAGGTCACAGCGGTCACGGCGGTGCGGTGCTGGAGCGCCCGACAGCTGACTGCTCTTTGTTGTCTGAGTGAAGGAGGAACAAATCCACAGGGTGAAAGGGAGGCGCACTCCGGCTCACGGAATTTTCTAGAAGGGAGGGGGACTGTGTGGAAGGGCACAGGAGCACCGAGAGAGGAGCAGGCGTCTTGGGGAGGGGCCGCGGGGACTTGCAGGGAAACAAATCCTGGAACAAGCGGGTCAAGGCCGTGCAGGAGCCCCGATGGCGCCGTGGACAGATGGTCTGAGGCGGTGTCCTCGTGACACCCAGCGTCCTGTGGCCGTGGCCCTGCAGACAGAGCGCGGCTGGGGCGGGAGGTGGTGGAGCGGGGCCGCGGGGGTCCCTTCCCGTCGTAAATAAGGTTGCTCTCCAGCGCTGCTCCTCAGAGGGCCGGGTTTCCTCCGTGCCTCTGAGCGCAGAAGCGTGGTTCCCATTAGCTCTCCCCACTAGCAGAACACGCGGCAGGCGGGGGTGCTGGGCACCGGGGTCGCCCTGCAGGGGCCGGGGCCAGGGGTGCCGCCCAAGGCTTCCTTGAAGGCCGCGTGGTTCAGGCGGCCTGACCACCCAAATGGGCCGGGTCCTTGTGGAATCTGGGGCCGGGTCCTTGTGGAATCTGGGGGCTGTGTGATTTTTGCTCTAACCCGTGTCCCTCTGCCCACCCCCACCCCGTGGAGAAGGCGTGCAGCTCAGCAGCTGCATAGGCAGTTGTTGGCGCTCCTGGTGTAGACACCCGGCCAGGGGGATTCGTGACAGCGTGGCCGGGCTGTCCTTGCTGTCCATGGTGTGTCCTTGCCCCTGGCACCTGTTGAGGGTCCACAGACCCTTAGACTCCTGCCAGGGTCTTTTTTGCTGTTTGTTTTTGGAAACTTGGAGGCACAGGCTGGGGGACTGGAGTCTTCTCCGGTTATCCCAGAGAAAAAGTTCAGCCATTTCCTAAAACCAGCATGTCACAGATTGTCCGGGGAAACCCCCAGATCTGCTGTCCTACACGCCCCCAGCCCGTGTGCCGCGGGTCTTCCGGCCGCCTCGTCCTCATGCCCAGGTGCTCCTGCGCCGTGCAGACGCGCCGCTGGCGCCCACATGGAGGGAGCAGCCCTCCGCCCCGGCAGGAGACCAGCTCTGCCTTGTTTTTTTCATGTACAGAGGGAGCTCTGAGTATTAAAATCCCCATAGTGGCTGAGTTTTTGCAGGGAGCGGGCCGGTCCCGCCTCACGTCCTCCTCCTCCGTAAATCCTGGCGGCTGTGTCACTGCTGTGCCTTGGCCTGCAGCTGCGGAGGGCAGCCATCCCCGGCTCCCCGGCGTGCTTAAAGGCCCCTGCACGACTTCTTCAGGGGAAAAGGCCGAGGGGGAGTGAGAGGCAGACGGTGAGGGCTGGGTGGTGAGCCCGGCGCCTCCACCATGCCTGGTGGAGGTGGACCTGCGGTGGCAGGGAGGCGGCTCAGCCCGGCACCCTGGCACCTTGTTGCCTCTTTTGGGGGTGCAGAGAAGCGTAGAGTCCAGGTGTGGAAGAGGAGAGCAGGCAGACCCAGTGCCGGGCAGTGTGGCCGGAACTGAATGCTTCCCCCTAGCGCTCCAGGGGCCGCGTGCGAGGGCCCGCTACTGCCGAGTTTGCAGAAGCATTGCTGTCAGACCAGAGTGGAGCAGAAAATCTAAGTTATGCTGAGGACCAGACGCAGGAGACTGGCCCCCTACCCCGACCCCGGTCCTCCGCGCACCTGTCCACGCCCCACAGAGGGCGGGAGGTCCAGTACCACGTCCAGGACACTGCTTCTCCAGAGTGGTTCTTGGTTCGCTTGTCCTTTGTTCAATGATGTTCATCCTTGAAGAGGTGTTTGTTGAGCGTCCACAGAGACAAACCCTGCCACGAATGTGCTGTCCACCCTCCCAGGCAGCCGCCATGCTGGGCAGAACGCGGTGCGTCTGTAGCTGAGCGCAGACCCTGGGGCATGGCTGTGCCTCTGTCCCAGTGCCAGCATCGCCGTAGCTGTGTAGAAGCCGTCGCTGGCCTCGAGGGCAGTCTTCACTCGGGATTTCATTCCTGCCTATCCAAGCAGCAGTGCAGAGAAAATCATTGTAAACAATTTAAAGGAAGTCACTGTAAATTTGGAGCAACCTTTTTTTTGTTATTGTTTTTAAAGGATTTATTTATTTTGAAAGGCAGAGTTACAGAGAGAGAGGGAAAGACAGAGACAGAAAGATCTTCCATCCGCTGTTTCACTCCCCAGATGACCAATGGTCAGCGCTGGGCCAGGCCAAAGCCAGGAGCCTGGAGCTTCATCCGGGTCTCTAACATGGGTGCAGGGGCCCAAGCACTTGGGCCACCCTCCTCGGCTTTCCTAGGTGCATTAGCAGAGAGCATGGAGATACAGGCGTCTGTGTCTAACCCATGACTGACTCTGCCATGTGCGGCCATCTCACTAGCGCACCTTTGTCGCGGGAATACAGCAAGGCCCTTTGTAGCCCAGAACAGGACTGATAGGCAGATTTTCATCTTCTCTCCTCCACTGCGAACTGAGCCGGCCCTCTACAGGAGCCAGAGAAAGGCAGGCAGGCAGGCAGGCAGGCGGCTGAGCTCCTGGGGTGGCCGGGTTCCCCACCGCCCACGTGCTGCACGCGCTCCCTGGGAGGGGGCAGGGCGCCCGCAGCCCCTCAGCGGCTCGGTCCTCACGAGGGCCGCGGTGCTGTGCCGCACAGCTGCATGGCTCTCTGCCCGCACACAGGTTGTGTCTCAGGAGAGTCAGAGACGCTGGTGTTCTCCGCACAGCGAGCCGCCAGCGCGTCCATTACTGGATCACCTTGACTGGCGGCTGCAGGGTTAGAAGGAGGCGGGGGTCCCTGGAGCCCTGCTGAGAGGACTCCGCTGCGTCCCAGTTCTGCCGTGAGCAGCTGCGTGGCCTCGGACAGTTCCTGCGGCATCCGTCCGTCAGCCAGGGCGGGAGGGCGGAGGGTGGTTCCCAGAGCCCGCCCGGTGCGGGTCAGTACCCCGACCTCTGCTCGGGCTGTTTCCCTCCCGACGTGCACGGCCGTGATGGAGGCACAGCGGGCGCGATCACTAGTGACGAGGTAGAGCCGCGCTGACAGTACACCTGACCGTACAGCGCCCAGAACACCTCACGCACTGTGTTCACCCCTTCCTGTGACGCCAGCTCCACGGGGGAGCTGGAGCAAGTCCTGCGGTGCCAGGACGGGGATCTGGTGACTGAGCACACGCACTGCGATGTCAGGATGGTGCTGTGATGACTGAGCACAAGCACTGTGATCTCAGGACGGTGATGTGATACTGAGCACAAGCACTGTGATAGGACAGTGCTGTGAGGACTGAGCACAAGCACTGTGATAGGACAGTGCTGTGAGGACTGAGCACAAGCACTGTGATAGGACAGTGCTGTGAGGACTGAGCACAAGCACTGTGATAGGACGGTGCTGTGAGGACTGAGCACAAGCACTGTGATCTCAGGATGGTGCTGTGAGGACTGAGCACAAGCACTGTGATCTCAGGATGGTGCTGTGAGGACTGAGCACAAGCACTGTGATCTCAGGACAGTGATGTGATGACTGAGCACAGCACTGTGATCTCAGGATGGTGATGTGAGGACTGAGCGCAAGCACTGTGATCTCAGGATGGTGCTGTGAGGACTGAGCACAAGCACTGTGATCTCAGGACAGTGCTGTGAGGACTGAGCGCAAGCACTGTGATCTCAGGACTGTGATGTGATGACTGAGCACAGCACTGTGATCTCAGGACAGTGCTGTGAGGACTGAGCACAAGCCCTGTGATAGGACAGTGCTGTGAGGACTGAGCACAAGCCCTGTGATAGGACAGTGCTGTGAGGACTGAGCACAGCACTGTGATCTCAGAATGGTGCTGTGAGGACTGAGCGCAAGCACTGCGATCTCAGGACGGTGCTGTGAGGACTGAGCACAGCACTGTGATCTCAGGATGGTGCGGTGATGACTGAGCACAAGCACTGTGATAGGACAGTGCTGTGGTGACTGCACACAAGCACTGTGATCTTAGCAAGGTGCTGTGATGACTGAGCACAAGCACTGTGATGTCAGGATGGGCATCTGTCGATAAGCTGCCTCATGGTGGCCGTGGGGTGGAGTGGGCAGGGTGTGGACTCACTGGACAGAGTGGTTTTTCTGCAGCAGGGACAGAGCAGGACGCGGGATGCTTGAGCCCTCGTCTCAGAAGCCCTGAGTTCTAGAAAGTCCTAACGGTGCAGGTCTCCACGGCTCGGCTCCGAGGTTTCAGAGGGAAGCTGTTTGCAGTGTGTACCTGGCTGGATTCCCAGGAGAGGAGGGGTCTTCAGCCCCGGGCGGGGGGGTTCCATCTGCGATGCGTTTCTCTCTGGCCCTGTGGTGTCGGGGTGGGGGGCAGTCCCTGCACAGGATGCGTTTAGTCAAGTGTATTCTAGTGGTGAGGCGCTATTACGAATGTCATCGCTGATGGACACTCAGGAGCGGTGCCAGCGCGTTTTCAGACATTTGCTTTGCAGGGAGAAGTAAGTGCCCGTCTGTGGCACTGTCCACCCCTCCCCAGCTGGGCCTGCACACCTGTGGTGTCTCCAGTGGGTGCCGCGGAGCAGCGTGGCTCTGCACCCACAGCCGTCTCTCCCGGCACCGTGCCCTCTGCGATGCTCGCGGCACAGCCTGTTAGCCCGTCGCTGTCGGGCACAGGGGGCGGGGCCTCGGGTTCACAGGTAAAAGAGCCAAGGCCCTTGGTCTCTGCTGTTGAGGTGCCCTGACAGGAAGGCGCCTCAGCCACGGTGACTGCACCTGGCTGGCGATGCGGAGTCCCCAGGCCTCGCTGAGATGGAGGCAGCCTGGCGCTTGGAGAAGTGACAGTCTCGCTGTGTCCTCTTCGAGGGCAGAGGCCTCGGCCATCATCCTCCAGCCCCGAGCCCCGAGCCCGAGCCCCGGCAGCCTAGGGCCCCTTCCCGGCTCTCTGGTGCAGGATGCCGAGACCCTGGCCCTGCTCCGTCAGTGCTTCCGATGCCTTTGGCCCTTGCTTGCTCCGTGCCCTGGCCCCAGATTCAGGACGCACGAGCAGTGTGAGTGGGCGGGGCATCCTCTGTCAGGACCTCAGGCCCTTGGTTATAAAGGGCAGGGGCCGGGGGTCCTGTGGATTTGCGCCAGTATCCGGAGAGTCGGATTGTCTAATGAAGAATATGTGGACAGTGGTGTCGTTACCACCGCTGGTGAGCGCTTGGAACAAGACGCTGTGTTACCTGTCGTCTGTGTCCGGAAACATCCCCAGCCCCAGCCCCCAGCGCTGCCCGGGATCCGGCGGGGAAGACGCCCAGGGGAAGGGGCGCTCCTCTCAGGCTGCAGTCTTTGGCTGTCTACACCGGCGAGCGGGTCGCACCACACAAGCCCCTGGGTCTCCTTTGGCCCAAGGCCTATCTTCCAGGGAGATGAAGGGACTGCTTTGCTCCAGGCCCAAACCCTTCGCGGTTCCTGAGTCCAGCCAAGAAATGACAGTGCAGTGTCAGAGCGCTCTCCCGCTCCGAAGCCAGAGTGGAGCCTCCCGTGTCACCCACTGCCGGCCCCAGCCCCGGCTCTGCCCCGGGAAAGACCAGGGAACGCGCCACAGACGGCTGTCACCCTGAACTCCCTCTGTGGAATGTTCCGGATGCCCCTGTTTCCCTTGCTCCAGGCCCAGGGGCTTCAGCTTGAGGGAGCTGCCTTCAAGGCACAATGACCATTCCGGTTCCCCTCGGTAGACTCCCAGCCCCGGCCGTGGAGGGGCCCGGGTGTGGCAGCCCTGGGCCCAGGGCCCCTCGGCCACGCCAAGGGCACCGCTGCCTGGGGTCACGCAGGCCCTGGCTCAAGGTCAATGTTAAACCTGATGCCCGTGCTTGTGATCCCGTCATTGTAGGCCCCTCAGGGGCGCACAGGCAGCCGAGCCCCGTCTGGGCCTTGCAGCGCCGCGGGGTGCGCCCTCATCTGCTCCGCTGATACCCTGGCCCTGTCTCCCGTGGAGAGGCGGGCAGCTCCTGTGTTCTTGGCAGGGGTGCGCACTGCTGTGGGGTAGGGAGAAAACTCGCTGATTCACAGCCCTCTGGGTTTCTGCAGTGAGGACCCGGCGTGGCCAGAAATCCGTGCCGTCCCCTCTGCTCACCCACCCCAGGCGTCCTCCTGCACGCCCCGTGAGGATGGCCCACTGCCGTGTGGTCCATGCAGAGGCCGGACTGCAGAAATGGAGCCCCCTCTGGCAGCATTTCTCCAAGGGAGGCAGTAACTCCAGTGTGCTTCCCCGGTGCTCAGCACAGCCACACCCCCGGGGACTGGGCCGAAGTCGGGGCCCTTATCGTAGCTCCTATCGCGGCCGCCTCCGTCGCCAAGACCCACGCCGGCCAAGTGTCTGGAGAGGCTTGGAATGTCACCCTGACCTCCTGGCTTCTCCGTCTCTCTCAGGGCTGAGAATCGCAAATAACCGGTGTGGTCCCGTCTGGCTCGGGCAGTGTCTGTGTGTCGGCCAGCGCTGCCGCCATCAAAGCGACGGCCTGGCTTTTTCTCCATTGTGTTTGGGGGCTGGGGAAGAAGGCAGGGGCTCACCAGGCCCTTCCAGGACCCCCGTCATTGGTCGCACGTGGTTGGGCACAGAGTGCCGCCCTGGAGAGCCCAGGCATCAGGATAAACAGCTTAGCTCTGTCCCCTTCCTGCCTGCATGGGGCCAGGCTCATTCCTGCCACCCCCAGGGCTGGTCCCAGGCTCTAGAGCAAAGAAGGTGGGCATGGCACGGCGGGGGGTGCACACGGAACCCCTGGGGCCGCTCCTAACCTCCCGCTTCTGCCAGGTGCGGGGTTCTGGAGCCCCTCACCCCCGCTGCCTCTTCCCCGTGCTTGGAGGTGGGGGAGAAGCAGACAGGGTGCAGCACTCGCCTTCACAGAGGCTTGTTGGAGACGTCCACGTGGACTGCGAGGGCCGTCGGCTTCTCCTTGAGCTTCCGTCTCTCTGTCTGTCCTCCTGGGACGAGGGGAGGGTGCCGAGTGCTGGTCACACAGAGGTGACTCCTCTCGTGCTCACAGGAAACTGAGCACCGAAGTGACACAAGGAAACTCAGTCATTCTCTGCTGTCAGTCGCTTCCTTTCACAGGACAGATGTTATTTATAGAGATTAAATGTTGGTGGTCTGTTAACCCAGAAGTATCTGTGGAGTTTCGATGATGATGGTGGTGGTGGTGATGCCAAGGTAGTGATGGTGGTAGTGGTATGGTGATGATGGTTGTGATAATGGTGGTGGTGGTGGTGATGGTGGTGGTGGTGGTGATGCCAAGATAGTGATGGTGGTAGTGGTGGTGGTGGTGGTAATGATGATGATGGTGTTAGTGATGGTGATGGTGGTAATGGTGGTGGTTATGGAGGCGGTGCTGGTGATGGTAATGGTGATTGTGATGATGGTGGTGGTGATTGATGGTGATGGTGGTGGTAATGGTGGCAATGGTGGTGGTGATAAATATGCTACATGGTATTGGACAGATGTGGGCACTCTCCTCCTCTTTTCTGGCTAATGAGTGGGTCCCGTGCTCTCTGCAGTCCCATGGTAAACAGGGCTCAGTCCAGGATTTGAGACCACACCGGGAACCAGGCTCAATCTAGGATTTGAGACCACACTGGGAACCAGGCTCAGTCCAGGATGAGTTCAGACTGCACTGGGAACCAGGCTCAGTCCAGGATGAGTTCAGACTGCACTGGGAACCAGGCTCAGTCCAGGATGAATTCAGACTGCACTGGGAACCAGGCTCAGTCCAGGAGGATTTGAGACTGCACTGGGAATCAGGCTCAGTCCAAGAGGACTTGAGACTGCACTGGGAACCAAGGTCATCTAGGATTTGAAACAGCACTGGGAACCAGATTCAGTCCAGGAGGAGTTGAGACTGCACTGGGAACCAGGCTCAGCCCAGGAGGAGTTCACACTGCACTGGGAACCAGGCTCAGTCCAGGAGGAGTTGAGACAGCACTGGGAACCAGGCTCAGTCCAGGATTTGAGACAGCACTGGGAACCAGGTCAGCCCAGGTTTCAGACTCTGGTGTGAACCAGGCTCATCTCTCTCTCCTGATCACCTCCTCTCCCCGACTTTAATTGGTGTTCTTTTCTCCTGGTCTTGTTTCCCCAAGGCAGAGCACCTCCTCAAAACCTGTGTCACTTCCCCAGTCCTCCCGGGAGGCTCTGGAACCTTCCGTCCCCTCCTGAGCTCTGTGCGAGAGGATCTCCGCCTGAGACAGAGTCACGCACCAGGCCCTGCTCTCGCCGAGTGTTAGGCTGAGCCTCTTGTAGATAAAAGTGTTCAGAAGTTGGCACTGTCGCATGGCTTAGGCCTTCGTCCTCCCCTCTCTGTCACAAATGTTGGCCTTGGCCTTGTCCTGGAGAAAGGTGAACACTTACAGGAGGCACTTTGGTGATCTCGCGGGATCGTGAGCATGCCGTGATGATGAATGGGCGTCTGGCGTGCAGTGCCCAGCACCCCATCGTCACCGAGAGGGTGTCCCAGGTGTGCTGGGACTTGAACTGGAGCCCACACCACCAGCCACGGAGGCTGCAGGATCCGAGTCTTACCCTGCAGCTTCTGCAGAGTGCAAGGTGCGAGGATGCCGTCAGCACCTGCCCTTGTCTGATTGGAGGTTTCCAGGTGTACCTGGGGCTGCGTGATTAGCAGGAGAGCAGGCTGCAGGTGCAGGGATTCCCTGTTGCACATATGGAGAAGTTCTCGGCCCAGCTCAGCCCTCACCTGCTACCTTTGGCCCAGAATTCCAGACAGACGTTCGGGTCTTTGGAAATCGTGAGCGGGCTCGGGGCATTTGGCACAGCCGTTACAATGTTGCTTGAGACGCCTGCCACTCCAGTCCCGGCGCCACTTCCTGTTGATGTGCAGCCTGGGCGGCAGCAGGTGACAGCCCAAGTAGTTAGGTCCTTGCCACTCAGGTGGGAGACCCAAATGGAGTTTGGTCCGCATCTGTTGCTGGCATTCGGGAGGAAATCAGAGGATGGGAGATAACTCTGTGTGTATGTGTGCAATCTTGAAACATACAATCATATATATTGGAGGTGTGTGTTCCTGAATTTTTTCATGCAAAGAATATGCGTATGACATTTTGCAGTCTTGTAATGCAAGTTTTCCAGCCCCCTTTGCGGTGTGTTTTCTTACTAGGGTAAACCTGCCTGGCGCACGGCTGTACGTGTTGCCCTGTGCACTGGCCCCCTCTCCAGAACACCCTCCGGTTCGTTAGGATCCCCCAAGTCGCAGGGATGATGTCAGCTTCTCGCTGCGAATGCAGGCGAGAGCCACGGTGACTTGCAGGGCCTCTCCCGTGGTATTTGGGCTGAAACATAAGACTAATTAATAAAACATGGAGCTAAGCACCGTACCAGACGGATAAATATTTTTTTGAAAAGAACCCAGATGACTCTGCGGCAGGATCCTAAGGGGCCCCTTGAGGCAGCTGAGCGGGTGGGACTCACGAGGGCTAAGGCGTGGCCAGGGCCAGTGGGGGCAGGGCAAAGCTGCCCCCAACGCCAGGAAGCAGTGGTCCCGTTGAGCAATGTGAATTAAGGACCTTATGGCCCAGAGCCCTAAAACCTCAAGAGAAATTTTACAAGTTCAGTTGTCTGAGCCTTAGCTCCGTGGCTCCCCATTAAATGGTGAGTTGTGTTTTTAAATACTTGCGTCCTGCTCAGACTTCACCATGGCTTTCTGCCATAAAATGCCTGCAGACAGAATCCAGCTTAATGAGCTTCAGAAAGTCTCGATAGTTCATTTGCACTTGACCTTATAAAAGGTGCAAGACAGCCCATGCAGACGAGGCGACTTGGAGTGAGATGACCTGCCCCCTGCACGTGGCTCTGTGTGCCCTCTCGCTGGCTGCCAGGCTGACGGGCACCCGGGAGCCTCTGCCCAGAACAAGGGCTGCCAAGCCGTGCTTTGTCAGTCACCGTGTGGCCCTTTTGTTCCCGGGATTAATGAATGCAGGGTGGATCCTCGGGGCAGCAGGGCCTGCAGAGTGGCCTTGGCACTGCAGCTTTGGGCCGTGGGGTTGAGTTCACGATATCTCACGGGGCAGCGGGAAAGACAAGCCCGCTCTGACATTCTTGGGCTTGTTATGCCGCGGTCTCAAGGTCATCCATGCTCCTCCCTGGGTCCCAGCGTGAACATGTGCAGCACGGTCCCCACCTCACCCGAAGTGGCACTGCAGTCACTTGCCACCCAGGGTCACCATGGCCTGGCAGAGTCGAAGCAAGGTCCTCAGGCTGCCTGGCAGGACCCGGGGCAGCCACGGCCCGCTCACTTGCGCACATGGCCTTGCAGGCTGCATTCTGGGGGAAGAGGCGTCAGCGGGAGCCCTGGGCCAGGCGGGGACGCTGAGTTCACTCCCAAAGCCGCCCAGAGCAGTGCAGACAGGGCCTGTCACTCCGACTGCTCTCGGTTTGTCCCAGCAGAGGGCGCCATTTTCCTGACCAAGGTTGGTGTCCCAGGCTCTGTAAAGGAGACCCAGTGAGTTATTGGGAGGACCCCAGGAGCTGACTGAGCAGACCCCCCGCAGGCCCCGTGTGCGTGGATGAAGCAGAGAGCAAGAGCGTGCGGGTGTGTGGCGTGGTCAGGCGGTCTGGTAGGCTGGTTCACCCGTCTGGTTGGAGCGTTTGCACACACGTGTGTGCACACATAGAAACACGGCTTGAAAATCATTTTGGCTGCTTTGAAAATGTGCCCCTCCCCAAACAGTCACACACACCGCGTTTAACCCAAAAGCAGACTCTGGACAGCGCTCCTGAGGGGTTGGGAGTGCCGCCCGCGTGCAGGGGACGGCAGGGTCGGGTTTCATGGGCGTGGCGTCCTCACACCCAGGCGGGCCGCCCTTCCTCTCCTGGTGCGCGCCCGTGGGTCGCGCCACCTGGCAGGCATCCTGGGCCTAGGCTGCAGGCGCTGGGGAGGACTGAACCGTTGCGTGGTCAGAAACGTCGCCCTTGGGCCGGAGGTCCAGTCCTTCGCGTTGGAACTCAGTCCGGGTCTGTGAGGGATTGGGGACAGTGATCCCAAAGAGTGCCCAGAGGGAATCCTCGGAAAAAAGCTGCTGCCCATGATTATGCTTTTGGCCAATTTATAGCTGGCAGCTGAATGACTCTGACCACTAGAGGGCAGCAGAGGCGCATGGCCCCACAGCTAGACCCCTGGGGAGCAAAGCCAGGCTTTGTCCAGGGGGCTCTGGAAGCCCCTCGTGAGCTGCGTTGCGGGGTCATCAGCCATCCAGCAGGAGTGCTGGTGCATACGCTGAGCGGCTGTTGATTTGTCTAGAGGGACAGCCGTGGAGTGGAGGGCTCTGGTGAGGCCCCACGGCAAGCTCCAGCTCCCCGGGGCTACCGGGACCCAAAGCAGGCCTTGCCGAGTTAGGACACAGAGGCACCAGAATCAGTGTCATTTCAGCGAATGCTCAGGGCACCTATGCCGTGTCTGCCACTCACCGAGCCTGGCATGCTTCTGATGCCGCCCCGGGCCTCGGTCCCCCTGCTTGGGCACACAAGGGTGGCAGTGGTGACAGTGCAACCTTGCCACCGCTGTTTTACTTCCTGGCCTCACGGGAGCAGATGACCAGGGCCATCCTCGTTCCTTGTCCTTTTGTCTCCCGGGCTCGGGAGTATCGGTCCTCCACCCAGGCGCCTCCTCTTCGCGGAAGGGCAGCACGAGGAGTTGGCTCGCCAGAGCGGGGAGGGGGCGGTTGTTCAAAGCAAAATTTGCCTCCTCCAGGGAGCAGCAGGATTTGCACAGGAATGACAGCGGCACTGGCCTGGCCCATGCTCACCGCGTGGGGGCTGGGCACCCTCGCTGTTCCCCCATTGCAGATGAGAGGACGAGAGACAGCACAGACACAGAGCCCCTTGGCTGAGGCCCCACAGCTGGCAAGTGGCGGGATCAGGACTCACGTGGAGGCTGCACCCAGCACGCCTGCGCAGGCTCACTGCCAGCCTGTCACTCTGCAAGCTCTCAGCAGGAGCCAGCAGCAGAGTGGGGGCGGGGCGTGGGTGCTGGGGTCCCCCGGCGCTGCACCTGCGCCAGGTCACCCCTCACTGCGGCTCCTTGAGCTCCTTGTGTTTGTGGTGCAGCTGCCCTCCCACGCCCGGGCACTCCAGGGCCAGGCATGGAGACCTAGAGCGGTTCCATTTGCAGGACAGAGCGAGTGGGCGTTGCCATTGAGTGGGGACAGGGGCTCGGATTTGCAGGTGAAACATGGGGATGGCTCTCTGGGACTGTGAGTGTACACAGGGCCACATCAGCTGCTTCACCTGTCTGATCTGGCAGCCTGTATGGGAGGAGAGTCGGTTGTAATCGTGTGTTTTGGTCCACCAGAAGCAACAAGTGCCGGCCGGCACCTGACCTGTCGGGTAAGATGCTGCTCAGGGCGCCCGCCCCCACGCTCGAGGGCCTGGGTTTCATCTCCAGCTCTGGCTCCTGATTCCAGCTTCCTGCTGGTACGGGCCCTGGGAGGTAGCCGTGGCGGCTCAAGTAGCTGGGTCCTGCTGCCCGTGGGGAGGCCTGGATTGAGGTCCCAGCGCTCGGCTGCATCTCAGCCCCGTCCCAGCCATTGTGGGCGTTTGGGAGGTGCAGCAGCAGATGGGTGCTCTCTGTCTCTCAGGATGAACAAGGGCGGGTGCCATGGCTGCGCCACTTCCCACCCAGCTCCCTGCGAATGCGCCTGGGAAAGCAGCAGAGGATGCACCCGCCTGGGACACCTGGAGGAAGCCCCTGGCTCCAGGGTTCAGCCTGGCCCAGCCCGGCCATTGCAGCCGTTTGGGGAGTGAACCAGCAGATGCAAGATCCCTGTCTCCCTGTGTCTCCCTCTCTGTAACTCTGCCTGTGGAGCGGAGTGCCCAGCGTGTGGAGGTTGGGCTGTTAGGTGTTGCTACGCCGATCAGACGTCACAGGGCTGCCCTGTGCCAAGCTGGACTTTTAACCCAACATCCGACATCCGTAGGGAGTCTACCAGGGGCACGCTGTTCGCCCTCCATGGAGTTGTGTGTGTGGCGTGTTTACCCTCATTGTTTTCATCCTCGTAACGTAACAGCCACGCGTAACTGCACCACGTTCTCTGTGAAAACGCTGGAACCAGACATAGCGCGTGTGACCCCCCAGCACGGCTGTGAGAGGAGCTTCTTCCGCTACTGTGAAATCGTGTCAGGGCCAGGCTGGGCCACCTGCTGTGGGGGCGGGGCTGCCTAGGCTGCAGCAGGAGGGGCTGGGGTGCAGGGAGCAGCAGGGCGACCTCCCCGTGTGCCCCGCTCCGGGCCTGCCGGGGCTGCACTGTCGGCGGTGGTGGCGCCATTGCGAGCCTCTGCCCGGCGCGGTAGACATTGGGCACGCCTGGATTCTGACGGGGCAGCATGGGCGGAGGGCAGGAGGCTGCGGAGGAGGCGGGAACACACGGCGCAGTGTGGGCAGGGTGGACGCTGGTGGGACCTGGGCAGCCCACTCAGCCACGGGGAGGAAGTGGGCACCGGGGTGGCCCGCACTGCGGCAAGAGAGTGGGAAGCAGTGTCTGTGCCGCAAGAGTGAAGGGCGCCCAGCTGCTGGGGACGGCGCCACGGGAGGCGCCCCCGGCTTTGAGCTGCGTCGTTCCTGTAACTTGCCAACATGGCCTCACTGCTGCTCGGGGGGAGGAAGGCTGGAGGCAGACAGCGCAGGGAAGACGGTCTGAGAGCTCAGGTGTTCGACAGAGCCCGCCAGCCGGGACGGACAGTGCGTGATCAGGCGCTCTGCACACGCCTCTTGACAAAGGTCGTGTCCTGGAATCCCTGGTGGCTTGCATGTGTGTGTGCATGTGTCTGCATGCATCTTTGTGCAGCTTTGGCTACTCCGTGAGCCTTTTGTGTTGTACACTGACCAACGTGCATCCTGTCTCTGGGAGCAGGAATTGTGTTGGCAATGGCGGTCCTGAAGCTCTTGGCAGCCTCTTTGCAGCTCTTCCTATCGAGCGATGGAATCGTGATTGCCAGCCGGCCAGCTCGGAGCCACTGCCTCACACTGTCTCTCTGGGGCCACGCTCTCCCATGCTGGCCCTCGGAGCGCCGGGCTGAAGGCCGTGCAGTGGGAATTTGGGATTAATGGACTCGAGGGTCCCTTCTGACCCCTGCCTGTGTTTGCGTGACCCCCTGTCCTCCAGAGACGCTCTGCTCTTGGCATTGTCTCCATTTTGTGAATGAGTTTGTTTAGTTTGACCCAACACCTGACTCGGGGCTCTTGGCTTACAGAATGCGCCTGGGGACATGGGTGGAGATGACCGGAGAGGGCAGAGGAGCCTCTGACAGTGACACGGTGTCCCGGCCAGTGTGGGGCTTCTCCTTGTGCGATCCAGCGCCTCCCTTTCCTATTTTGGACAGTGCGCACCTGTTTGCAGCGGCTGGCAGCCCGTGCTTACGACCCAGCCCCGGATGGAATCCAGCCTCTGCCAAGCTCCTGGGCCTTCACCCGTGCAGAACGCAAGCAGCTAACAATAGGCAGAAGCATTCCTGACCTAGTTCTTAAATCTCTGTATGCTGCACAGATAAAAATAATTGCTCTGTGCCAATTAAAAACCGTGGCTCGTGGCAGCTCGCCTGGAGGCATTCCATTTCTAAAAATGGTGCCCAGGACACGGCCGAGTGGCCTGCGCTAGGACAGGGTTAACCCACGAGGGAGCCTTTCCGTGGAAGCAGTTCAGTCAAGCTTTGGGGCAGGGCTTTGCTCAGACACGAGAGTCGAGTCTCCCCTACACCTTCAGGCCCAGCTTTTCCTGGGGCGCCCTTGGGTGTGAGGATTTGCTTACCCGTTCAGACGCCCGTGGTGTGGAGCTCCAGTGTCTGCGTCCCACGGCTTCCGCCCCTTGTCCTGTCCGGCTCACGAGGTCGGAGAACAATGCCGTCTCCTCCCTCCACCTCTGTTCCTGTCCACCGGGCAGCTCGTGCAGGGCAGAACCGAGGCCAAGAGACACGGACTGCTGCCCCCTGGGTGTCCGGAGGAGACACCTGTCTCAGAGACGCTCTTCCCCCAGCGTCGGGGAAAACCAAACATGTGCTGGCTTCAGAGAGTTCGCCGAGGGCAGGTGTTCGGCCTGGCCATCCAGACTCTCTCTGGTTAAGGTGCCCAGGCCCCGCACCACAGTACCTCCGTCTGAGTCCTGGCCCACCCCCGACTCCAGCTTCCTGCTAATGCACACCCTGCGAGGCAGCAGGTGGTGGCTGACGTAGCTGGGAGAGACCTGGGTTGCGCCTCTGGCCCAGCCAAACCCCAGTCATTGACGGATTTGGGAAGTAAACCAGCAGATGGGTGCCCTCGCTCGCACTCTCTTTCTCTCAAATAAAAAAAAAAGAAAGAAAGAAAATTAAGTTCACGGAAGACTCATATTTTGTTTTACTGTATTCCCCACCCATGTTTGAAGGCCCTCCTGCAGATCATCCTGGCTGCAGGAGAGGGGATTTGAATTCATCTGAGGCAGGCCTTGGGAAGACCGCTGAGCAGGTGCCCACTGTGCCTGGGCCTCCATGTGAAGCGGCTCGATCTTGGATGATGCAGTTCGGGCTGGGGAGTGTGAAAAACCGACATGCCAGCTCGGGGACATGCACGCGCTCAGAAAGCCACACCGCCTTCAGAGCCTGGCTCTGAGAAACGGGGGGAGAGGGCAGGGCAGGGCCCAGAGCCGCCTCCCGTGCAGAAGACGTGAGTGTGTGTGAGCACGCCGGAGCCCAGCGGCTCCCCCACCCCATCAGACAGCGACTGCGGGGGCGGGGCCTAGGCTCTTCTCAACCAGAAAACTGGTGATTTTTTTTTTTTTTTTCAGAATTAGTGACCAGGGCATTGCTGATAAGAAGTTGCAAATCTAGGAGAATATGTCTGTCCGTTTCTAATAGAGGGAAATTAAAAAGCGCTGATGGTGATGGTAGCTAGAGAGGATGTGGCTTGGTAAGACTTGGGTTCATTCAGTAACTTCCCGCCTGGAACAGAGCCAGGGGCTGCGTGTCCCGGGGCAGGGGAACGACACCAGCGAGCTCGCGTGCGTCACGGGCCGCTCCTGTCAGGAACTCATCCAAGCTCAGAATCTTGGCTGTGTCACCCACTGAGCCAGTTCATTTGGAGAAAGAACAATTCACAGTGATAATAAAATATGGCATTAGCTGTCCTGGGTAAAAGGCATTAGCCAGACCTTGTCCCCTGGGAGAGCCAGCTAGGGGTGGGGCGCCTCCCTCCCCTGGCCCCCAGTTTGAACCAAAGGCAGACATCAAGATGCAGCCTTGTGGCCGGCACCGTGGCACAGCAAGTTAAGCTGTGGCCTGCAGCACTGGCGTCCCATGTGGGTGCCGGTTTGAGTCCCGGCTGCCCCACTTCTGGTCCAGCTCCCTACTAATGAGCCTGGGAAAGCGGTAGAAGATGGCTCACATCCCATGACCCTACACCCATGTGAGAGACCTGGAAGAAGCCCCTGGCTCCTGGCTTCTGTCTGGACCAGCCCCGGTCGTGTGGCCATCTGGGGAGTGAACCAGCAGATAGAGTTCTCTCTTGCTCTCTCTGTCTCTCCCTCTCTCTGTCATTCTGCCTTTCAAATAAATAAATCCATCTTTTAAAATAAAATAATGCAGCCTTGGCAACTCGGGACTGTCCTAGTCCACCTCCCGGCCACACTGCTCCCTGGCGCTGGTCGCATCCTGGCGTCCACTGCCACCTGTTCCTGCCAAGCAGGCCCTGGAGGACGCCACCCTCAGTGTGGCCGTGGGAACTGCGCCCTCTTGACCCCCAGCCCAGCCAGCCCAGCTGAGCCGCTGCCCCACGGTGCTGCCTCCTGGAGGAA